>NC_139586.1:6848231-7325731 GCF_946808225.1 Silurus aristotelis
AGAGCCGTTGGTTTTTATCTTAAAGACGGCGTAACACGCTTTACTTTGAGCTGGTGTACTTGGTGACGGCCTTTGTGCCCTCGGACACGGCATGCTTTGCAAGTTCACCGGGAAGCAACAGGCGCACGGCTGTCTGGATTTCCCTAGAAGTGATGGTGGACCGCTTGTTGTAGTGAGCGAGACGAGAAGACTCACCGGCGATGCGCTCGAAAATGTCGTTTACGAAGGAATTCATGATGCCCATAGCCTTAGAAGAGATGCCGGTATCAGGGTGCACCTGCTTCAGGACCTTGTACACGTAGATAGCGTAGCTCTCCTTCCTTGACTTTCTGCGCTTCTTGCCACCTTTGCCGGCCGTCTTTGTGACAGCCTTCTTAGAGCCCTTCTTGGGCGCGGTCTTGGCTGGATCAGTAGGCATAATGCTGCTTCTGGAGGAAACTGCGAGAGAATGAAAAAGGGCCGCCTCGCCGCCTCTCTATTTACAGACCTGCATTGTAATTACGTACAAGGGAAAGGAGTCGTATTATTGGTCACAAATTCAAACCTCATCATACAAGGCTCCGCCCTCGTCCCATCCTCTCCCGTTCCCTCTACCCCGCCCCTGAGCTACGCTTTGTTCCCATGCCCGCCGTTTTGTGCGCGCACACGCACATATACATATATATATATATATATATATATATATATATATATATACACACACACACACACACACACACAAACAAATGTGAAGTATGTATATAAACTTTGAAACAAAACTGTAGTGCTGGTGCAAGGTTTTACCTTATTAGAATATATCTACAATTATTTCAAATTCTATTAGTCACATACACTTGAAAAAAGTTATTTCATCCCCTTCTTCGCGCCACACACACACACACACACACACACTAAAAGAAACAATAGCTCGTTTTGTAATATTTGGGTGGCTCTTAAAAGAGCCGTTGTGTTGACGTTATTTGGTAGGTAAGCGTTTAGCCGCCGAAGCCGTAAAGAGTGCGTCCCTGGCGTTTCAGGGCATACACCACATCCATAGCGGTGACGGTCTTTCTCTTCGCATGCTCGGTGTATGTGACTGCATCGCGGATGACGTTCTCCAAGAACACCTTCAGTACACCACGAGTCTCCTCGTAGATCAGACCGGATATACGTTTAACACCACCACGGCGAGCCAGACGGCGGATAGCCGGCTTAGTGATACCCTGGATGTTATCGCGCAGAACCTTACGGTGGCGCTTAGCGCCTCCTTTGCCGAGTCCTTTGCCACCCTTTCCTCTTCCAGACATGGTGCTGCTCTCACAAATTCAAGCTGCTCAATAAAGAAGCCCCGCGCAATGCCCGCCTATTTATTCTCTCTCCACAGGACCTACTTGAGAACAGGCGAGGGGGCGGACCTAAAACCAACGATCACACAAAAGAATGTCTTTAAAGCGAACCGCCACAGCCGTTAACATGCTAGAGTCTTGTACTTCCTTTTTGTCCACACAAACATAGTGATATATAAATAGTAATAGTCATGTAGTGGAATAGATTTAATTTGGTTTTTGCTCACAGCATGGTACACTCAATGCAGTTCAACACACAAATATTTGCATTGAGGATTATAATCAGAACTGTTTTGACTCAGTTGCAATTTTTATTCCAGTAGAAGTATAAATCAAATTGCAGTTCTTGTTGCATTAAGTAGGCTTATATCATCATGAGGAATGCAAAATATTGAACACACTATGGTTTCAGTTAATTACACACTGTGCCACCACTGACCAGAAGGGTGTAAACCTGATGGGGGACAAAATATTGAGCTACTGTACATATGCAATTAAAAGATTTACACATATCCCAACTTATCTGGAAGCTGCAGTCAGAGCGCAGGGTCAGCCATAATACGGTGCCCCTGGAGCTGATAAGGCTAAGTGCCTTGCTCAAGGGCTCAACAGTGGCAGCTTGGCAGTGCTGGGGCTTGAACCCCTGACCTTATGATCGGTAACCCAGAGCCTTAACCACTGGACCACCACTGCCCTGCTGCCACCTACTACCAGTAGTAGTAGTGGTAGTGTTAATCTTGTAATATACTTTTCAACACACAAGAAATATAGCATGACTATTGTAGGAATGGCCCATGATTATTATTAATATTAACAAGCATTATTCTCATTTCTATTAATGTGGTACTATTTGCAATAGCAGTAGTAGCAATAGTAGTAGTCGTATTAGTAGTAGTAGTACAGTAAAACCCCGTTGTACGAGCATAATTCGTTCTTGAAAATTGCTCGTATGTCCATTTGCTCATACATTCGAACTGATTTTTCCCATAGGAATGAATGAAAAATGGTTTAATCCGTTCCGAGACCTCATTCGATCGCTTATTTCTGCACCTAAAAAGTATTTGTAGCCTATTTTAACAAACAAATACACCGCAAATTACCGTAATGTAAAAATAATTTAACACTTACCCATGTGGTAGTGGTTGATTGCGAGTGTGAGACGCGCACAACGCTCGTAAACTTTATGGTTTCCATGGTAATTCTATTTACTTTCGTTTTCACAGCACCACCACTGATTTTCTTGGGACATTTTTCAAGATTTCTAGTGAAATCAAAATATAAAACAAAAAAAAGTTAAGTTTTTGCTGCACTGAACAACGAGAGCGACCGAGTGATGCGTCATCAACTAAGTGACTGATGCTTCCCTCCGCCGAAAACGGAGAACCGGCAGCGTAGGTTTGCTCGTATCTCCGTTTGCTCGTACTATAGGTTGCTCGTACAACGGGGTTTTACTGTAGTAGTAGTAGTAGTAGTCGTCAGGTATCCATACATCTGTCACATAGTTCAGGAGATTATGCTAATATTTGCATCAAGCATCAGAATGAGTGAGCATTGTGTGTACCTACATGGGCTGTAGAACATTGAGTAAATATATGCATATTATTTTTTACAATTCAATAGGAGGAAGTTTCAGAGACAGATGATGCTTAAGGTACACATTCACTTTTACAGCACAAATATTTTGATGGCACCTTAAAAAAGGGAGAAACGTTCCTTTATTGAGAAAAGATATATACAGATGCAAATATGAGTGCAGGAACAGGAACTCACAAATCATTCGTGAACATCATTCCACCACAGCAGGAGCTGACAAGCTGAACAAACCCAGTGCTCAAACTGCACTAGTGTCCAGAAGTATTTGGTGTGTGCATCTTTTACCTATGCTGTAATAATAATAAATATACAGTAAGGTCTCTATGTATTTGGACAGTGTCACACTGACTTGTACAAACTGTCAATCAAACTATTATTCTAGAACTTATTGCATCACGACACATTTTATTGGTAACTGCTCCACTTTCACAAAGAGTGTGTATGCTCACTGAGCGCTCACCTGAATAGGAAATGCAGTGTATGCTATATATATCTCTGTTTATATTTCCTAATAACGTACCATGTAGTGTAGACAGGCATCATTGAGAAAGTGAACAATTCCTTTGACTTGACTTGACTTGACTTGACTTGACTTCGGCAATCAACAAAAGGTAGAGAGAAATGTGCACTTTCTAGATTTGGTCACACAATAGCAGTCAAGACCGATGCAGAACTACACACCATGCTGCCTTAAGCAATCATTATTATTATTTATGGTATTCATCAAACCCTATTCTTAACTCATTCCTCAACTTACTAAGAATAATTTGTATGATCATGGTTAGTAGTAGTAGTCAAGAAGAGTCAAGAAGCTTTTATTGTCATTTCAACCATATATAGCTGATGCAGTACACAGTGAAATGAAACAACGTTCCTCCTGAACCCAGGTGCTACATAAAACAACATAAAACAAACAGTACAGAACAGAAAGACACAGGGCCGAGAACTAAGATCCTCGCCACATAAAGTGCATGTGTGCAGCTGGTGCAAACAGTGCAAAAGACAACACAAGACAGTGCAAGACAACACAGGACAGTGCAGGACAATACACAATAAACAAAATATAAAAATATAAATAGCTCCGCCAGTAAAACCTGTCATAACAGAATAAGGTGCAGTGTAAACAGAAAGATGTAAACAGAATTTGCGCAATTCAGCAGTAGCAGCAATCAAAAATAGAGCTTGACTGCCATCGTGTGGCAATGTTTACACGTTGCAGAAAAATGTAGATTAAAGGAATTGATGCTCACATCATTTTGTGTGATTATTGTGTATGGAACAGCGGATCCCCTGGTGGTCTAGTGGTTAAGATGCAGCGCTCCCACCGCTGCGACCCGGGTTCGATTCCCGGTCAGGGAACCATCCCCAGCCGGTCTTAGTGCCGGTCCCAAGCCCGGATAAATTGGGGAGGGTTGCGTTAGGAAGGGCATCCAGCGTAAAACATGTGCCAAATCGAACGTGCGGAGGATCCGCTGTGGCGACCCCTAACGGGAGAAGCCGAAAAGAAAGTTATTGTGTATGGAACAGCCATTTCGCATTAATAGTTTTAGATGAGATCAGAACAAACAAAGAAGCAAACAACAAACATGAATAAAACCTTAAAAAAAAATAGACCAAAAACACTTCATACTAGTGTTTAATGGTATACAGGGTTTCTTTCTAATGTGAACTGTGAGTCTCTTTTTGTCTCGCTTCGTGTTTATCTAATAGGCCAGTAGAACACGTCATATATATCAAATTGCACTAGTGCCCATAACTATTTTGACAGTCACAAGTTCCTAGATCATTCAAATATTTGTGTGCGTGCGTGTGTTTGTTTGTTTTTAGTTGTTGCTCTTCCTAAATCTCTTCTTTTGTCCAATACTGCACAATATCAAAATACAAAATCAATACAAAAAATGTAGCATCAGGGTCCTGGAGAAACGTTCATTTTACTGTGTACTGCGTCAGCTATATATGGTTGAAATGACAATAAAAGCTTCTTGACTCATCAGAAAGACTCAACAACGCCTGTGTTTGCTGAGGACACCTTAAAAGTCCTGTCTGTGCTTCAGGATACTGGAGAACTTCTACAGCTGTACCATTTCTGTTGGTACAGCAACTGCATTGCTTCAGGCCCTAAAAAATGAAACGAAAAATGAAAATCTCCCAATGAATCATTGGCACTCAGCTCCCCATCTTGGAGGACATTCACAAGAAACACTGTCTGGAAAGGGCACAGCAGTTGTCTGTGCAGAGCTCACAAGATCATCAAGGACACTTCACATCCCAGTCACAAACTGTTTAACCTCCTTCCGTCAAGATCGAGATACAGAAACATATGCACCAGAACCAGCAGGATCAGGGACAGCTTTATTTCCATCCACCATCACCACACTGAACTCTACACTACACCGTTAGATCACTGTATATGTAAATGTTACATATTGTATTTTGTATACTCCGCATTCTCTACACAGTGTTTTACTTACAGTACATCTGCACTACTATTTTATTTATGTGTATCTATATATACCTTACTGTACATCCTGTCACATTCATGTATATACAGATATCTATTTCTATCTATCTAACGCACCTCTGAGCAGATGCTAAATGCATTCTCTTAGCTCTGTACATGTATCTTGCACAATGACAACAATAAATCTAATCTAATATATAATATAAAATTACACTAGTGTCCATGAGTATTTGGAGAGGGCCACTATTTATATATTTGTGTGTGTAGTCAGGTTTGGACGTGCTGTATATGCACAGGGACACGACAATGAAAGAAAACATACATATAGTGCTTTGGATTCACGTTATATCAAATTGATCCTAACGCATAAAAAAACATGTTTAAATGTTCATACTAAAGTTATCTGTGAGAGAATTCATACTATGATGAATGCAATTTATTGGTTCGTTTGCCTCCATTAGAATACAAACGAGGACACGAGAATGGGAAGTGACACTTTGGCCACAAGATGGCAGTCATGCTCCGTGCAGAACAGCAAGCGACCAGCTTTTTGTATTTTTTATTACTACTGTCGCCAAGTACTAAAATAATCTATAATAAACACAAAATGCTCAGCGACACAGCCACAAAAATCAGACGTGTTTCCTGAAGCGCTCCATTCTTCTAAACTAGACACTATATAATCATCATTTGTTTAAAACAACCATGGTATAGACTTGCTCGTTTTACTGAGACAATGAGGTGGCTCTTAAAAGAGCCTTTGTGTGTATTGGACAGAGTTATTGTTTAAGCGCGCTCTCCGCGAATACGGCGGGCCAGCTGAATGTCCTTGGGCATGATGGTCACTCTCTTGGCGTGGATGGCGCACAGATTGGTGTCCTCGAACAGGCCGACCAAGTATGCCTCGCTCGCCTCCTGCAAAGCCATCACGGCGGAGCTCTGGAAACGCAAGTCAGTCTTGAAGTCTTGAGCAATTTCTCTCACCAGGCGCTGGAAGGGCAGCTTGCGGATGAGCAGCTCAGTAGACTTCTGATAGCGACGGATCTCTCTTAAAGCCACGGTGCCGGGACGGTAACGGTGAGGCTTCTTCACACCGCCGGTAGCCGGAGCGCTCTTGCGAGCAGCCTTGGTGGCGAGCTGCTTCCTGGGCGCCTTGCCACCAGTGGATTTACGGGCAGTCTGCTTAGTTCTTGCCATAGCGTTGCGCTCTGCACTTCACAGACAAAATAACAGAATAAAAAGCGCTAGCAAACGTTGGCTTTTTAAGCCTGAACGACGCCTTGCGTTCATTGGGCGTCTCGAAACCTCTCGTCTTGCATTGGATCGATCGCTCTACGTCACTCGACGACCATTGGCTTAGACCAAGTCAGCGCCACAGTCCGACCACTCCACCCTCCCTCGGCTCTCTTGCACAGCTGTTTTCCTGTTCTATAGTTACACCATAACGGCCGTCGCAATTTAGCTTCACTTTTCAGACCTTGTTTAACCAGCATACTTCCCTATTATATTTATGCTTCTAAGATTATTAGACTATTCCAATGGGCCCTATTAAATGTGATTCTCTTGGGTGCAACGTTCTAGAATGAATACAATTATATACACAAAGCATACACAAAGTAACAAACTTGCACTTTTTGAGTCAAAGTAGGTGGCTCTTAAAAGAGCCTTTGGGTACTGACAAACACAGCATTGGACGACTTTACTTGGTCTTGACAGCCTTCTCAGTCTTCTTAGGCAGAAGTACAGCCTGAATATTAGGCAGCACACCACCCTGAGCGATGGTCACTCCGCCGAGCAGTTTGTTCAGCTCCTCGTCGTTACGCACGGCGAGTTGCAAGTGTCGGGGAATGATACGAGTCTTCTTGTTATCACGGGCAGCGTTGCCAGCCAACTCCAGAATCTCAGCGGTCAGATACTCCAGCACAGCCGCCAGGTAAACGGGAGCGCCAGCACCGACGCGCTCAGCGTAGTTGCCTTTACGCAGAAGCCTGTGCACACGGCCTACAGGAAACTGCAGTCCTGCCCTCGATGAGCGAGTCTTGGCCTTGGCCCTAGCTTTGCCGCCAGTTTTGCCTCTTCCACTCATTTTGCTGCAGATTAAATTTGTTCAAGGAACAAGTAGATAATAGTGAATGTTTCGCGCTGAAAACTCAGTGATATAGGCAACACAGCCACTCTCTTATTGGCTTAGAACACCATGTGATCAACATCCAATCACAAATGGTGAAATTCATTCAGCCTCAGCCTACCATGCACCCCCCCCCCCCCCTTTACACACACACACCTCCCCTAGTCTCTTTGTGTGTGACTAAGGAGTAAACGCGCGCTCATGGAAGAAACAGGTCTCAGAAAACAACATTCATGTGACATGTGTACAACGATACATAAATCATGTAATCATAAGCATCCCTATACCTGTGTCTGTCGCGGTTTTGAAACTCTACATAGTTTGTGTATTTAAACATCATAAATCCCTATCTTGTATTCGCTTTCAGTTTCATCATGGGATGATCCAAAATGTTGCTCTTTGGGGGGAAAATATAGGTGGCTCTTAAAAGAGCCGTTTAGTAAAGGAAGACATGAAATAAACAAACAAACATGTTTACTTCTTCTTGGGCGCTGTCTTTTTCGCCTTTGCAGCCTTGGGCTTCGCCGCTTTGGGCTTCACGGCCTTTGCTTTCTTGGGGCTCTTGGCTGCTTTTTTAGGAGTCGCCGGCTTTTTCGCTTTCTTCGGGCTCTTGGTGGCTTTTTTAGCAGCCGCTGCAGGCTTCTTTGCCTTCTTCGGGGACTTCTTGGCGGCGGCAACAGGTTTCTTGGCCGCCACCTTCTTGGGCTTCTTCGCCGCAGCGGGTTTCTTCGCCTTAACAGCGACGGGCTTCTTCGCCTTAGTCGCGGTCTTCTTTGTGGGCTTCTTGGCTTCGGTCTGCTTCTTGTTTAGCTTGAAAGAGCCAGACGCGCCGGTCCCTTTGGTCTGTAGAAGAGTTCCTTTCAGCACGAGACCCTTGACAGCGAGCTTGACGCGGGAGTTGTTCTTCTCCACGTCGTATCCGCCGGCGGCCAAGGCTTTCTTCAGGGCGGCGAGCGACACACCGCTTCTCTCCTTGGACGAGGAAACCGCTTTGACGATGAGCTCGCCGACGCTGGGCCCGGCTTTCTTGGCCCTCGACGCTGCTTTCTTTTTCGGCGCTTTAGCCGGCGCGGCAGCGGGCGCGGGAGCAACTTCTGCCATCTCTCTAGTATCTCAGTGCGAGTCAGACTCTGTATACGCTGTGTAACACACAGAAACCTCCCGCCCCTCTGCTGGTAGGCCGGTCTTAAAACCGAGCATGAGAACGTTGTAGACTCAAACGGGCCGCCGCCGAATGAGTGTGCCTCCGCGACACGCTCGCGAGTGTGTTTTCTCGCAGCGTTTCTCGTCGTAAATAAGACGCCGAAGACAAGATCCCGCGCTATTATGCAAACATTTCGCGCGTACGGGCTTGCACGTGTTTCCCGAGGCCCGTCATGGCCGAATAGAGAGCAGTGGTCTCTCGCGTTTTGCACGGAAGTGCACCGCGCGCCTGGAGCTCGAGCCGGCGCTCGGCGCATTTGTGCAGAGTGCAGTGTAAAAAGTGGTGCGTAACAGCCATGTCGGTGGAACAGCGTGTGTTTCACGTGAACGGTGAGCCTTGTCAATGTGTCTGACGCATTAGCAGTGTGTGAGTGCTGTGCGTAGTATTGGGAACGCAGGCTCTTGTGGGCTGTGTGAAGCACATGTGTTAGTGTATGGAGCAGGTGTGCGAGCTCCCCGTGTGCCTCCCGCAGCCGGACTCTATGTCTATGTCATCGTCTGGTCTTCGCCACTCGGCCTGGCGCTCCTCGTGCACGGTCCAGTCCTCTAGAAGTCCCAGGCCGACAGGTGTGCCTCGTTGCCCTCTTAACCCTAATTCCAATCAGGTCAGGCTGCACTAACCCTAATTCGAACAGTGCTAACACTAACCCTAATTCCATGTCACTCAGGCTGCGCTAAACCAAATTCGAACAGTGGTAACCCTAACCCTAATTCCATGTCTTTCAGGCTGCACTAACCCTAATTCGAACAGTGGTAACTCTAACCCTAACCCTAATACCATGTCATTTAGGCTGCGCTAACCCTAACTCGAACAGTGTTAACCCTACCCCTAATCCCGTTCCATTCAGGCTGCTTTAACCCTAATTCGAACAGTGGCAACCCTAACCCTAATTCCATGTCACTCAGGCTGCTTTAACCCTAAATTGAACAGTGGTAACCCTAACCCGAACTCAGTTCCATTCAGGCTGCTTTAACCCTAATTCGAACAGTGGTAACCTTAACCCTAACTCTAATTCCATTCCAATCAGGCTGCTTTAACCCCAATTCAAACAGTGGTGGCCCGCTCTAACCCTCATTTGAACAGTGGTAACGCTAACCCTAACGTTGAATACCTTTGTGCTGCACTAAGCCAAATTCAAATTAAGTTTTGCTGCTATGGCCTTAATGTGAAACACTGTTATGCTACTATAGCGCTAATGTGAAATATGTTGTGCTGCCATCGCGCTCATTCAAATATATGTAGTGCTGTTATGGCCCTGATGTGAAACACTGTTCTACTACTACAGCGCTAAAGCTAACTATGTAGTCTTACTATGACTCTAATTTAAAAGATGTTGTGCTACTATGGCTGTAATATAAATGATGTTGTGCAGCCACGGCCCAAATTCAAATTATGTTGTTTTACTATAGCTCTAATTCAGATTTTGTTGTGCTACTATGCCTCTGAATGGAATTATGCTGTGCTGCTATGGCTCTGATGTGAAACAATGTTCTGCAACTATAGCTCTAATGCTAATTCTAATGCTAATTGCGCTACTATTATTCTAATTCAAATTATGTTGGCCAACTATGGCCCTGGTCAAGTTATGCCGTGCTACAATGGCTCTAATTCAAATTAGGTTGTGCTGCTAGGGCTCTGATGTGAAACACTGTTGTGCTGCTATGGTTTTATTTCAAATGATGAAGTACTACTATGGCTCTAAATTAAATTATGTTGTGCCACTATGGCCTTGATGTGAAACACTCGACTGCTACTATAGCTCTAATGCTAACTGTGTTTCACATCAGGGCCCTAGCAGCACAACATAATTTGAATTAAAGTCATAGTAGCATAACATTGTTCTGCTACTATAGCTCAAATGCTACCTATTTTATGCTACTATGACTAATTCAAATTATGTTGTGCTGCTATGACGATAATCCGATTTATGTTGGCCAACTATGGCTCTAATTCAAATGATGCTCTGCTACTATGGCTCTAATTCAAATTATGTTGTGCTGCTAGGGCCCTGATGTGAAACACTGTGGTGCTACTATAGATCTAATGCTAATTATGCTGGAAGACTATCTCTCCAATTTAAATTTAGTTGTGCTGCTATGGCCCTAGTGAGAAACACTGTTCCGCTACTGTGGCCCAAATTCAAATTATGCTGTGCTGTCCTGGCCCTGATGTAAAACACTGTTGTGCTACCATAGCTTTAATGCTAATTATGCAATGCTGCTCTAACTCTAATTTAAATTATGGTGTGCTGCTAGGGTCCTCATGTGAAACACTGTAGTGCTACTATAGCTCTAATGCTAACTATGTTTCACATCAGGGCCCTAGCAGCACAACATAACTTGAGTTAGAGTCATAGTAGCACAACATTGTTCTGCTACTATAGCTCTAATGCTAATTATGTAGTGCTGCTATGACTAAAATTCAAATTATGTTGGCCAACTATGACTCCAATTTAAATGATGTGGTGCTACTATGGCTCTAATTCAAATTATGGTGTGCTGATTATGGCCCTGATGTGAAACACTGTGCTGCTGCTGCTATGGTTTCACTTCAAATGATGAAGTACTGCTATGGCTCTAAATTCAATTATGTTGTGCTACTATGGCCTTGATGTGAAACACTGTTGTGCTACCGTAGCATTAATGCTAATTATGTAATGCCAATATGACTCCAATACAAATCATGTGGGCCAACTATGGCTCTGATTCGAATCATGTTGTGCTGCTAGGGCCCTGATGTGAAACACTGTACTGCTACTATAGCTCTAATGCTAACTGTGATTCACATCAGGGCCCTAGCAGCACAACATGATTCGAATCAGAGCCATAGTAGCACAACATAGGTAGCATTAGAGCTATAGTAGCAGAACAATGTTGTGCTACTATGACTTTAATTCAAATTATGTTGTGCTATGTTGTGCTGCCAGGGCCCTGATGTGAAACACTGTGCTGCTACTATAGCTCTAATGCTAATTATGTTGTGCTCCTATGACTCTAATCCAAATGATGCTCTGCTACTATGGATCTAATTCAAATTACGTTGTGCTGCTAGGGCCTGATGTGAAACACTGTTCTGCTACAATAGATCTAATGCTAATAATGTTGGGCAACCATCTCTCCAATTTAAATTTTGTTGTGCTGCTATGGCCCTAGTGGGAAACACTGTTCCGCTACTGTGGCCCAAATTCAAATAATGCTGTGCTGTCCTGGCCCTGATGGAAAACACTGTTGTGCTACCGTAGCATTAATGCTAATTATGTAATGCCAATATGACTCCAATACAAATTATGGTGTGCTGCTAGGGCCCTGATGTGAAACGCTGTGCTGCTACTGTAGCTCTAATGCTAACTGTGTTTCACATCAGGGCCCCAGCAGCCCAACACGATTCGAATTAGAGCCATAGTAGCACAACATAGGTAGCATTAGAGCTATAGTAGCAGAACAATGTTGTGCTACTATGACTTAATTCAAAATAGCTTGTGCTGCCAGGGCCCTGATGTGAAACACTGTGCTGCTATAATAGCTCTAATGCTAATTATGTTGCGGTGCTATGACTATAATCCGATTTATGTTGGCCAACTATGGCTCTAAGTCGAATGATGCTCTGCTACTATGACTCTAATTCAAATTATGTTGTGCTGCTAGGGGCCTGATGTGAAACACAGTTAGCATTACAGCTATAGTAGCGGAACAGTATTTCACATCAGGGCCCTAGCAGCACAACCTAATTTGAATTAGAGCCTTAGTAGCACAACATTGCTCTGCTACGATAGCTCTAATGCTAATTATGTTGTGCTACTATGGCTCTAATTCAAATAAGGTTGTGCTGCTAGGGCCCTGATGTGAAACACTGTTGTGCTGCTATGGTTTCAATTCAAATGATGAAGTACTACTATGGCTCTAAATTACATTATGTTGTGCCACTATGACCTTGATGTAAAACACTGTTTTGCTACTATAGCTGTAATGCTATATATGCAGTGCTGCCATGACTCTAATTCAAAATTATGTTGGCCAACTATGACTCTAATTAAAATTACGTTGTGCTGCTAGGGCCCTCATGTGAAACACTGTACTGCTACTATAGCTCTAATGCTCACTGTGATTCATATCAGGGCCCTAGCAGCACAACATGATTTGAATTAAAGCCATAGTAGCACAACATAGGTAGCATTAGAGCTATAGCAGCAGAACAATGTTGTGCTACTATGACTTTAATTCAAATTATGTTGTGCTATGTTGTGCTGCCAGGGCCCTGATGTGAAACACTGTGCTGCTACTATAGCTCTAATGCTAATTATGTTGTGCTCCTATGACTCTAATCCAAATGATGCTCTGCTACTATGGATCTAATTCAAATTACGTTGTGCTGCTAGGGCCTGATGTGAAACACTGTTCTGCTACAATAGATCTAATGCTAATAATGTTGGGCAACCATCTCTCCAATTTAAATTTTGTTGTGCTGCTATGGCCCTAGTGGGAAACACTGTTCCGCTACTGTGGCCCAAATTCAAATAATGCTGTGCTGTCCTGGCCCTGATGGAAAACACTGTTGTGCTACCGTAGCATTAATGCTAATTATGTAATGCCAATATGACTCCAATACAAATTATGGTGTGCTGCTAGGGCCCTCATGTGAAACACTGTACTGCTACTATAGCTCTAATGCTAACTGTGTATCACATCAGGGCCCCAGCAGCCCAACACGATTCGAATTAGAGCCATAGTAGCACAACATAGGTAGCATTAGAGCTATAGTAGCAGAACAATGTTGTGCTACTATGACTTAATTCAAAATAGCTTGTGCTGCCAGGGCCCTGATGTGAAACACTGTGCTGCTATAATAGCTCTAATGCTAATTATGTTGCGGTGCTATGACTATAATCCGATTTATGTTGGCCAACTATGGCTCTAAGTCGAATGATGCTCTGCTACTATGACTCTAATTCAAATTATGTTGTGCTGCTAGGGGCCTGATGTGAAACACAGTTAGCATTACAGCTATAGTAGCGGAACAGTATTTCACATCAGGGCCCTAGCAGCACAACCTAATTTGAATTAGAGCCTTAGTAGCACAACATTGCTCTGCTACGATAGCTCTAATGCTAATTATGTTGTGCTACTATGGCTCTAATTCAAATAAGGTTGTGCTGCTAGGGCCCTGATGTGAAACACTGTTGTGCTGCTATGGTTTCAATTCAAATGATGAAGTACTACTATGGCTCTAAATTACATTATGTTGTGCCACTATGACCTTGATGTGAAACACTGTTTTGCTACTATAGCTGTAATGCTATATATGCAGTGCTGCCATGACTCTAATCCAAATGATCTTGGCCAACTATGGCCCTAAGTCAAATGATGCTCTGCTACTATGGCTCTAATTCAAATTATGTTGTGCTGCTAGGGCCCTCATGTTTAACACTGTACTGCTACTATAGCTCTAATGCTCACTGTGATTCACCTCAGGGCCCTAGCAGCACAACATGATTTGAATTAGAGCCATAGTAGCACAACATAGGTAGCATTAGAGCTATAGCAGCAGAACAATGTTGTGCTACTATGACTTTAATTCAAATTATGTTGTGCTATGTTGTGCTGCCAGGGCCTTGATGTGAAACACTGTGCTGCTACTATAGCTCTAATGCTTTCTTGTGTTGTGCTCCCATGACTCTAATCCAAATGATCTTGGCCAACTATGGCCCTAAGTCTAATGATGCTCTGCTACTATGGCTCTAATTCAAATTATGTTGTGCTGCTAGGGCCCTGATGTAAAACACTGTGGTGCTACTATAGATCTAATGCTAATTATGCTGAGATACTATCTCTCCAATTTAAATTTTGTTGTGCTGCTGTGGCCCTAGTGGGAAACACTGTTCCGCTACTGTGGCCTAAATTCAAATTATGCTATGCTGTGCTGTCCTGGTCCTTATGTGAAACAGTGTACTACTACTATAGCTCTAAGGCTTACTGTGTTTCACATCAGGGCCCTAGCAGCACAACATGATTCGAATTAAAGCCATAGTAGCACAACATAGGTAGCAATAGAGCTATAGTAGCAGAACAATGTTGTGCTACTATGACTTAATTTAAATTAGGTTGTGCTGCCAGGGCCCTGATGTGAAACACTGTGCTGCTACTATAGCTCTAATGCTAATTATGTTGTGCTGCTAGGGCCCTGATGTGAAACGCTGTGCTGCTACTGTAGCTCTAATGCTAACTGTGTTTCACATCAGGGCCCCAGCAGCCCAACACGATTCGAATTAGAGCCATAGTAGCACAACATAGGTAGCATTAGAGCTATAGTAGCAGAACAATGTTGTGCTACTATGACTTAATTCAAAATAGCTTGTGCTGCCAGGGCCCTGATGTGAAACACTGTGCTGCTATAATAGCTCTAATGCTAATTATGTTGCGGTGCTATGACTATAATCCGATTTATGTTGGCCAACTATGGCTCTAAGTCGAATGATGCTCTGCTACTATGACTCTAATTCAAATTATGTTGTGCTGCTAGGGGCCTGATGTGAAACACAGTTAGCATTACAGCTATAGTAGCGGAACAGTATTTCACATCAGGGCCCTAGCAGCACAACCTAATTTGAATTAGAGCCTTAGTAGCACAACATTGCTCTGCTACGATAGCTCTAATGCTAATTATGTTGTGCTACTATGGCTCTAATTCAAATAAGGTTGTGCTGCTAGGGCCCTGATGTGAAACACTGTTGTGCTGCTATGGTTTCAATTCAAATGATGAAGTACTACTATGGCTCTAAATTACATTATGTTGTGCCACTATGACCTTGATGTAAAACACTGTTTTGCTACTATAGCTGTAATGCTATATATGCAGTGCTGCCAGGACTCTAATTCAAAATTATGTTGGCCAACTATGACTCTAATTAAAATTACGTTGTGCTGCTAGGGCCCTCATGTGAAACACTGTACTGCTACTATAGCTCTAATGCTCACTGTGATTCATATCAGGGCCCTAGCAGCACAACATGATTTGAATTAAAGCCATAGTAGCACAACATAGGTAGCATTAGAGCTATAGCAGCAGAACAATGTTGTGCTACTATGACTTTAATTCAAATTATGTTGTGCTATGTTGTGCTGCCAGGGCCCTGATGTGAAACACTGTGCTGCTACTATAGCTCTAATGCTAATTATGTTGTGCTCCTATGACTCTAATCCAAATGATGCTCTGCTACTATGGCTCTAATTCAAATTATGTTGTGCTGCTAGGGCCCTCATGTTTAACACTGTACTGCTACTATAGCTCTAATGCTCAATGTGATTCACCTCAGGGCCCTAGCAGCACAACATGATTTGAATTAGAGCCATAGTAGCACAACATAGGTAGCATTAGAGCTATAGCAGCAGAACAATGTTGTGCTACTATGACTTTAATTCAAATTATGTTGTGCTATGTTGTGCTGCCAGGGCCTTGATGTGAAACACTGTGCTGCTACTATAGCTCTAATGCTTTCTTGTGTTGTGCTCCCATGACTCTAATCCAAATGATCTTGGCCAACTATAGCCCTAAGTCTAATGATGCTCTGCTACTATGGCTCTAATTCAAATTATGTTGTGCTGCTAGGGGCCTGATGTAATACACAGTATTACATACAAATATTATTATTGTAATGCTACTATAGCTCTAATGCTAACTGTGTTTCACATCAGGGCCCTAGCAGCACAACATAATTTGAATTAAAGTCATAGTAGCATAACATTGTTCTGCTACTATAGCTCAAATGCTACCTATTTTATGCTACTATGACTAATTCAAATTATGTTGTGCTGCTATGACGATAATCTGATTTATGTTGGCCAACTATGGCTCCAATTCAAATGATGCTCTGCTACTATGGCTCTAATTCAAATTATGTTGTGCTGCTAGGGCCCTGATGTGAAACACTGTGGTGCTACTATAGATCTAATGCTAATTATGCTGGAATACTATCTCTCCGATTTAAATTTAGTTGTGCTGCTATGGCCCTAGTGAGAAACACTGTTCTGCTACTGTGGCCCAAATTCTAATTATGCTGTGCTGTCCTGGACCTGATGTAAAACACTGTTGTGCTACCATAGCTTTAATGCTAATTATGCAATGCTGCTCTAACTCTAATTTCAATTATGGTGTGCTGCTAGGGCCCTCATGTGAAACACTGTAGTGCTACTATAGCTTTAATGCTAACTGTGTTTCACATCAGGGCCCTAGCAGCACAACATAACTTGAGTTAGAGTCATAGTAGCACAACATTGTTCTGCTACTATAGCTCTAATGCTAATTATGTAGTGCTGCTATGACTAAAATTCAAATTATGTTGGCCAACTAAGACTCCAATTTAAATGATGTGGTGCTACTATGGCTCTAATTCAAATTATGGTGTGCTTTTAGGGCCCTGATGTGAAACACTGTGCTGCTACTATAGCTCTAATGCTAACTGTCTTTTACGTCAGGTCCCTAGCAGCACAACATAATCTGAATCAGAGCCATAGTAGCACAACATAGGTAGCATTAGAGCTATAGTAGCAGAACAATGTTGTGCTACTATGACTCTAAATCAAATTATTTTGGCCAAATATAACTCCAATTCAAATGATGTTGTGCTACTATAGCTCTATAATTCAAATTATGTTGGCCAACTATGACTCCAATTTAAATGATGTGGTGCTACTATGGCTCTAATTCAAATTATGGTGTGCTGATTATGGCCCTGATGTGAAACACTGTGGTGCTACTATAGATCTAATGCTAATTATGCTGGAATACTATCTCTCCAATTTAAATTTAGTTGTGCTGCTATGGCCCTAGTGAGAAACACTGTTCTGCTACTGTGGCCCAAATTCTAATTATGCTGTGCTGTCCTGGCCCTGATGTAAAACACTGTTGTGCTACCATAGCTTTAATGCTAATTATGCAATGCTGCTCTAACTCTAATTTCAATTATGGTGTGCTGCTAGGGCCCTCATGTGAAACACTGTAGTGCTACTATAGCTTTACTGCTAACTGTGTTTCACATCAGGGCCCTAGCAGCACAACATAACTTGAGTTAGAGTCATAGTAGCACAACATTGTTCTGCTACTATAGCTCTAATGCTAATTATGTAGTGCTGCTATGACTAAAATTCAAATTATGTTGGCCAACTAAGACTCCAATTTAAATGATGTGGTGCTACTATGGCTCTAATTCAAATTATGGTGTGCTGTTAGGGCCCTGATGTGAAACACTGTGCTGCTACTATAGCTCTAATGCTAACTGTCTTTTACGTCAGGTCCCCAGCAGCACAACATAATCTGAATCAGAGCCATAGTAGCACAACATAGGTAGCATTAGAGCTATAGTAGCAGAACAATGTTGTGCTACTATGACTCTAAATCAAATTATTTTGGCCAAATATAACTCCAATTCAAATGATGTTGTGCTACTATAGCTCTATTTCAAATTACTGTTGTGCCGCTCTGGCCCAAATGGCAATTATGTTGTGCCACCATGGTCCAAATTTGAATTGTATTGTTCTACAAAAGTGCACATGTATATTAGGGTGTGCTGCTAGGGCCCGAATGGGAAACACTGTTGTGCTGCTATGGTTCTAAATCAAAAGATGATGTGCTACTATGGCCCTAATTTAAATTATGTTGTGCCGCTAGGGCCCTGATGTGAAACACAGTTAGCATTAGAGCTGTAGTAGCAGAACAGTGTTTCACATCAGGGCCCTAGCAGCACAAAATAATTTGAATTAGAGTCATAGTAGCACAAAATTGCTCTGCTATGATAGCTCTAATGCTAACTATGTTGTGCTACTATTGCTCTAATGCTAATTATGATGTGAAACAGTATTCTGCTGCTATGGTTTCAATTCAAATGATGAAGTACTACTATGGCTTTAAATTAAATTATGTTGTGCTACTATGGCCCAAGTGGGAAACACTGTTCCTCTACTGTGGCCCAATTCAAATTCTGCTGTGCTGTCCTGGCCCTGATGTAAAACACTGTTGTTCTACCGTAGCTCTAACTCTAATTATGCAATGCTGCTCTAATTCTAATTCAAATTGTGGTGTGTTGCTAGGGCCCTCATGTGAAACACTGTACTGCTACTATAGCTCTAATGCTCACTGTGTTTCACATCAGGGCCCGAGCAGCACAGCATAACTTGAAGTAGAGTCATAGTAGCACAACATTGTTCTGCTACTATAGCTCTAATGCTAATTATGTAGTGCTGCTATTACTATAATTCAAATTATGTTGGCCAACTATGACTCCAATTTAAATGATGTGGTGCTACTATGGCTCTAATTCAAATTATAGTGTGCTGATTATGGCCCTGATGTGAAACACTGTGCTGCTGCTGCTATGGTTTCACTTCAAATGATGAAGTACTGCTATGGCTCTAAATTCAATTATGTTGTGCTACTATGGCCTTGATGTGAAACACTGTTGTGCTACCGTAGCATTAATGCTAATTATGTAATGCCAATATGACTCCAATACAAATCATGTGGGCCAACTATGGCTCTGATTCGAATCATGTTGTGCTGCTAGGGCCCTCATGTGAAACACTGTACTGCTACTATAGCTCTAATGCTAACTGTGATTCACATCAGGGCCCTAGCAGCACAACATGATTCGAATCAGAGCCATAGTAGCACAACATAGGTAGCATTAGAGCTATAGTAGCAGAACAATGTTGTGCTACTATGACTTTAATTCAAATTATTTTGTGCTATGTTGTGCTGCCAGGGCCCTGATGTGAAACACTGTGCTGCTACTATAGCTCTAATGCTAATTATGTTGTGCTCCTATGACTCTAATCCAAATGATGCTCTGCTACTATGGATCTAATTCAAATTACGTTGTGCTGCTAGGTCCTGATGTGAAACAATGTTCTGCTACAATAGATCTAATGCTAATAATGTTGGGCAACCATCTCTCCAATTCAAATAATGCTGTGCTGTCCTGGCCCTGATGGAAAACACTGTTGTGCTACCGTAGCATTAATGCTAATTATGTAATGCCAATATGACTCCAATACAAATCATGTGGGCCAACTATGACTCTAATTCAAATTATGGTGTGCTGCTAGGGCCCTCATGTGAAACACTGTACTGCTACTATAGCTCTAATGCTAACTGTGTTTCACATCAGGGCCCCAGCAGCCCAACACGATTCGAATTAGAGCCATAGTAGCACAACATAGGTAGCATTAGAGCTATAGTAGCAGAACAATGTTGTGCTACTATGACTTAATTCAAAATAGCTGGTGCTGCCAGGGCCCTGATGTGAAACACTGTGCTGCTATAATAGCTCTAATGCTAATTATGTTGCGGTGCTATGACTATAATCCGATTTATGTTGGCCAACTATGGCTCTAAGTCGAATGATGCTCTGCTACTATGACTCTAATTCAAATGATGTTGTGCTGCTAGGGGCCTGATGTGAAACACAGTTAGCATTACAGCTATAGTAGCGGAACAGTATTTCACATCAGGGCCCTAGCAGCACAACCTAATTTGAATTAGAGCCTTAGTAGCACAACATTGCTCTGCTACGATAGCTCTAATGCTAATTATGTTGTGCTACTATGGCTCTAATTCAAATAAGGTTGTGCTGCTAGGGCCCTGACTATAATGACTATGACTATAATCCGATTTATGTTGGCCAACTATGGCTCTAAGTCGAATGATGCTCTGCTACTATGACTCTAATTCAAATTATGTTGTGCTGCTAGGGGCCTGATGTGAAACACAGTTAGCATTACAGCTATAGTAGCGGAACAGTATTTCACATCAGGGCCCTAGCAGCACAACCTAATTTGAATTAGAGCCTTAGTAGCACAACATTGCTCTGCTACGATAGCTCTAATGCTAATTATGTTGTGCTACTATGGCTCTAATTCAAATAAGGTTGTGCTGCTAGGGCCCTGATGTGAAACACTGTTGTGCTGCTATGGTTTCAATTCAAATGATGAAGTACTACTATGGCTCTAAATTACATTATGTTGTGCCACTATGACCTTGATGTGAAACACTGTTTTGCTACTATAGCTGTAATGCTATATATGCAGTGCTGCCATGGCTCTAATTCAAATTATGTTGGCCAACTATGACTCTAATTAAAATTACGTTGTGCTGCTAGGGCCCTCATGTTTAACACTGTACTGCTACTATAGCTCTAATGCTCACTGTGATTCACCTCAGGGCCCTAGCAGCACAACATAATTCGAATCAGAGCCATTGTAGCACAACATAGGTAGCATTAGAGCTATAGTAGCAGAACAATGTTGTGTCACTATGACTCTAAATCAAATTATTTTGGCCAAATATAGCTCCAATTCAAATGATGTGCTACTATGGCTCTAATTCAAATCACTGTTGTGCCACCATGGTCCAAATTTAAATTATGTTATACAAAAGTGCACATGTATATTAGGTTGTGCTGCTATGGTTCTAATTTAAATTATATTGTGCTGTTCTGCAACTATAGCTCTAATGCTAATTATGCAGTGCTGCTATGACTATAAATCAAATTATGTTGGCCAACTATGACTCCAATTTAAATGATGCAGTGCTACTATGGCTCTTATTTAAATTATGTTGTGCCACTATGGCCTTGATGTGAAACACTCGACTGCTACTATAGCTCTAATGCTAACTGTGTTTCACATCAGGGCCCTAGCAGCACAACATAATTTGAATTAAAGTCATAGTAGCATAACATTGTTCTGCTACTATAGCTCAAATGCTACCTATTTTATGCTACTATGACTAATTCAAATTATGTTGTGCTGCTATGACGATAATCCGATTTATGTTGGCCAACTATGGCTCCAATTCAAATGATGCTCTGCTACTATGGCTCTAATTCAAATTATGTTGTGCTGCTAGGGCCCTGATGTGAAACACTGTGGTGCTACTATAGATCTAATGCTAATTATGCTGGAATACTATCTCTCCAATTTAAATTTAGTTGTGCTGCTATGGCCCTAGTGAGAAACACTGTTCTGCTACTGTGGCCCAAATTCTAATTATGCTGTGCTGTCCTGGCCCTGATGTAAAACACTGTTGTGCTACCATAGCTTTAATGCTAATTATGCAATGCTGCTCTAACTCTAATTTAAATTATGGTGTGCTGCTAGGGCCCTCATGTGAAACACTGTAGTGCTACTATAGCTTTAATGCTAACTGTGTTTCACATCAGGGCCCTAGCAGCACAACATAACTTGAGTTAGAGTCATAGTAGCACAACATTGTTCTGCTACTATAGCTCTAATGCTAATTATGTAGTGCTGCTATGACTAAAATTCAAATTATGTTGGCCAACTAAGACTCCAATTTAAATGATGTGGTGCTACTATGGCTCTAATTCAAATTATGGTGTGCTTTTAGGGCCCTGATGTGAAACACTGTGCTGCTACTATAGCTCTAATGCTAACTGTCTTTTACGTCAGGTCCCTAGCAGCACAACATAATCTGAATCAGAGCCATAGTAGCACAACATAGGTAGCATTAGAGCTATAGTAGCAGAACAATGTTGTGCTACTATGACTCTAAATCAAATTATTTTGGCCAAATATAACTCCAATTCAAATGATGTTGTGCTACTATAGCTCTATAATTCAAATTATGTTGGCCAACTATGACTCCAATTTAAATGATGTGGTGCTACTATGGCTCTAATTCAAATTATGGTGTGCTGATTATGGCCCTGATGTGAAACACTGTGGTGCTACTATAGATCTAATGCTAATTATGCTGGAATACTATCTCTCCAATTTAAATTTAGTTGTGCTGCTATGGCCCTAGTGAGAAACACTGTTCTGCTACTGTGGCCCAAATTCTAATTATGCTGTGCTGTCCTGGCCCTGATGTAAAACACTGTTGTGCTACCATAGCTTTAATGCTAATTATGCAATGCTGCTCTAACTCTAATTTCAATTATGGTGTGCTGCTAGGGCCCTCATGTGAAACACTGTAGTGCTACTATAGCTTTACTGCTAACTGTGTTTCACATCAGGGCCCTAGCAGCACAACATAACTTGAGTTAGAGTCATAGTAGCACAACATTGTTCTGCTACTATAGCTCTAATGCTAATTATGTAGTGCTGCTATGACTAAAATTCAAATTATGTTGGCCAACTAAGACTCCAATTTAAATGATGTGGTGCTACTATGGCTCTAATTCAAATTATGGTGTGCTGTTAGGGCCCTGATGTGAAACACTGTGCTGCTACTATAGCTCTAATGCTAACTGTCTTTTACGTCAGGTCCCCAGCAGCACAACATAATCTGAATCAGAGCCATAGTAGCACAACATAGGTAGCATTAGAGCTATAGTAGCAGAACAATGTTGTGCTACTATGACTCTAAATCAAATTATTTTGGCCAAATATAACTCCAATTCAAATGATGTTGTGCTACTATAGCTCTATTTCAAATTACTGTTGTGCCGCTCTGGCCCAAATGGCAATTATGTTGTGCCACCATGGTCCAAATTTGAATTGTATTGTTCTACAAAAGTGCACATGTATATTAGGGTGTGCTGCTAGGGCCCGAATGGGAAACACTGTTGTGCTGCTATGGTTCTAAATCAAAAGATGATGTGCTACTATGGCCCTAATTTAAATTATGTTGTGCCGCTAGGGCCCTGATGTGAAACACAGTTAGCATTAGAGCTGTAGTAGCAGAACAGTGTTTCACATCAGGGCCCTAGCAGCACAAAATAATTTGAATTAGAGTCATAGTAGCACAAAATTGCTCTGCTATGATAGCTCTAATGCTAACTATGTTGTGCTACTATTGCTCTAATGCTAATTATGATGTGAAACAGTATTCTGCTGCTATGGTTTCAATTCAAATGATGAAGTACTACTATGGCTTTAAATTAAATTATGTTGTGCTACTATGGCCCAAGTGGGAAACACTGTTCCTCTACTGTGGCCCAATTCAAATTCTGCTGTGCTGTCCTGGCCCTGATGTAAAACACTGTTGTTCTACCGTAGCTCTAACTCTAATTATGCAATGCTGCTCTAATTCTAATTCAAATTGTGGTGTGTTGCTAGGGCCCTCATGTGAAACACTGTACTGCTACTATAGCTCTAATGCTCACTGTGTTTCACATCAGGGCCCGAGCAGCACAGCATAACTTGAAGTAGAGTCATAGTAGCACAACATTGTTCTGCTACTATAGCTCTAATGCTAATTATGTAGTGCTGCTATTACTATAATTCAAATTATGTTGGCCAACTATGACTCCAATTTAAATGATGTGGTGCTACTATGGCTCTAATTCAAATTATAGTGTGCTGATTATGGCCCTGATGTGAAACACTGTGCTGCTGCTGCTATGGTTTCACTTCAAATGATGAAGTACTGCTATGGCTCTAAATTCAATTATGTTGTGCTACTATGGCCTTGATGTGAAACACTGTTGTGCTACCGTAGCATTAATGCTAATTATGTAATGCCAATATGACTCCAATACAAATCATGTGGGCCAACTATGGCTCTGATTCGAATCATGTTGTGCTGCTAGGGCCCTCATGTGAAACACTGTACTGCTACTATAGCTCTAATGCTAACTGTGATTCACATCAGGGCCCTAGCAGCACAACATGATTCGAATCAGAGCCATAGTAGCACAACATAGGTAGCATTAGAGCTATAGTAGCAGAACAATGTTGTGCTACTATGACTTTAATTCAAATTATGTTGTGCTATGTTGTGCTGCCAGGGCCCTGATGTGAAACACTGTGCTGCTACTATAGCTCTAATGCTAATTATGTTGTGCTCCTATGACTCTAATCCAAATGATGCTCTGCTACTATGGATCTAATTCAAATTACGTTGTGCTGCTAGGTCCTGATGTGAAACAATGTTCTGCTACAATAGATCTAATGCTAATAATGTTGGGCAACCATCTCTCCAATTCAAATAATGCTGTGCTGTCCTGGCCCTGATGGAAAACACTGTTGTGCTACCGTAGCATTAATGCTAATTATGTAATGCCAATATGACTCCAATACAAATCATGTGGGCCAACTATGACTCTAATTCAAATTATGGTGTGCTGCTAGGGCCCTCATGTGAAACACTGTACTGCTACTATAGCTCTAATGCTAACTGTGTTTCACATCAGGGCCCCAGCAGCCCAACACGATTCGAATTAGAGCCATAGTAGCACAACATAGGTAGCATTAGAGCTATAGTAGCAGAACAATGTTGTGCTACTATGACTTAATTCAAAATAGCTGGTGCTGCCAGGGCCCTGATGTGAAACACTGTGCTGCTATAATAGCTCTAATGCTAATTATGTTGCGGTGCTATGACTATAATCCGATTTATGTTGGCCAACTATGGCTCTAAGTCGAATGATGCTCTGCTACTATGACTCTAATTCAAATGATGTTGTGCTGCTAGGGGCCTGATGTGAAACACAGTTAGCATTACAGCTATAGTAGCGGAACAGTATTTCACATCAGGGCCCTAGCAGCACAACCTAATTTGAATTAGAGCCTTAGTAGCACAACATTGCTCTGCTACGATAGCTCTAATGCTAATTATGTTGTGCTACTATGGCTCTAATTCAAATAAGGTTGTGCTGCTAGGGCCCTGACTATAATGACTATGACTATAATCCGATTTATGTTGGCCAACTATGGCTCTAAGTCGAATGATGCTCTGCTACTATGACTCTAATTCAAATTATGTTGTGCTGCTAGGGGCCTGATGTGAAACACAGTTAGCATTACAGCTATAGTAGCGGAACAGTATTTCACATCAGGGCCCTAGCAGCACAACCTAATTTGAATTAGAGCCTTAGTAGCACAACATTGCTCTGCTACGATAGCTCTAATGCTAATTATGTTGTGCTACTATGGCTCTAATTCAAATAAGGTTGTGCTGCTAGGGCCCTGATGTGAAACACTGTTGTGCTGCTATGGTTTCAATTCAAATGATGAAGTACTACTATGGCTCTAAATTACATTATGTTGTGCCACTATGACCTTGATGTGAAACACTGTTTTGCTACTATAGCTGTAATGCTATATATGCAGTGCTGCCATGGCTCTAATTCAAATTATGTTGGCCAACTATGACTCTAATTAAAATTACGTTGTGCTGCTAGGGCCCTCATGTTTAACACTGTACTGCTACTATAGCTCTAATGCTCACTGTGATTCACCTCAGGGCCCTAGCAGCACAACATAATTCGAATCAGAGCCATTGTAGCACAACATAGGTAGCATTAGAGCTATAGTAGCAGAACAATGTTGTGCTACTATGACTCTAAATCAAATTATTTTGGCCAAATATAGCTCCAATTCAAATGATGTGCTACTATGGCTCTAATTCAAATCACTGTTGTGCCACCATGGTCCAAATTTAAATTATGTTATACAAAAGTGCACATGTATATTAGGTTGTGCTGCTATGGTTCTAATTTAAATTATATTGTGCTGTTCTGCAACTATAGCTCTAATGCTAATTATGCAGTGCTGCTATGACTATAAATCAAATTATGTTGGCCAACTATGACTCCAATTTAAATGATGCAGTGCTACTATGGCTCTTATTTAAATTATGTTGTGCCACTATGGCCTTGATGTGAAACACTCGACTGCTACTATAGCTCTAATGCTAACTGTGTTTCACATCAGGGCCCTAGCAGCACAACATAATTTGAATTAAAGTCATAGTAGCATAACATTGTTCTGCTACTATAGCTCAAATGCTACCTATTTTATGCTACTATGACTAATTCAAATTATGTTGTGCTGCTATGACGATAATCCGATTTATGTTGGCCAACTATGGCTCCAATTCAAATGATGCTCTGCTACTATGGCTCTAATTCAAATTATGTTGTGCTGCTAGGGCCCTGATGTGAAACACTGTGGTGCTACTATAGATCTAATGCTAATTATGCTGGAATACTATCTCTCCAATTTAAATTTAGTTGTGCTGCTATGGCCCTAGTGAGAAACACTGTTCTGCTACTGTGGCCCAAATTCTAATTATGCTGTGCTGTCCTGGCCCTGATGTAAAACACTGTTGTGCTACCATAGCTTTAATGCTAATTATGCAATGCTGCTCTAACTCTAATTTAAATTATGGTGTGCTGCTAGGGCCCTCATGTGAAACACTGTAGTGCTACTATAGCTTTACTGCTAACTGTGTTTCACATCAGGGCCCTAGCAGCACAACATAACTTGAGTTAGAGTCATAGTAGCACAACATTGTTCTGCTACTATAGCTCTAATGCTAATTATGTAGTGCTGCTATGACTAAAATTCAAATTATGTTGGCCAACTAAGACTCCAATTTAAATGATGTGGTGCTACTATGGCTCTAATTCAAATTATGGTGTGCTGTTAGGGCCCTGATGTGAAACACTGTGCTGCTACTATAGCTCTAATGCTAACTGTCTTTTACGTCAGGTCCCCAGCAGCACAACATAATCTGAATCAGAGCCATAGTAGCACAACATAGGTAGCATTAGAGCTATAGTAGCAGAACAATGTTGTGCTACTATGACTCTAAATCAAATTATTTTGGCCAAATATAACTCCAATTCAAATGATGTTGTGCTACTATAGCTCTATTTCAAATTACTGTTGTGCCGCTCTGGCCCAAATGGCAATTATGTTGTGCCACCATGGTCCAAATTTGAATTGTTTTGTTCTACAAAAGTGCACATGTATATTAGGGTGTGCTGCTAGGGCCCGAATGGGAAACACTGTTGTGCTGCTATGGTTCTAAATCAAAAGATGATGTGCTACTATGGCCCTAATTTAAATTATGTTGTGCCGCTAGGGCCCTGATGTGAAACACAGTTAGCATTAGAGCTGTAGTAGCAGAACAGTGTTTCACATCAGGGCCCTAGCAGCACAAAATAATTTGAATTAGAGTCATAGTAGCACAAAATTGCTCTGCTATGATAGCTCTAATGCTAACTATGTTGTGCTACTATTGCTCTAATGCTAATTATGATGTGAAACAGTATTCTGCTGCTATGGTTTCAATTCAAATGATGAAGTACTACTATGGCTTTAAATTAAATTATGTTGTGCTACTATGGCCCAAGTGGGAAACACTGTTCCTCTACTGTGGCCCAATTCAAATTCTGCTGTGCTGTCCTGGCCCTGATGTAAAACACTGTTGTTCTACCGTAGCTCTAACTCTAATTATGCAATGCTGCTCTAATTCTAATTCAAATTGTGGTGTGTTGCTAGGGCCCTCATGTGAAACACTGTACTGCTACTATAGCTCTAATGCTCACTGTGTTTCACATCAGGGCCCGAGCAGCACAGCATAACTTGAAGTAGAGTCATAGTAGCACAACATTGTTCTGCTACTATAGCTCTAATGCTAATTATGTAGTGCTGCTATTACTATAATTCAAATTATGTTGGCCAACTATGACTCCAATTTAAATGATGTGGTGCTACTATGGCTCTAATTCAAATTATGGTGTGCTGATTATGGCCCTGATGTGAAACACTGTGCTGCTGCTGCTATGGTTTCACTTCAAATGATGAAGTACTGCTATGGCTCTAAATTCAATTATGTTGTGCTACTATGGCCTTGATGTGAAACACTGTTGTGCTACCGTAGCATTAATGCTAATTATGTAATGCCAATATGACTCCAATACAAATCATGTGGGCCAACTATGGCTCTGATTCGAATCATGTTGTGCTGCTAGGGCCCTCATGTGAAACACTGTACTGCTACTATAGCTCTAATGCTAACTGTGATTCACATCAGGGCCCTAGCAGCACAACATGATTCGAATCAGAGCCATAGTAGCACAACATAGGTAGCATTAGAGCTATAGTAGCAGAACAATGTTGTGCTACTATGACTTTAATTCAAATTATGTTGTGCTATGTTGTGCTGCCAGGGCCCTGATGTGAAACACTGTGCTGCTACTATAGCTCTAATGCTAATTATGTTGTGCTCCTATGACTTTAATCCAAATGATGCTCTGCTACTATGGATCTAATTCAAATTACGTTGTGCTGCTAGGGCCTGATGTGAAACACTGTTCTGCTACAATAGATCTAATGCTAATAATGTTGGGCAACCATCTCTCCAATTCAAATAATGCTGTGCTGTCCTGGCCCTGATGGAAAACACTGTTGTGCTACCGTAGCATTAATGCTAATTATGTAATGCCAATATGACTCCAATACAAATCATGTGGGCCAACTATGACTCTAATTCAAATTATGGTGTGCTGCTAGGGCCCTCATGTGAAACACTGTACTGCTACTATAGCTCTAATGCTAACTGTGTTTCACATCAGGGCCCCAGCAGCCCAACACGATTCGAATTAGAGCCATAGTAGCACAACATAGGTAGCATTAGAGCTATAGTAGCAGAACAATGTTGTGCTACTATGACTTAATTCAAAATAGCTGGTGCTGCCAGGGCCCTGATGTGAAACACTGTGCTGCTATAATAGCTCTAATGCTAATTATGTTGCGGTGCTATGACTATAATCCGATTTATGTTGGCCAACTATGGCTCTAAGTCGAATGATGCTCTGCTACTATGACTCTAATTCAAATTATGTTGTGCTGCTAGGGGCCTGATGTGAAACACAGTTAGCATTACAGCTATAGTAGCGGAACAGTATTTCACATCAGGGCCCTAGCAGCACAACCTAATTTGAATTAGAGCCTTAGTAGCACAACATTGCTCTGCTACGATAGCTCTAATGCTAATTATGTTGTGCTACTATGGCTCTAATTCAAATAAGGTTGTGCTGCTAGGGCCCTGACTATAATGACTATGACTATAATCCGATTTATGTTGGCCAACTATGGCTCTAAGTCGAATGATGCTCTGCTACTATGACTCTAATTCAAATTATGTTGTGCTGCTAGGGGCCTGATGTAATACACAGTTAGCATTACAGCTATAGTAGCGGAACAGTATTTCACATCAGGGCCCTAGCAGCACAACCTAATTTGAATTAGAGCCTTAGTAGCACAACATTGCTCTGCTACGATAGCTCTAATGCTAATTATGTTGTGCTACTATGGCTCTAATTCAAATAAGGTTGTGCTGCTAGGGCCCTGATGTGAAACACTGTTGTGCTGCTATGGTTTCAATTCAAATGATGAAGTACTACTATGGCTCTAAATTACATTATGTTGTGCCACTATGACCTTGATGTGAAACACTGTTTTGCTACTATAGCTGTAATGCTATATATGCAGTGCTGCCATGGCTCTAATTCAAATTATGTTGGCCAACTATGACTCTAATTAAAATTACGTTGTGCTGCTAGGGCCCTCATGTTTAACACTGTACTGCTACTATAGCTCTAATGCTCACTGTGATTCACCTCAGGGCCCTAGCAGCACAACATAATTCGAATCAGAGCCATAGTAGCACAACATAGGTAGCATTAGAGCTTTAGTAGCAGAACAATGTTGTGCTACTATGACTCTAAATCAAATTATTTTGGCCAAATATAACTCCAATTCAAATGATGTGCTACTATGGCTCTAATTCAAATTACTGTTGTGCCACCATGGTCCAAATTTAAATTATGTTATACAAAAGTGCACATGTATATTAGGTTGTGCTGCTATGGTTCTAATTTAAATTATATTGTGCTGTTCTGCAACTATAGCTCTAATGCTAATTATGCAGTGCTGCTATGACTATAAATCAAATTATGTTGGCCAACTATGACTCCAATTTAAATGATGCAGTGCTACTATGGCTCTTATTTAAATTATGTTGTGCCACTATGGCCTTGATGTGAAACACTCGACTGCTACTATAGCTCTAATGCTAACTGTGTTTCACATCAGGGCCCTAGCAGCACAACATAATTTGAATTAAAGTCATAGTAGCATAACATTGTTCTGCTACTATAGCTCAAATGCTACCTATTTTATGCTACTATGACTAATTCAAATTATGTTGTGCTGCTATGACGATAATCCGATTTATGTTGGCCAACTATGGCTCCAATTCAAATGATGCTCTGCTACTATGGCTCTAATTCAAATTATGTTGTGCTGCTAGGGCCCTGATGTGAAACACTGTGGTGCTACTATAGATCTAATGCTAATTATGCTGGAATACTATCTCTCCAATTTAAATTTAGTTGTGCTGCTATGGCCCTAGTGAGAAACACTGTTCTGCTACTGTGGCCCAAATTCTAATTATGCTGTGCTGTCCTGGCCCTGATGTAAAACACTGTTGTGCTACCATAGCTTTAATGCTAATTATGCAATGCTGCTCTAACTCTAATTTCAATTATGGTGTGCTGCTAGGGCCCTCATGTGAAACACTGTAGTGCTACTATAGCTTTACTGCTAACTGTGTTTCACATCAGGGCCCTAGCAGCACAACATAACTTGAGTTAGAGTCATAGTAGCACAACATTGTTCTGCTACTATAGCTCTAATGCTAATTATGTAGTGCTGCTATGACTAAAATTCAAATTATGTTGGCCAACTAAGACTCCAATTTAAATGATGTGGTGCTACTATGGCTCTAATTCAAATTATGGTGTGCTGTTAGGGCCCTGATGTGAAACACTGTGCTGCTACTATAGCTCTAATGCTAACTGTCTTTTACGTCAGGTCCCCAGCAGCACAACATAATCTGAATCAGAGCCATAGTAGCACAACATAGGTAGCATTAGAGCTATAGTAGCAGAACAATGTTGTGCTACTATGACTCTAAATCAAATTATTTTGGCCAAATATAACTCCAATTCAAATGATGTTGTGCTACTATAGCTCTATTTCAAATTACTGTTGTGCCGCTCTGGCCCAAATGGCAATTATGTTGTGCCACCATGGTCCAAATTTGAATTGTATTGTTCTACAAAAGTGCACATGTATATTAGGGTGTGCTGCTAGGGCCCGAATGGGAAACACTGTTGTGCTGCTATGGTTCTAAATCAAAAGATGATGTGCTACTATGGCCCTAATTTAAATTATGTTGTGCCGCTAGGGCCCTGATGTGAAACACAGTTAGCATTAGAGCTGTAGTAGCAGAACAGTGTTTCACATCAGGGCCCTAGCAGCACAAAATAATTTGAATTAGAGTCATAGTAGCACAAAATTGCTCTGCTATGATAGCTCTAATGCTAACTATGTTGTGCTACTATTGCTCTAATGCTAATTATGATGTGAAACAGTATTCTGCTGCTATGGTTTCAATTCAAATGATGAAGTACTACTATGGCTTTAAATTAAATTATGTTGTGCTACTATGGCCCAAGTGGGAAACACTGTTCCTCTACTGTGGCCCAATTCAAATTCTGCTGTGCTGTCCTGGCCCTGATGTAAAACACTGTTGTTCTACCGTAGCTCTAACTCTAATTATGCAATGCTGCTCTAATTCTAATTCAAATTGTGGTGTGTTGCTAGGGCCCTCATGTGAAACACTGTACTGCTACTATAGCTCTAATGCTCACTGTGTTTCACATCAGGGCCCGAGCAGCACAGCATAACTTGAAGTAGAGTCATAGTAGCACAACATTGTTCTGCTACTATAGCTCTAATGCTAATTATGTAGTGCTGCTATTACTATAATTCAAATTATGTTGGCCAACTATGACTCCAATTTAAATGATGTGGTGCTACTATGGCTCTAATTCAAATTATGGTGTGCTGATTATGGCCCTGATGTGAAACACTGTGCTGCTGCTGCTATGGTTTCACTTCAAATGATGAAGTACTGCTATGGCTCTAAATTCAATTATGTTGTGCTACTATGGCCTTGATGTGAAACACTGTTGTGCTACCGTAGCATTAATGCTAATTATGTAATGCCAATATGACTCCAATACAAATCATGTGGGCCAACTATGGCTCTGATTCGAATCATGTTGTGCTGCTAGGGCCCTCATGTGAAACACTGTACTGCTACTATAGCTCTAATGCTAACTGTGATTCACATCAGGGCCCTAGCAGCACAACATGATTCGAATCAGAGCCATAGTAGCACAACATAGGTAGCATTAGAGCTATAGTAGCAGAACAATGTTGTGCTACTATGACTTTAATTCAAATTATGTTGTGCTATGTTGTGCTGCCAGGGCCCTGATGTGAAACACTGTGCTGCTACTATAGCTCTAATGCTAATTATGTTGTGCTCCTATGACTTTAATCCAAATGATGCTCTGCTACTATGGATCTAATTCAAATTACGTTGTGCTGCTAGGGCCTGATGTGAAACACTGTTCTGCTACAATAGATCTAATGCTAATAATGTTGGGCAACCATCTCTCCAATTCAAATAATGCTGTGCTGTCCTGGCCCTGATGGAAAACACTGTTGTGCTACCGTAGCATTAATGCTAATTATGTAATGCCAATATGACTCCAATACAAATCATGTGGGCCAACTATGACTCTAATTCAAATTATGGTGTGCTGCTAGGGCCCTCATGTGAAACACTGTACTGCTACTATAGCTCTAATGCTAACTGTGTTTCACATCAGGGCCCCAGCAGCCCAACACGATTCGAATTAGAGCCATAGTAGCACAACATAGGTAGCATTAGAGCTATAGTAGCAGAACAATGTTGTGCTACTATGACTTAATTCAAAATAGCTGGTGCTGCCAGGGCCCTGATGTGAAACACTGTGCTGCTATAATAGCTCTAATGCTAATTATGTTGCGGTGCTATGACTATAATCCGATTTATGTTGGCCAACTATGGCTCTAAGTCGAATGATGCTCTGCTACTATGACTCTAATTCAAATTATGTTGTGCTGCTAGGGGCCTGATGTGAAACACAGTTAGCATTACAGCTATAGTAGCGGAACAGTATTTCACATCAGGGCCCTAGCAGCACAACCTAATTTGAATTAGAGCCTTAGTAGCACAACATTGCTCTGCTACGATAGCTCTAATGCTAATTATGTTGTGCTACTATGGCTCTAATTCAAATAAGGTTGTGCTGCTAGGGCCCTGACTATAATGACTATGACTATAATCCGATTTATGTTGGCCAACTATGGCTCTAAGTCGAATGATGCTCTGCTACTATGACTCTAATTCAAATTATGTTGTGCTGCTAGGGGCCTGATGTAATACACAGTTAGCATTACAGCTATAGTAGCGGAACAGTATTTCACATCAGGGCCCTAGCAGCACAACCTAATTTGAATTAGAGCCTTAGTAGCACAACATTGCTCTGCTACGATAGCTCTAATGCTAATTATGTTGTGCTACTATGGCTCTAATTCAAATAAGGTTGTGCTGCTAGGGCCCTGATGTGAAACACTGTTGTGCTGCTATGGTTTCAATTCAAATGATGAAGTACTACTATGGCTCTAAATTACATTATGTTGTGCCACTATGACCTTGATGTGAAACACTGTTTTGCTACTATAGCTGTAATGCTATATATGCAGTGCTGCCATGGCTCTAATTCAAATTATGTTGGCCAACTATGACTCTAATTAAAATTACGTTGTGCTGCTAGGGCCCTCATGTTTAACACTGTACTGCTACTATAGCTCTAATGCTCACTGTGATTCACCTCAGGGCCCTAGCAGCACAACATAATTCGAATCAGAGCCATAGTAGCACAACATAGGTAGCATTAGAGCTTTAGTAGCAGAACAATGTTGTGCTACTATGACTCTAAATCAAATTATTTTGGCCAAATATAACTCCAATTCAAATGATGTGCTACTATGGCTCTAATTCAAATTACTGTTGTGCCACCATGGTCCAAATTTAAATTATGTTATACAAAAGTGCACATGTATATTAGGTTGTGCTGCTATGGTTCTAATTTAAATTATATTGTGCTGTTCTGCAACTATAGCTCTAATGCTAATTATGCAGTGCTGCTATGACTATAAATCAAATTATGTTGGCCAACTATGACTCCAATTTAAATGATGCAGTGCTACTATGGCTCTTATTTAAATTATGTTGTGCCACTATGGCCTTGATGTGAAACACTCGACTGCTACTATAGCTCTAATGCTAACTGTGTTTCACATCAGGGCCCTAGCAGCACAACATAATTTGAATTAAAGTCATAGTAGCATAACATTGTTCTGCTACTATAGCTCAAATGCTACCTATTTTATGCTACTATGACTAATTCAAATTATGTTGTGCTGCTATGACGATAATCCGATTTATGTTGGCCAACTATGGCTCCAATTCAAATGATGCTCTGCTACTATGGCTCTAATTCAAATTATGTTGTGCTGCTAGGGCCCTGATGTGAAACACTGTGGTGCTACTATAGATCTAATGCTAATTATGCTGGAATACTATCTCTCCAATTTAAATTTAGTTGTGCTGCTATGGCCCTAGTGAGAAACACTGTTCTGCTACTGTGGCCCAAATTCTAATTATGCTGTGCTGTCCTGGCCCTGATGTAAAACACTGTTGTGCTACCATAGCTTTAATGCTAATTATGCAATGCTGCTCTAACTCTAATTTCAATTATGGTGTGCTGCTAGGGCCCTCATGTGAAACACTGTAGTGCTACTATAGCTTTACTGCTAACTGTGTTTCACATCAGGGCCCTAGCAGCACAACATAACTTGAGTTAGAGTCATAGTAGCACAACATTGTTCTGCTACTATAGCTCTAATGCTAATTATGTAGTGCTGCTATGACTAAAATTCAAATTATGTTGGCCAACTAAGACTCCAATTTAAATGATGTGGTGCTACTATGGCTCTAATTCAAATTATGGTGTGCTGTTAGGGCCCTGATGTGAAACACTGTGCTGCTACTATAGCTCTAATGCTAACTGTCTTTTACGTCAGGTCCCCAGCAGCACAACATAATCTGAATCAGAGCCATAGTAGCACAACATAGGTAGCATTAGAGCTATAGTAGCAGAACAATGTTGTGCTACTATGACTCTAAATCAAATTATTTTGGCCAAATATAACTCCAATTCAAATGATGTTGTGCTACTATAGCTCTATTTCAAATTACTGTTGTGCCGCTCTGGCCCAAATGGCAATTATGTTGTGCCACCATGGTCCAAATTTGAATTGTATTGTTCTACAAAAGTGCACATGTATATTAGGGTGTGCTGCTAGGGCCCGAATGGGAAACACTGTTGTGCTGCTATGGTTCTAAATCAAAAGATGATGTGCTACTATGGCCCTAATTTAAATTATGTTGTGCCGCTAGGGCCCTGATGTGAAACACAGTTAGCATTAGAGCTGTAGTAGCAGAACAGTGTTTCACATCAGGGCCCTAGCAGCACAAAATAATTTGAATTAGAGTCATAGTAGCACAAAATTGCTCTGCTATGATAGCTCTAATGCTAACTATGTTGTGCTACTATTGCTCTAATGCTAATTATGATGTGAAACAGTATTCTGCTGCTATGGTTTCAATTCAAATGATGAAGTACTACTATGGCTTTAAATTAAATTATGTTGTGCTACTATGGCCCAAGTGGGAAACACTGTTCCTCTACTGTGGCCCAATTCAAATTCTGCTGTGCTGTCCTGGCCCTGATGTAAAACACTGTTGTTCTACCGTAGCTCTAACTCTAATTATGCAATGCTGCTCTAATTCTAATTCAAATTGTGGTGTGTTGCTAGGGCCCTCATGTGAAACACTGTACTGCTACTATAGCTCTAATGCTCACTGTGTTTCACATCAGGGCCCGAGCAGCACAGCATAACTTGAAGTAGAGTCATAGTAGCACAACATTGTTCTGCTACTATAGCTCTAATGCTAATTATGTAGTGCTGCTATTACTATAATTCAAATTATGTTGGCCAACTATGACTCCAATTTAAATGATGTGGTGCTACTATGGCTCTAATTCAAATTATAGTGTGCTGATTATGGCCCTGATGTGAAACACTGTGCTGCTGCTGCTATGGTTTCACTTCAAATGATGAAGTACTGCTATGGCTCTAAATTCAATTATGTTGTGCTACTATGGCCTTGATGTGAAACACTGTTGTGCTACCGTAGCATTAATGCTAATTATGTAATGCCAATATGACTCCAATACAAATCATGTGGGCCAACTATGGCTCTGATTCGAATCATGTTGTGCTGCTAGGGCCCTCATGTGAAACACTGTACTGCTACTATAGCTCTAATGCTAACTGTGATTCACATCAGGGCCCTAGCAGCACAACATGATTCGAATCAGAGCCATAGTAGCACAACATAGGTAGCATTAGAGCTATAGTAGCAGAACAATGTTGTGCTACTATGACTTTAATTCAAATTATGTTGTGCTATGTTGTGCTGCCAGGGCCCTGATGTGAAACACTGTGCTGCTACTATAGCTCTAATGCTAATTATGTTGTGCTCCTATGACTCTAATCCAAATGATGCTCTGCTACTATGGATCTAATTCAAATTACGTTGTGCTGCTAGGTCCTGATGTGAAACAATGTTCTGCTACAATAGATCTAATGCTAATAATGTTGGGCAACCATCTCTCCAATTCAAATAATGCTGTGCTGTCCTGGCCCTGATGGAAAACACTGTTGTGCTACCGTAGCATTAATGCTAATTATGTAATGCCAATATGACTCCAATACAAATCATGTGGGCCAACTATGACTCTAATTCAAATTATGGTGTGCTGCTAGGGCCCTCATGTGAAACACTGTACTGCTACTATAGCTCTAATGCTAACTGTGTTTCACATCAGGGCCCCAGCAGCCCAACACGATTCGAATTAGAGCCATAGTAGCACAACATAGGTAGCATTAGAGCTATAGTAGCAGAACAATGTTGTGCTACTATGACTTAATTCAAAATAGCTGGTGCTGCCAGGGCCCTGATGTGAAACACTGTGCTGCTATAATAGCTCTAATGCTAATTATGTTGCGGTGCTATGACTATAATCCGATTTATGTTGGCCAACTATGGCTCTAAGTCGAATGATGCTCTGCTACTATGACTCTAATTCAAATGATGTTGTGCTGCTAGGGGCCTGATGTGAAACACAGTTAGCATTACAGCTATAGTAGCGGAACAGTATTTCACATCAGGGCCCTAGCAGCACAACCTAATTTGAATTAGAGCCTTAGTAGCACAACATTGCTCTGCTACGATAGCTCTAATGCTAATTATGTTGTGCTACTATGGCTCTAATTCAAATAAGGTTGTGCTGCTAGGGCCCTGACTATAATGACTATGACTATAATCCGATTTATGTTGGCCAACTATGGCTCTAAGTCGAATGATGCTCTGCTACTATGACTCTAATTCAAATTATGTTGTGCTGCTAGGGGCCTGATGTGAAACACAGTTAGCATTACAGCTATAGTAGCGGAACAGTATTTCACATCAGGGCCCTAGCAGCACAACCTAATTTGAATTAGAGCCTTAGTAGCACAACATTGCTCTGCTACGATAGCTCTAATGCTAATTATGTTGTGCTACTATGGCTCTAATTCAAATAAGGTTGTGCTGCTAGGGCCCTGATGTGAAACACTGTTGTGCTGCTATGGTTTCAATTCAAATGATGAAGTACTACTATGGCTCTAAATTACATTATGTTGTGCCACTATGACCTTGATGTGAAACACTGTTTTGCTACTATAGCTGTAATGCTATATATGCAGTGCTGCCATGGCTCTAATTCAAATTATGTTGGCCAACTATGACTCTAATTAAAATTACGTTGTGCTGCTAGGGCCCTCATGTTTAACACTGTACTGCTACTATAGCTCTAATGCTCACTGTGATTCACCTCAGGGCCCTAGCAGCACAACATAATTCGAATCAGAGCCATTGTAGCACAACATAGGTAGCATTAGAGCTATAGTAGCAGAACAATGTTGTGCTACTATGACTCTAAATCAAATTATTTTGGCCAAATATAGCTCCAATTCAAATGATGTGCTACTATGGCTCTAATTCAAATCACTGTTGTGCCACCATGGTCCAAATTTAAATTATGTTATACAAAAGTGCACATGTATATTAGGTTGTGCTGCTATGGTTCTAATTTAAATTATATTGTGCTGTTCTGCAACTATAGCTCTAATGCTAATTATGCAGTGCTGCTATGACTATAAATCAAATTATGTTGGCCAACTATGACTCCAATTTAAATGATGCAGTGCTACTATGGCTCTTATTTAAATTATGTTGTGCCACTATGGCCTTGATGTGAAACACTCGACTGCTACTATAGCTCTAATGCTAACTGTGTTTCACATCAGGGCCCTAGCAGCACAACATAATTTGAATTAAAGTCATAGTAGCATAACATTGTTCTGCTACTATAGCTCAAATGCTACCTATTTTATGCTACTATGACTAATTCAAATTATGTTGTGCTGCTATGACGATAATCCGATTTATGTTGGCCAACTATGGCTCCAATTCAAATGATGCTCTGCTACTATGGCTCTAATTCAAATTATGTTGTGCTGCTAGGGCCCTGATGTGAAACACTGTGGTGCTACTATAGATCTAATGCTAATTATGCTGGAATACTATCTCTCCAATTTAAATTTAGTTGTGCTGCTATGGCCCTAGTGAGAAACACTGTTCTGCTACTGTGGCCCAAATTCTAATTATGCTGTGCTGTCCTGGCCCTGATGTAAAACACTGTTGTGCTACCATAGCTTTAATGCTAATTATGCAATGCTGCTCTAACTCTAATTTAAATTATGGTGTGCTGCTAGGGCCCTCATGTGAAACACTGTAGTGCTACTATAGCTTTACTGCTAACTGTGTTTCACATCAGGGCCCTAGCAGCACAACATAACTTGAGTTAGAGTCATAGTAGCACAACATTGTTCTGCTACTATAGCTCTAATGCTAATTATGTAGTGCTGCTATGACTAAAATTCAAATTATGTTGGCCAACTAAGACTCCAATTTAAATGATGTGGTGCTACTATGGCTCTAATTCAAATTATGGTGTGCTGTTAGGGCCCTGATGTGAAACACTGTGCTGCTACTATAGCTCTAATGCTAACTGTCTTTTACGTCAGGTCCCCAGCAGCACAACATAATCTGAATCAGAGCCATAGTAGCACAACATAGGTAGCATTAGAGCTATAGTAGCAGAACAATGTTGTGCTACTATGACTCTAAATCAAATTATTTTGGCCAAATATAACTCCAATTCAAATGATGTTGTGCTACTATAGCTCTATTTCAAATTACTGTTGTGCCGCTCTGGCCCAAATGGCAATTATGTTGTGCCACCATGGTCCAAATTTGAATTGTTTTGTTCTACAAAAGTGCACATGTATATTAGGGTGTGCTGCTAGGGCCCGAATGGGAAACACTGTTGTGCTGCTATGGTTCTAAATCAAAAGATGATGTGCTACTATGGCCCTAATTTAAATTATGTTGTGCCGCTAGGGCCCTGATGTGAAACACAGTTAGCATTAGAGCTGTAGTAGCAGAACAGTGTTTCACATCAGGGCCCTAGCAGCACAAAATAATTTGAATTAGAGTCATAGTAGCACAAAATTGCTCTGCTATGATAGCTCTAATGCTAACTATGTTGTGCTACTATTGCTCTAATGCTAATTATGATGTGAAACAGTATTCTGCTGCTATGGTTTCAATTCAAATGATGAAGTACTACTATGGCTTTAAATTAAATTATGTTGTGCTACTATGGCCCAAGTGGGAAACACTGTTCCTCTACTGTGGCCCAATTCAAATTCTGCTGTGCTGTCCTGGCCCTGATGTAAAACACTGTTGTTCTACCGTAGCTCTAACTCTAATTATGCAATGCTGCTCTAATTCTAATTCAAATTGTGGTGTGTTGCTAGGGCCCTCATGTGAAACACTGTACTGCTACTATAGCTCTAATGCTCACTGTGTTTCACATCAGGGCCCGAGCAGCACAGCATAACTTGAAGTAGAGTCATAGTAGCACAACATTGTTCTGCTACTATAGCTCTAATGCTAATTATGTAGTGCTGCTATTACTATAATTCAAATTATGTTGGCCAACTATGACTCCAATTTAAATGATGTGGTGCTACTATGGCTCTAATTCAAATTATGGTGTGCTGATTATGGCCCTGATGTGAAACACTGTGCTGCTGCTGCTATGGTTTCACTTCAAATGATGAAGTACTGCTATGGCTCTAAATTCAATTATGTTGTGCTACTATGGCCTTGATGTGAAACACTGTTGTGCTACCGTAGCATTAATGCTAATTATGTAATGCCAATATGACTCCAATACAAATCATGTGGGCCAACTATGGCTCTGATTCGAATCATGTTGTGCTGCTAGGGCCCTCATGTGAAACACTGTACTGCTACTATAGCTCTAATGCTAACTGTGATTCACATCAGGGCCCTAGCAGCACAACATGATTCGAATCAGAGCCATAGTAGCACAACATAGGTAGCATTAGAGCTATAGTAGCAGAACAATGTTGTGCTACTATGACTTTAATTCAAATTATGTTGTGCTATGTTGTGCTGCCAGGGCCCTGATGTGAAACACTGTGCTGCTACTATAGCTCTAATGCTAATTATGTTGTGCTCCTATGACTTTAATCCAAATGATGCTCTGCTACTATGGATCTAATTCAAATTACGTTGTGCTGCTAGGGCCTGATGTGAAACACTGTTCTGCTACAATAGATCTAATGCTAATAATGTTGGGCAACCATCTCTCCAATTCAAATAATGCTGTGCTGTCCTGGCCCTGATGGAAAACACTGTTGTGCTACCGTAGCATTAATGCTAATTATGTAATGCCAATATGACTCCAATACAAATCATGTGGGCCAACTATGACTCTAATTCAAATTATGGTGTGCTGCTAGGGCCCTCATGTGAAACACTGTACTGCTACTATAGCTCTAATGCTAACTGTGTTTCACATCAGGGCCCCAGCAGCCCAACACGATTCGAATTAGAGCCATAGTAGCACAACATAGGTAGCATTAGAGCTATAGTAGCAGAACAATGTTGTGCTACTATGACTTAATTCAAAATAGCTGGTGCTGCCAGGGCCCTGATGTGAAACACTGTGCTGCTATAATAGCTCTAATGCTAATTATGTTGCGGTGCTATGACTATAATCCGATTTATGTTGGCCAACTATGGCTCTAAGTCGAATGATGCTCTGCTACTATGACTCTAATTCAAATTATGTTGTGCTGCTAGGGGCCTGATGTGAAACACAGTTAGCATTACAGCTATAGTAGCGGAACAGTATTTCACATCAGGGCCCTAGCAGCACAACCTAATTTGAATTAGAGCCTTAGTAGCACAACATTGCTCTGCTACGATAGCTCTAATGCTAATTATGTTGTGCTACTATGGCTCTAATTCAAATAAGGTTGTGCTGCTAGGGCCCTGACTATAATGACTATGACTATAATCCGATTTATGTTGGCCAACTATGGCTCTAAGTCGAATGATGCTCTGCTACTATGACTCTAATTCAAATTATGTTGTGCTGCTAGGGGCCTGATGTAATACACAGTTAGCATTACAGCTATAGTAGCGGAACAGTATTTCACATCAGGGCCCTAGCAGCACAACCTAATTTGAATTAGAGCCTTAGTAGCACAACATTGCTCTGCTACGATAGCTCTAATGCTAATTATGTTGTGCTACTATGGCTCTAATTCAAATAAGGTTGTGCTGCTAGGGCCCTGATGTGAAACACTGTTGTGCTGCTATGGTTTCAATTCAAATGATGAAGTACTACTATGGCTCTAAATTACATTATGTTGTGCCACTATGACCTTGATGTGAAACACTGTTTTGCTACTATAGCTGTAATGCTATATATGCAGTGCTGCCATGGCTCTAATTCAAATTATGTTGGCCAACTATGACTCTAATTAAAATTACGTTGTGCTGCTAGGGCCCTCATGTTTAACACTGTACTGCTACTATAGCTCTAATGCTCACTGTGATTCACCTCAGGGCCCTAGCAGCACAACATAATTCGAATCAGAGCCATAGTAGCACAACATAGGTAGCATTAGAGCTTTAGTAGCAGAACAATGTTGTGCTACTATGACTCTAAATCAAATTATTTTGGCCAAATATAACTCCAATTCAAATGATGTGCTACTATGGCTCTAATTCAAATTACTGTTGTGCCACCATGGTCCAAATTTAAATTATGTTATACAAAAGTGCACATGTATATTAGGTTGTGCTGCTATGGTTCTAATTTAAATTATATTGTGCTGTTCTGCAACTATAGCTCTAATGCTAATTATGCAGTGCTGCTATGACTATAAATCAAATTATGTTGGCCAACTATGACTCCAATTTAAATGATGCAGTGCTACTATGGCTCTTATTTAAATTATGTTGTGCCACTATGGCCTTGATGTGAAACACTCGACTGCTACTATAGCTCTAATGCTAACTGTGTTTCACATCAGGGCCCTAGCAGCACAACATAATTTGAATTAAAGTCATAGTAGCATAACATTGTTCTGCTACTATAGCTCAAATGCTACCTATTTTATGCTACTATGACTAATTCAAATTATGTTGTGCTGCTATGACGATAATCCGATTTATGTTGGCCAACTATGGCTCCAATTCAAATGATGCTCTGCTACTATGGCTCTAATTCAAATTATGTTGTGCTGCTAGGGCCCTGATGTGAAACACTGTGGTGCTACTATAGATCTAATGCTAATTATGCTGGAATACTATCTCTCCAATTTAAATTTAGTTGTGCTGCTATGGCCCTAGTGAGAAACACTGTTCTGCTACTGTGGCCCAAATTCTAATTATGCTGTGCTGTCCTGGCCCTGATGTAAAACACTGTTGTGCTACCATAGCTTTAATGCTAATTATGCAATGCTGCTCTAACTCTAATTTCAATTATGGTGTGCTGCTAGGGCCCTCATGTGAAACACTGTAGTGCTACTATAGCTTTACTGCTAACTGTGTTTCACATCAGGGCCCTAGCAGCACAACATAACTTGAGTTAGAGTCATAGTAGCACAACATTGTTCTGCTACTATAGCTCTAATGCTAATTATGTAGTGCTGCTATGACTAAAATTCAAATTATGTTGGCCAACTAAGACTCCAATTTAAATGATGTGGTGCTACTATGGCTCTAATTCAAATTATGGTGTGCTGTTAGGGCCCTGATGTGAAACACTGTGCTGCTACTATAGCTCTAATGCTAACTGTCTTTTACGTCAGGTCCCCAGCAGCACAACATAATCTGAATCAGAGCCATAGTAGCACAACATAGGTAGCATTAGAGCTATAGTAGCAGAACAATGTTGTGCTACTATGACTCTAAATCAAATTATTTTGGCCAAATATAACTCCAATTCAAATGATGTTGTGCTACTATAGCTCTATTTCAAATTACTGTTGTGCCGCTCTGGCCCAAATGGCAATTATGTTGTGCCACCATGGTCCAAATTTGAATTGTATTGTTCTACAAAAGTGCACATGTATATTAGGGTGTGCTGCTAGGGCCCGAATGGGAAACACTGTTGTGCTGCTATGGTTCTAAATCAAAAGATGATGTGCTACTATGGCCCTAATTTAAATTATGTTGTGCCGCTAGGGCCCTGATGTGAAACACAGTTAGCATTAGAGCTGTAGTAGCAGAACAGTGTTTCACATCAGGGCCCTAGCAGCACAAAATAATTTGAATTAGAGTCATAGTAGCACAAAATTGCTCTGCTATGATAGCTCTAATGCTAACTATGTTGTGCTACTATTGCTCTAATGCTAATTATGATGTGAAACAGTATTCTGCTGCTATGGTTTCAATTCAAATGATGAAGTACTACTATGGCTTTAAATTAAATTATGTTGTGCTACTATGGCCCAAGTGGGAAACACTGTTCCTCTACTGTGGCCCAATTCAAATTCTGCTGTGCTGTCCTGGCCCTGATGTAAAACACTGTTGTTCTACCGTAGCTCTAACTCTAATTATGCAATGCTGCTCTAATTCTAATTCAAATTGTGGTGTGTTGCTAGGGCCCTCATGTGAAACACTGTACTGCTACTATAGCTCTAATGCTCACTGTGTTTCACATCAGGGCCCGAGCAGCACAGCATAACTTGAAGTAGAGTCATAGTAGCACAACATTGTTCTGCTACTATAGCTCTAATGCTAATTATGTAGTGCTGCTATTACTATAATTCAAATTATGTTGGCCAACTATGACTCCAATTTAAATGATGTGGTGCTACTATGGCTCTAATTCAAATTATGGTGTGCTGATTATGGCCCTGATGTGAAACACTGTGCTGCTGCTGCTATGGTTTCACTTCAAATGATGAAGTACTGCTATGGCTCTAAATTCAATTATGTTGTGCTACTATGGCCTTGATGTGAAACACTGTTGTGCTACCGTAGCATTAATGCTAATTATGTAATGCCAATATGACTCCAATACAAATCATGTGGGCCAACTATGGCTCTGATTCGAATCATGTTGTGCTGCTAGGGCCCTCATGTGAAACACTGTACTGCTACTATAGCTCTAATGCTAACTGTGATTCACATCAGGGCCCTAGCAGCACAACATGATTCGAATCAGAGCCATAGTAGCACAACATAGGTAGCATTAGAGCTATAGTAGCAGAACAATGTTGTGCTACTATGACTTTAATTCAAATTATGTTGTGCTATGTTGTGCTGCCAGGGCCCTGATGTGAAACACTGTGCTGCTACTATAGCTCTAATGCTAATTATGTTGTGCTCCTATGACTTTAATCCAAATGATGCTCTGCTACTATGGATCTAATTCAAATTACGTTGTGCTGCTAGGGCCTGATGTGAAACACTGTTCTGCTACAATAGATCTAATGCTAATAATGTTGGGCAACCATCTCTCCAATTCAAATAATGCTGTGCTGTCCTGGCCCTGATGGAAAACACTGTTGTGCTACCGTAGCATTAATGCTAATTATGTAATGCCAATATGACTCCAATACAAATCATGTGGGCCAACTATGACTCTAATTCAAATTATGGTGTGCTGCTAGGGCCCTCATGTGAAACACTGTACTGCTACTATAGCTCTAATGCTAACTGTGTTTCACATCAGGGCCCCAGCAGCCCAACACGATTCGAATTAGAGCCATAGTAGCACAACATAGGTAGCATTAGAGCTATAGTAGCAGAACAATGTTGTGCTACTATGACTTAATTCAAAATAGCTGGTGCTGCCAGGGCCCTGATGTGAAACACTGTGCTGCTATAATAGCTCTAATGCTAATTATGTTGCGGTGCTATGACTATAATCCGATTTATGTTGGCCAACTATGGCTCTAAGTCGAATGATGCTCTGCTACTATGACTCTAATTCAAATTATGTTGTGCTGCTAGGGGCCTGATGTGAAACACAGTTAGCATTACAGCTATAGTAGCGGAACAGTATTTCACATCAGGGCCCTAGCAGCACAACCTAATTTGAATTAGAGCCTTAGTAGCACAACATTGCTCTGCTACGATAGCTCTAATGCTAATTATGTTGTGCTACTATGGCTCTAATTCAAATAAGGTTGTGCTGCTAGGGCCCTGACTATAATGACTATGACTATAATCCGATTTATGTTGGCCAACTATGGCTCTAAGTCGAATGATGCTCTGCTACTATGACTCTAATTCAAATTATGTTGTGCTGCTAGGGGCCTGATGTAATACACAGTTAGCATTACAGCTATAGTAGCGGAACAGTATTTCACATCAGGGCCCTAGCAGCACAACCTAATTTGAATTAGAGCCTTAGTAGCACAACATTGCTCTGCTACGATAGCTCTAATGCTAATTATGTTGTGCTACTATGGCTCTAATTCAAATAAGGTTGTGCTGCTAGGGCCCTGATGTGAAACACTGTTGTGCTGCTATGGTTTCAATTCAAATGATGAAGTACTACTATGGCTCTAAATTACATTATGTTGTGCCACTATGACCTTGATGTGAAACACTGTTTTGCTACTATAGCTGTAATGCTATATATGCAGTGCTGCCATGGCTCTAATTCAAATTATGTTGGCCAACTATGACTCTAATTAAAATTACGTTGTGCTGCTAGGGCCCTCATGTTTAACACTGTACTGCTACTATAGCTCTAATGCTCACTGTGATTCACCTCAGGGCCCTAGCAGCACAACATAATTCGAATCAGAGCCATAGTAGCACAACATAGGTAGCATTAGAGCTTTAGTAGCAGAACAATGTTGTGCTACTATGACTCTAAATCAAATTATTTTGGCCAAATATAACTCCAATTCAAATGATGTGCTACTATGGCTCTAATTCAAATTACTGTTGTGCCACCATGGTCCAAATTTAAATTATGTTATACAAAAGTGCACATGTATATTAGGTTGTGCTGCTATGGTTCTAATTTAAATTATATTGTGCTGTTCTGCAACTATAGCTCTAATGCTAATTATGCAGTGCTGCTATGACTATAAATCAAATTATGTTGGCCAACTATGACTCCAATTTAAATGATGCAGTGCTACTATGGCTCTTATTTAAATTATGTTGTGCCACTATGGCCTTGATGTGAAACACTCGACTGCTACTATAGCTCTAATGCTAACTGTGTTTCACATCAGGGCCCTAGCAGCACAACATAATTTGAATTAAAGTCATAGTAGCATAACATTGTTCTGCTACTATAGCTCAAATGCTACCTATTTTATGCTACTATGACTAATTCAAATTATGTTGTGCTGCTATGACGATAATCCGATTTATGTTGGCCAACTATGGCTCCAATTCAAATGATGCTCTGCTACTATGGCTCTAATTCAAATTATGTTGTGCTGCTAGGGCCCTGATGTGAAACACTGTGGTGCTACTATAGATCTAATGCTAATTATGCTGGAATACTATCTCTCCAATTTAAATTTAGTTGTGCTGCTATGGCCCTAGTGAGAAACACTGTTCTGCTACTGTGGCCCAAATTCTAATTATGCTGTGCTGTCCTGGCCCTGATGTAAAACACTGTTGTGCTACCATAGCTTTAATGCTAATTATGCAATGCTGCTCTAACTCTAATTTAAATTATGGTGTGCTGCTAGGGCCCTCATGTGAAACACTGTAGTGCTACTATAGCTTTACTGCTAACTGTGTTTCACATCAGGGCCCTAGCAGCACAACATAACTTGAGTTAGAGTCATAGTAGCACAACATTGTTCTGCTACTATAGCTCTAATGCTAATTATGTAGTGCTGCTATGACTAAAATTCAAATTATGTTGGCCAACTAAGACTCCAATTTAAATGATGTGGTGCTACTATGGCTCTAATTCAAATTATGGTGTGCTGTTAGGGCCCTGATGTGAAACACTGTGCTGCTACTATAGCTCTAATGCTAACTGTCTTTTACGTCAGGTCCCCAGCAGCACAACATAATCTGAATCAGAGCCATAGTAGCACAACATAGGTAGCATTAGAGCTATAGTAGCAGAACAATGTTGTGCTACTATGACTCTAAATCAAATTATTTTGGCCAAATATAACTCCAATTCAAATGATGTTGTGCTACTATAGCTCTATTTCAAATTACTGTTGTGCCGCTCTGGCCCAAATGGCAATTATGTTGTGCCACCATGGTCCAAATTTGAATTGTATTGTTCTACAAAAGTGCACATGTATATTAGGGTGTGCTGCTAGGGCCCGAATGGGAAACACTGTTGTGCTGCTATGGTTCTAAATCAAAAGATGATGTGCTACTATGGCCCTAATTTAAATTATGTTGTGCCGCTAGGGCCCTGATGTGAAACACAGTTAGCATTAGAGCTGTAGTAGCAGAACAGTGTTTCACATCAGGGCCCTAGCAGCACAAAATAATTTGAATTAGAGTCATAGTAGCACAAAATTGCTCTGCTATGATAGCTCTAATGCTAACTATGTTGTGCTACTATTGCTCTAATGCTAATTATGATGTGAAACAGTATTCTGCTGCTATGGTTTCAATTCAAATGATGAAGTACTACTATGGCTTTAAATTAAATTATGTTGTGCTACTATGGCCCAAGTGGGAAACACTGTTCCTCTACTGTGGCCCAATTCAAATTCTGCTGTGCTGTCCTGGCCCTGATGTAAAACACTGTTGTTCTACCGTAGCTCTAACTCTAATTATGCAATGCTGCTCTAATTCTAATTCAAATTGTGGTGTGTTGCTAGGGCCCTCATGTGAAACACTGTACTGCTACTATAGCTCTAATGCTCACTGTGTTTCACATCAGGGCCCGAGCAGCACAGCATAACTTGAAGTAGAGTCATAGTAGCACAACATTGTTCTGCTACTATAGCTCTAATGCTAATTATGTAGTGCTGCTATTACTATAATTCAAATTATGTTGGCCAACTATGACTCCAATTTAAATGATGTGGTGCTACTATGGCTCTAATTCAAATTATGGTGTGCTGATTATGGCCCTGATGTGAAACACTGTGCTGCTGCTGCTATGGTTTCACTTCAAATGATGAAGTACTGCTATGGCTCTAAATTCAATTATGTTGTGCTACTATGGCCTTGATGTGAAACACTGTTGTGCTACCGTAGCATTAATGCTAATTATGTAATGCCAATATGACTCCAATACAAATCATGTGGGCCAACTATGGCTCTGATTCGAATCATGTTGTGCTGCTAGGGCCCTCATGTGAAACACTGTACTGCTACTATAGCTCTAATGCTAACTGTGATTCACATCAGGGCCCTAGCAGCACAACATGATTTGAATTAGAGCCATAGTAGCACAACATAGGTAGCATTAGAGCTATAGCAGCAGAACAATGTTGTGCTACTATGACTTTAATTCAAATTATGTTGTGCTATGTTGTGCTGCCAGGGCCTTGATGTGAAACACTGTGCTGCTACTATAGCTCTAATGCTCTCTTGTGTTGTGCTCCCATGACTCTAATCCAAATGATTTTGGCCAACTATGGCCCTAAGTCTAATGATGCTCTGCTACTATGGCTCTAATTCAAATTATGTTGTGCTGCTAGGGCCCTGATGTAAAACACTGTGGTGCTACTATAGATCTAATGCTAATTATGCTGAGATACTATCTCTCCAATTTAAATTTTGTTGTGCTGCTGTGGCCCTAGTGGGAAACACTGTTCCGCTACTGTGGCCTAAATTCAAATTATGCTATGCTGTGCTGTCCTGGTCCTTATGTGAAACACTGTACTACTACTATAGCTCTAATGCTAACTGTGTTTCACATCAGGGCCCTAGCAGCACAACATGATTCGAATTAAAGCCATAGTAGCACAACATAGGTAGCATTAGAGCTATAGTAGCAGAACAATGTTGTGCTACTATGACTTAATTTAAATTAGGTTGTGCTGCCAGGGCCCTGATGTGAAACACTGTGCTGCTACTATAGCTCTAATGCTAATTATGTTGTGCTGCTAGGGCCCTGATGTGAAACGCTGTGCTGCTACTGTAGCTCTAATGCTCCCGGTGTTTTACGTCAGGGCCCTAGCAGCACAACATAATTCGAACCAGAGCCATAGTAGCACAACATAGGTAGCATTAGAGCTATAGTAGCAGAACAATGTTGTGCTACTATGACTCTAAATCAAATTATTTTGGCCAAATATAACTCCAATTCAAATGATGTGCTACTATGGCTCTAATTCAAATTACTGTTGTGCCACCATGGTCCAAATTTAAATTATGTTATACAAAAGTGCACATGTATATTAGGTTGTGCTGCTATGGTTCTAATTTAAATTATATTGTGCTGTTCTGCAACTATAGCTCTAATGCTAATTATGCAGTGCTGCTATGACTATAAATCAAATTATGTTGGCCAACTATGACTCCAATTTAAATGATGCAGTGCTACTATGGCTCTTATTTAAATTATGTTGTGCCACTATGGCCTTGATGTGAAACACTCGACTGCTACTATAGCTCTAATGCTAACTGTGTTTCACATCAGGGCCCTAGCAGCACAACATAATTTGAATTAAAGTCATAGTAGCATAACATTGTTCTGCTACTATAGCTCAAATGCTACCTATTTTATGCTACTATGACTAATTCAAATTATGTTGTGCTGCTATGACGATAATCCGATTTATGTTGGCCAACTATGGCTCCAATTCAAATGATGCTCTGCTACTATGGCTCTAATTCAAATTATGTTGTGCTGCTAGGGCCCTGATGTGAAACACTGTGGTGCTACTATAGATCTAATGCTAATTATGCTGGAATACTATCTCTCCAATTTAAATTTAGTTGTGCTGCTATGGCCCTAGTGAGAAACACTGTTCTGCTACTGTGGCCCAAATTCTAATTATGCTGTGCTGTCCTGGCCCTGATGTAAAACACTGTTGTGCTACCATAGCTTTAATGCTAATTATGCAATGCTGCTCTAACTCTAATTTCAATTATGGTGTGCTGCTAGGGCCCTCATGTGAAACACTGTAGTGCTACTATAGCTTTACTGCTAACTGTGTTTCACATCAGGGCCCTAGCAGCACAACATAACTTGAGTTAGAGTCATAGTAGCACAACATTGTTCTGCTACTATAGCTCTAATGCTAATTATGTAGTGCTGCTATGACTAAAATTCAAATTATGTTGGCCAACTAAGACTCCAATTTAAATGATGTGGTGCTACTATGGCTCTAATTCAAATTATGGTGTGCTGTTAGGGCCCTGATGTGAAACACTGTGCTGCTACTATAGCTCTAATGCTAACTGTCTTTTACGTCAGGTCCCCAGCAGCACAACATAATCTGAATCAGAGCCATAGTAGCACAACATAGGTAGCATTAGAGCTATAGTAGCAGAACAATGTTGTGCTACTATGACTCTAAATCAAATTATTTTGGCCAAATATAACTCCAATTCAAATGATGTTGTGCTACTATAGCTCTATTTCAAATTACTGTTGTGCCGCTCTGGCCCAAATGGCAATTATGTTGTGCCACCATGGTCCAAATTTGAATTGTATTGTTCTACAAAAGTGCACATGTATATTAGGGTGTGCTGCTAGGGCCCGAATGGGAAACACTGTTGTGCTGCTATGGTTCTAAATCAAAAGATGATGTGCTACTATGGCCCTAATTTAAATTATGTTGTGCCGCTAGGGCCCTGATGTGAAACACAGTTAGCATTAGAGCTGTAGTAGCAGAACAGTGTTTCACATCAGGGCCCTAGCAGCACAAAATAATTTGAATTAGAGTCATAGTAGCACAAAATTGCTCTGCTATGATAGCTCTAATGCTAACTATGTTGTGCTACTATTGCTCTAATGCTAATTATGATGTGAAACAGTATTCTGCTGCTATGGTTTCAATTCAAATGATGAAGTACTACTATGGCTTTAAATTAAATTATGTTGTGCTACTATGGCCCAAGTGGGAAACACTGTTCCTCTACTGTGGCCCAATTCAAATTCTGCTGTGCTGTCCTGGCCCTGATGTAAAACACTGTTGTTCTACCGTAGCTCTAACTCTAATTATGCAATGCTGCTCTAATTCTAATTCAAATTGTGGTGTGTTGCTAGGGCCCTCATGTGAAACACTGTACTGCTACTATAGCTCTAATGCTCACTGTGTTTCACATCAGGGCCCGAGCAGCACAGCATAACTTGAAGTAGAGTCATAGTAGCACAACATTGTTCTGCTACTATAGCTCTAATGCTAATTATGTAGTGCTGCTATTACTATAATTCAAATTATGTTGGCCAACTATGACTCCAATTTAAATGATGTGGTGCTACTATGGCTCTAATTCAAATTATGGTGTGCTGATTATGGCCCTGATGTGAAACACTGTGCTGCTGCTGCTATGGTTTCACTTCAAATGATGAAGTACTGCTATGGCTCTAAATTCAATTATGTTGTGCTACTATGGCCTTGATGTGAAACACTGTTGTGCTACCGTAGCATTAATGCTAATTATGTAATGCCAATATGACTCCAATACAAATCATGTGGGCCAACTATGGCTCTGATTCGAATCATGTTGTGCTGCTAGGGCCCTCATGTGAAACACTGTACTGCTACTATAGCTCTAATGCTAACTGTGATTCACATCAGGGCCCTAGCAGCACAACATGATTCGAATCAGAGCCATAGTAGCACAACATAGGTAGCATTGGAGCTATAGTAGCAGAACAATGTTGTGCTACTATGACTTTAATTCAAATTATGTTGTGCTATGTTGTGCTGCCAGGGCCCTGATGTGAAACACTGTGCTGCTACTATAGCTCTAATGCTAATTATGTTGTGCTCCTATGACTCTAATCCAAATGATGCTCTGCTACTATGGATCTAATTCAAATTACGTTGTGCTGCTAGGGCCTGATGTGAAACACTGTTCTGCTACAATAGATCTAATGCTAATAATGTTGGGCAACCATCTCTCCAATTCAAATAATGCTGTGCTGTCCTGGCCCTGATGGAAAACACTGTTGTGCTACCGTAGCATTAATGCTAATTATGTAATGCCAATATGACTCCAATACAAATCATGTGGGCCAACTATGACTCTAATTCAAATTATGGTGTGCTGCTAGGGCCCTCATGTGAAACACTGTACTGCTACTATAGCTCTAATGCTAACTGTGTTTCACATCAGGGCCCCAGCAGCCCAACACGATTCGAATTAGAGCCATAGTAGCACAACATAGGTAGCATTAGAGCTATAGTAGCAGAACAATGTTGTGCTACTATGACTTAATTCAAAATAGCTGGTGCTGCCAGGGCCCTGATGTGAAACACTGTGCTGCTATAATAGCTCTAATGCTAATTATGTTGCGGTGCTATGACTATAATCCGATTTATGTTGGCCAACTATGGCTCTAAGTCGAATGATGCTCTGCTACTATGACTCTAATTCAAATTATGTTGTGCTGCTAGGGGCCTGATGTGAAACACAGTTAGCATTACAGCTATAGTAGCGGAACAGTATTTCACATCAGGGCCCTAGCAGCACAACCTAATTTGAATTAGAGCCTTAGTAGCACAACATTGCTCTGCTACGATAGCTCTAATGCTAATTATGTTGTGCTACTATGGCTCTAATTCAAATAAGGTTGTGCTGCTAGTGCCCTGATGTGAAACACTGTTGTGCTGCTATGGTTTCAATTCAAATGATGAAGTACTACTATGGCTCTAAATTACATTATGTTGTGCCACTATGACCTTGATGTGAAACACTGTTTTGCTACTATAGCTGTAATGCTATATATGCAGTGCTGCCATGACTCTAATCCAAATGATCTTGGCCAACTATGGCCCTAAGTCAAATGATGCTCTGCTACTATGGCTCTAATGCAAATTATGTTGTGCTGCTAGGGCCCTCATGTTTAACACTGTACTGCTACTATAGCTCTAATGCTCACTGTGATTCACCTCAGGGCCCTAGCAGCACAACATGATTTGAATTAGAGCCATAGTAGCACAACATAGGTAGCATTAGAGCTATAGCAGCAGAACAATGTTGTGCTACTATGACTTTAATTCAAATTATGTTGTGCTATGTTGTGCTGCCAGGGCCTTGATGTGAAACACTGTGCTGCTACTATAGCTCTAATGCTTTCTTGTGTTGTGCTCCCATGACTCTAATCCAAATGATCTTGGCCAACTATGGCCCTAAGTCTAATGATGCTCTGCTACTATGGCTCTAATTCAAATTATGTTGTGCTGCTAGGGCCCTGATGTAAAACACTGTGGTGCTACTATAGATCTAATGCTAATTATGCTGAGATACTATCTCTCCAATTTAAATTTTGTTGTGCTGCTGTGGCCCTAGTGGGAAACACTGTTCCGCTACTGTGGCCTAAATTCAAATTATGCTATGCTGTGCTGTCCTGGTCCTTATGTGAAACACTGTACTACTACTATAGCTCTAAGGCTAACTGTGTTTCACATCAGGGCCCTAGCAGCACAACATGATTCGAATTAAAGCCATAGTAGCACAACATAGGTAGCATTAGAGCTATAGTAGCAGAACAATGTTGTGCTACTATGACTTAATTTAAATTAGGTTGTGCTGCCAGGGCCCTGATGTGAAACACTGTGCTGCTACTATAGCTCTAATGCTAATTATGTTGTGCTGCTAGGGCCCTGATGTGAAACGCTGTGCTGCTACTGTAGCTCTAATGCTCCCGGTGTTTTACGTCAGGGCCCTAGCAGCACAACATAATTCGAACCAGAGCCATAGTAGCACAACATAGGTAGCATTAGAGCTATAGTAGCAGAACAATGTTGTGCTACTATGACTCTAAATCAAATTATTTTGGCCAAATATAACTCCAATTCAAATGATGTGCTACTATGGCTCTAATTCAAATTACTATTGTGCCACCATGGTCCAAATTTAAATTATGTTATACAAAAGTGCACATGTATATTAGGTTGTGCTGCTATGGTTCTAATTTAAATTATATTGTGCTGTTCTGCAACTATAGCTCTAATGCTAATTATGCAGTGCTGCTATGACTATAAATCAAATTATGTTGGCCAACTATGACTCCAATTTAAATGATGCAGTGCTACTATGGCTCTTATTTAAATTATGTTGTGCCACTATGGCCTTGATGTGAAACACTCGACTGCTACTATAGCTCTAATGCTAACTGTGTTTCACATCAGGGCCCTAGCAGCACAACATAATTTGAATTAAAGTCATAGTAGCATAACATTGTTCTGCTACTATAGCTCAAATGCTACCTATTTTATGCTACTATGACTAATTCAAATTATGTTGTGCTGCTATGACGATAATCCGATTTATGTTGGCCAACTATGGCTCCAATTCAAATGATGCTCTGCTACTATGGCTCTAATTCAAATTATGTTGTGCTGCTAGGGCCCTGATGTGAAACACTGTGGTGCTACTATAGATCTAATGCTAATTATGCTGGAATACTATCTCTCCAATTTAAATTTAGTTGTGCTGCTATGGCCCTAGTGAGAAACACTGTTCTGCTACTGTGGCCCAAATTCTAATTATGCTGTGCTGTCCTGGCCCTGATGTAAAACACTGTTGTGCTACCATAGCTTTAATGCTAATTATGCAATGCTGCTCTAACTCTAATTTCAATTATGGTGTGCTGCTAGGGCCCTCATGTGAAACACTGTAGTGCTACTATAGCTTTACTGCTAACTGTGTTTCACATCAGGGCCCTAGCAGCACAACATAACTTGAGTTAGAGTCATAGTAGCACAACATTGTTCTGCTACTATAGCTCTAATGCTAATTATGTAGTGCTGCTATGACTAAAATTCAAATTATGTTGGCCAACTAAGACTCCAATTTAAATGATGTGGTGCTACTATGGCTCTAATTCAAATTATGGTGTGCTGTTAGGGCCCTGATGTGAAACACTGTGCTGCTACTATAGCTCTAATGCTAACTGTCTTTTACGTCAGGTCCCCAGCAGCACAACATAATCTGAATCAGAGCCATAGTAGCACAACATAGGTAGCATTAGAGCTATAGTAGCAGAACAATGTTGTGCTACTATGACTCTAAATCAAATTATTTTGGCCAAATATAACTCCAATTCAAATGATGTTGTGCTACTATAGCTCTATTTCAAATTACTGTTGTGCCGCTCTGGCCCAAATGGCAATTATGTTGTGCCACCATGGTCCAAATTTGAATTGTATTGTTCTACAAAAGTGCACATGTATATTAGGGTGTGCTGCTAGGGCCCGAATGGGAAACACTGTTGTGCTGCTATGGTTCTAAATCAAAAGATGATGTGCTACTATGGCCCTAATTTAAATTATGTTGTGCCGCTAGGGCCCTGATGTGAAACACAGTTAGCATTAGAGCTGTAGTAGCAGAACAGTGTTTCACATCAGGGCCCTAGCAGCACAAAATAATTTGAATTAGAGTCATAGTAGCACAAAATTGCTCTGCTATGATAGCTCTAATGCTAACTATGTTGTGCTACTATTGCTCTAATGCTAATTATGATGTGAAACAGTATTCTGCTGCTATGGTTTCAATTCAAATGATGAAGTACTACTATGGCTTTAAATTAAATTATGTTGTGCTACTATGGCCCAAGTGGGAAACACTGTTCCTCTACTGTGGCCCAATTCAAATTCTGCTGTGCTGTCCTGGCCCTGATGTAAAACACTGTTGTTCTACCGTAGCTCTAACTCTAATTATGCAATGCTGCTCTAATTCTAATTCAAATTGTGGTGTGTTGCTAGGGCCCTCATGTGAAACACTGTACTGCTACTATAGCTCTAATGCTCACTGTGTTTCACATCAGGGCCCGAGCAGCACAGCATAACTTGAAGTAGAGTCATAGTAGCACAACATTGTTCTGCTACTATAGCTCTAATGCTAATTATGTAGTGCTGCTATTACTATAATTCAAATTATGTTGGCCAACTATGACTCCAATTTAAATGATGTGGTGCTACTATGGCTCTAATTCAAATTATGGTGTGCTGATTATGGCCCTGATGTGAAACACTGTGCTGCTGCTGCTATGGTTTCACTTCAAATGATGAAGTACTGCTATGGCTCTAAATTCAATTATGTTGTGCTACTATGGCCTTGATGTGAAACACTGTTGTGCTACCGTAGCATTAATGCTAATTATGTAATGCCAATATGACTCCAATACAAATCATGTGGGCCAACTATGGCTCTGATTCGAATCATGTTGTGCTGCTAGGGCCCTCATGTGAAACACTGTACTGCTACTATAGCTCTAATGCTAACTGTGATTCACATCAGGGCCCTAGCAGCACAACATGATTTGAATTAGAGCCATAGTAGCACAACATAGGTAGCATTAGAGCTATAGCAGCAGAACAATGTTGTGCTACTATGACTTTAATTCAAATTATGTTGTGCTATGTTGTGCTGCCAGGGCCTTGATGTGAAACACTGTGCTGCTACTATAGCTCTAATGCTCTCTTGTGTTGTGCTCCCATGACTCTAATCCAAATGATTTTGGCCAACTATGGCCCTAAGTCTAATGATGCTCTGCTACTATGGCTCTAATTCAAATTATGTTGTGCTGCTAGGGCCCTGATGTAAAACACTGTGGTGCTACTATAGATCTAATGCTAATTATGCTGAGATACTATCTCTCCAATTTAAATTTTGTTGTGCTGCTGTGGCCCTAGTGGGAAACACTGTTCCGCTACTGTGGCCTAAATTCAAATTATGCTATGCTGTGCTGTCCTGGTCCTTATGTGAAACACTGTACTACTACTATAGCTCTAATGCTAACTGTGTTTCACATCAGGGCCCTAGCAGCACAACATGATTCGAATTAAAGCCATAGTAGCACAACATAGGTAGCATTAGAGCTATAGTAGCAGAACAATGTTGTGCTACTATGACTTAATTTAAATTAGGTTGTGCTGCCAGGGCCCTGATGTGAAACACTGTGCTGCTACTATAGCTCTAATGCTAATTATGTTGTGCTGCTAGGGCCCTGATGTAAAACGCTGTGCTGCTACTGTAGCTCTAATGCTCCCGGTGTTTTACGTCAGGGCCCTAGCAGCACAACATAATTCGAATCAGAGCCATAGTAGCACAACATAGGTAGCATTAGAGCTATAGTAGCAGAACAATGTTGTGCTACTATGACTCTAAATCAAATTATTTTGGCCAAATATAACTCCAATTCAAATGATGTGCTACTATGGCTCTAATTCAAATTACTGTTGTGCCACCATGGTCCAAATTTAAATTATGTTATACAAAAGTGCACATGTATATTAGGTTGTGCTGCTATGGTTCTAATTTAAATTATATTGTGCTGTTCTGCAACTATAGCTCTAATGCTAATTATGCAGTGCTGCTATGACTATAAATCAAATTATGTTGGCCAACTATGACTCCAATTTAAATGATGCAGTGCTACTATGGCTCTTATTTAAATTATGTTGTGCCACTATGGCCTTGATGTGAAACACTCGACTGCTACTATAGCTCTAATGCTAACTGTGTTTCACATCAGGGCCCTAGCAGCACAACATAATTTGAATTAAAGTCATAGTAGCATAACATTGTTCTGCTACTATAGCTCAAATGCTACCTATTTTATGCTACTATGACTAATTCAAATTATGTTGTGCTGCTATGACGATAATCCGATTTATGTTGGCCAACTATGGCTCCAATTCAAATGATGCTCTGCTACTATGGCTCTAATTCAAATTATGTTGTGCTGCTAGGGCCCTGATGTGAAACACTGTGGTGCTACTATAGATCTAATGCTAATTATGCTGGAATACTATCTCTCCAATTTAAATTTAGTTGTGCTGCTATGGCCCTAGTGAGAAACACTGTTCTGCTACTGTGGCCCAAATTCTAATTATGCTGTGCTGTCCTGGCCCTGATGTAAAACACTGTTGTGCTACCATAGCTTTAATGCTAATTATGCAATGCTGCTCTAACTCTAATTTAAAATATGGTGTGCTGCTAGGGCCCTCATGTGAAACACTGTAGTGCTACTATAGCTTTAATGCTAACTGTGTTTCACATCAGGGCCCTAGCAGCACAACATAACTTGAGTTAGAGTCATAGTAGCACAACATTGTTCTGCTACTATAGCTCTAATGCTAATTATGTAGTGCTGCTATGACTAAAATTCTAATTATGTTGGCCAACTAAGACTCCAATTTAAATGATGTGGTGCTACTATGGCTCTAATTCAAATTATGGTGTGCTGTTAGGGCCCTGATGTGAAACACTGTGCTGCTACTATAGCTCTAATGCTAACTGTCTTTTACGTCAGGTCCCCAGCAGCACAACATAATCTGAATCAGAGCCATAGTAGCACAACATAGGTAGCATTAGAGCTATAGTAGCAGAACAATGTTGTGCTACTATGACTCTAAATCAAATTATTTTGGCCAAATATAACTCCAATTCAAATGATGTTGTGCTACTATAGCTCTATTTCAAATTACTGTTGTGCCGCTCTGGCCCAAATGGCAATTATGTTGTGCCACCATGGTCCAAATTTGAATTGTATTGTTCTACAAAAGTGCACATGTATATTAGGGTGTGCTGCTAGGGCCCGAATGGGAAACACTGTTGTGCTGCTATGGTTCTAAATCAAAAGATGATGTGCTACTATGGCCCTAATTTAAATTATGTTGTGCCGCTAGGGCCCTGATGTGAAACACAGTTAGCATTAGAGCTGTAGTAGCAGAACAGTGTTTCACATCAGGGCCCTAGCAGCACAAAATAATTTGAATTAGAGTCATAGTAGCACAAAATTGCTCTGCTATGATAGCTCTAATGCTAACTATGTTGTGCTACTATTGCTCTAATGCTAATTATGATGTGAAACAGTATTCTGCTGCTATGGTTTCAATTCAAATGATGAAGTACTACTATGGCTTTAAATTAAATTATGTTGTGCTACTATGGCCCAAGTGGGAAACACTGTTCCTCTACTGTGGCCCAATTCAAATTCTGCTGTGCTGTCCTGGCCCTGATGTAAAACACTGTTGTTCTACCGTAGCTCTAACTCTAATTATGCAATGCTGCTCTAATTCTAATTCAAATTGTGGTGTGTTGCTAGGGCCCTCATGTGAAACACTGTACTGCTACTATAGCTCTAATGCTCACTGTGTTTCACATCAGGGCCCGAGCAGCACAGCATAACTTGAAGTAGAGTCATAGTAGCACAACATTGTTCTGCTACTATAGCTCTAATGCTAATTATGTAGTGCTGCTATTACTATAATTCAAATTATGTTGGCCAACTATGACTCCAATTTAAATGATGTGGTGCTACTATGGCTCTAATTCAAATTATGGTGTGCTGATTATGGCCCTGATGTGAAACACTGTGCTGCTGCTGCTATGGTTTCACTTCAAATGATGAAGTACTGCTATGGCTCTAAATTCAATTATGTTGTGCTACTATGGCCTTGATGTGAAACACTGTTGTGCTACCGTAGCATTAATGCTAATTATGTAATGCCAATATGACTCCAATACAAATCATGTGGGCCAACTATGGCTCTGATTCGAATCATGTTGTGCTGCTAGGGCCCTCATGTGAAACACTGTACTGCTACTATAGCTCTAATGCTAACTGTGATTCACATCAGGGCCCTAGCAGCACAACATGATTTGAATTAGAGCCATAGTAGCACAACATAGGTAGCATTAGAGCTATAGCAGCAGAACAATGTTGTGCTACTATGACTTTAATTCAAATTATGTTGTGCTATGTTGTGCTGCCAGGGCCTTGATGTGAAACACTGTGCTGCTACTATAGCTCTAATGCTCTCTTGTGTTGTGCTCCCATGACTCTAATCCAAATGATTTTGGCCAACTATGGCCCTAAGTCTAATGATGCTCTGCTACTATGGCTCTAATTCAAATTATGTTGTGCTGCTAGGGCCCTGATGTAAAACACTGTGGTGCTACTATAGATCTAATGCTAATTATGCTGAGATACTATCTCTCCAATTTAAATTTTGTTGTGCTGCTGTGGCCCTAGTGGGAAACACTGTTCCGCTACTGTGGCCTAAATTCAAATTATGCTATGCTGTGCTGTCCTGGTCCTTATGTGAAACACTGTACTACTACTATAGCTCTAATGCTAACTGTGTTTCACATCAGGGCCCTAGCAGCACAACATGATTCGAATTAAAGCCATAGTAGCACAACATAGGTAGCATTAGAGCTATAGTAGCAGAACAATGTTGTGCTACTATGACTTAATTTAAATTAGGTTGTGCTGCCAGGGCCCTGATGTGAAACACTGTGCTGCTACTATAGCTCTAATGCTAATTATGTTGTGCTGCTAGGGCCCTGATGTAAAACGCTGTGCTGCTACTGTAGCTCTAATGCTCCCGGTGTTTTACGTCAGGGCCCTAGCAGCACAACATAATTCGAATCAGAGCCATAGTAGCACAACATAGGTAGCATTAGAGCTATAGTAGCAGAACAATGTTGTGCTACTATGACTCTAAATCAAATTATTTTGGCCAAATATAACTCCAATTCAAATGATGTGCTACTATGGCTCTAATTCAAATTACTGTTGTGCCACCATGGTCCAAATTTAAATTATGTTATACAAAAGTGCACATGTATATTAGGTTGTGCTGCTATGGTTCTAATTTAAATTATATTGTGCTGTTCTGCAACTATAGCTCTAATGCTAATTATGCAGTGCTGCTATGACTATAAATCAAATTATGTTGGCCAACTATGACTCCAATTTAAATGATGCAGTGCTACTATGGCTCTTATTTAAATTATGTTGTGCCACTATGGCCTTGATGTGAAACACTCGACTGCTACTATAGCTCTAATGCTAACTGTGTTTCACATCAGGGCCCTAGCAGCACAACATAATTTGAATTAAAGTCATAGTAGCATAACATTGTTCTGCTACTATAGCTCAAATGCTACCTATTTTATGCTACTATGACTAATTCAAATTATGTTGTGCTGCTATGACGATAATCCGATTTATGTTGGCCAACTATGGCTCCAATTCAAATGATGCTCTGCTACTATGGCTCTAATTCAAATTATGTTGTGCTGCTAGGGCCCTGATGTGAAACACTGTGGTGCTACTATAGATCTAATGCTAATTATGCTGGAATACTATCTCTCCAATTTAAATTTAGTTGTGCTGCTATGGCCCTAGTGAGAAACACTGTTCTGCTACTGTGGCCCAAATTCTAATTATGCTGTGCTGTCCTGGCCCTGATGTAAAACACTGTTGTGCTACCATAGCTTTAATGCTAATTATGCAATGCTGCTCTAACTCTAATTTAAAATATGGTGTGCTGCTAGGGCCCTCATGTGAAACACTGTAGTGCTACTATAGCTTTAATGCTAACTGTGTTTCACATCAGGGCCCTAGCAGCACAACATAACTTGAGTTAGAGTCATAGTAGCACAACATTGTTCTGCTACTATAGCTCTAATGCTAATTATGTAGTGCTGCTATGACTAAAATTCTAATTATGTTGGCCAACTAAGACTCCAATTTAAATGATGTGGTGCTACTATGGCTCTAATTCAAATTATGGTGTGCTGTTAGGGCCCTGATGTGAAACACTGTGCTGCTACTATAGCTCTAATGCTAACTGTCTTTTACGTCAGGTCCCTAGCAGCACAACATAATTCGAATCGGAGCCATAGTAGCACAACATAGGTAGCATTAGAGCTATAGTAGCAGAACAATGTTGTGCTACTATGACTCTAAATCAAATTATTTTGGCCAAATATAACTCCAATTCAAATGATGTTGTGCTACTATAGCTCTATTTCAAATTACTGTTGTGCCGCTCTGGCCCAAATGGCAATTATGTTGTGCCACCATGGTCCAAATTTGAATTGTATTGTTCTACAAAAGTGCACATGTATATTAGGGTGTGCTGCTAGGGCCCGAATGGGAAACACTGTTGTGCTGCTATGGTTCTAAATCAAAAGATGATGTGCTACTATGGCCCTAATTTAAATTATGTTGTGCCGCTAGGGCCCTGATGTGAAACACAGTTAGCATTAGAGCTGTAGTAGCAGAACAGTGTTTCACATCAGGGCCCTAGCAGCACAAAATAATTTGAATTAGAGTCATAGTAGCACAAAATTGCTCTGCTATGATAGCTCTAATGCTAACTATGTTGTGCTACTATTGCTCTAATGCTAATTATGATGTGAAACAGTATTCTGCTGCTATGGTTTCAATTCAAATGATGAAGTACTACTATGGCTTTAAATTAAATTATGTTGTGCTACTATGGCCCAAGTGGGAAACACTGTTCCTCTACTGTGGCCCAATTCAAATTCTGCTGTGCTGTCCTGGCCCTGATGTAAAACACTGTTGTTCTACCGTAGCTCTAACTCTAATTATGCAATGCTGCTCTAATTCTAATTCAAATTGTGGTGTGTTGCTAGGGCCCTCATGTGAAACACTGTACTGCTACTATAGCTCTAATGCTCACTGTGTTTCACATCAGGGCCCGAGCAGCACAGCATAACTTGAAGTAGAGTCATAGTAGCACAACATTGTTCTGCTACTATAGCTCTAATGCTAATTATGTAGTGCTTCTATTACTATAATTCAAATTATGTTGGCCAACTATGACTCCAATTTAAATGATGTGGTGCTACTATGGCTCTAATTCAAATTATGGTGTGCTGATTATGGCCCTGATGTGAAACACTGTGCTGCTGCTGCTATGGTTTCACTTCAAATGATGAAGTACTGCTATGGCTCTAAATTCAATTATGTTGTGCTACTATGGCCTTGATGTGAAACACTGTTGTGCTACCGTAGCATTAATGCTAATTATGTAATGCCAATATGACTCCAATACAAATCATGTGGGCCAACTATGGCTCTGATTCGAATCATGTTGTGCTGCTAGGGCCCTCATGTGAAACACTGTACTGCTACTATAGCTCTAATGCTAACTGTGATTCACATCAGGGCCCTAGCAGCACAACATGATTCGAATCAGAGCCATAGTAGCACAACATAGGTAGCATTGGAGCTATAGTAGCAGAACAATGTTGTGCTACTATGACTTTAATTCAAATTATGTTGTGCTATGTTGTGCTGCCAGGGCCCTGATGTGAAACACTGTGCTGCTACTATAGCTCTAATGCTAATTATGTTGTGCTCCTATGACTCTAATCCAAATGATGCTCTGCTACTATGGATCTAATTCAAATTACGTTGTGCTGCTAGGGCCTGATGTGAAACACTGTTCTGCTACAATAGATCTAATGCTAATAATGTTGGGCAACCATCTCTCCAATTCAAATAATGCTGTGCTGTCCTGGCCCTGATGGAAAACACTGTTGTGCTACCGTAGCATTAATGCTAATTATGTAATGCCAATATGACTCCAATACAAATCATGTGGGCCAACTATGACTCTAATTCAAATTATGGTGTGCTGCTAGGGCCCTCATGTGAAACACTGTACTGCTACTATAGCTCTAATGCTAACTGTGTTTCACATCAGGGCCCCAGCAGCCCAACACGATTCGAATTAGAGCCATAGTAGCACAACATAGGTAGCATTAGAGCTATAGTAGCAGAACAATGTTGTGCTACTATGACTTAATTCAAAATAGCTGGTGCTGCCAGGGCCCTGATGTGAAACACTGTGCTGCTATAATAGCTCTAATGCTAATTATGTTGCGGTGCTATGACTATAATCCGATTTATGTTGGCCAACTATGGCTCTAAGTCGAATGATGCTCTGCTACTATGACTCTAATTCAAATTATGTTGTGCTGCTAGGGGCCTGATGTGAAACACAGTTAGCATTACAGCTATAGTAGCGGAACAGTATTTCACATCAGGGCCCTAGCAGCACAACCTAATTTGAATTAGAGCCTTAGTAGCACAACATTGCTCTGCTACGATAGCTCTAATGCTAATTATGTTGTGCTACTATGGCTCTAATTCAAATAAGGTTGTGCTGCTAGGGCCCTGATGTGAAACACTGTTGTGCTGCTATGGTTTCAATTCAAATGATGAAGTACTACTATGGCTCTAAATTACATTATGTTGTGCCACTATGACCTTGATGTGAAACACTGTTTTGCTACTATAGCTGTAATGCTATATATGCAGTGCTGCCATGACTCTAATCCAAATGATCTTGGCCAACTATGGCCCTAAGTCAAATGATGCTCTGCTACTATGGCTCTAATTCAAATTATGTTGTGCTGCTAGGGCCCTGATGTAAAACACTGTGGTGCTACTATAGATCTAATGCTAATTATGCTGAGATACTATCTCTCCAATTTAAATTTTGTTGTGCTGCTATGGCCCTAGTGGGAAACACTGTTCCGCTACCGTGGCCTAAATTCAAATTATGCTATGCTGTGCTGTCCTGGTCCTTATGTGAAACACTGTACTACTACTATAGCTCTAAGGCTAACTGTGTTTCACATCAGGGCCCTAGCAGCACAACATGATTCGAATTAAAGCCATAGTAGCACAACAATGTTGTGCTACTATGACTTAATTTAAATTAGGTTGTGCTGCCAGGGCCCTGATGTGAAACACTGTGCTGCTACTATAGCTCTAATGCTAATTATGTTGTGCTGCTAGGGCCCTGATGTGAAACGCTGTGCTGCTACTGTAGCTCTAATGCTCCCGGTGTTTTACGTCAGGGCCCTAGCAGCACAACATAATTCGAATCAGAGCCATAGTAGCACAACATAGGTAGCATTAGAGCTATAGTAGCAGAACAATGTTGTGCTACTATGGCTCTAATTCAAATTACTGTTGTGCCACCATGGTCCAAATTTAAATTATGTTATTCAAAAGTGCACATGTATATTAGGTTGTGCTGCTATGGTTCTAATTTAAATTATATTGTGCTGTTCTGCAACTATAGCTCTAATGCTAATTATGCAGTGCTGCTATGACTATAAATCAAATTATGTTGGCCAACTATGACTCCAATTTAAATGATGCAGTGCTACTATGGCTCTTATTTAAATTATGTTGTGCCACTATGGCCTTGATGTGAAACACTCGACTGCTACTATAGCTCTAATGCTAACTGTGTTTCACATCAGGGCCCTAGCAGCACAACATAATTTGAATTAAAGTCATAGTAGCATAACATTGTTCTGCTACTATAGCTCAAATGCTACCTATTTTATGCTACTATGACTAATTCAAATTATGTTGTGCTGCTAGGGCCCTGATGTGAAACACTGTGGTGCTACTATAGATCTAATGCTAATTATGCTGGAATACTATCTCTCCAATTTAAATTTAGTTGTGCTGCTATAGCCCTAGTGAGAAACACTGTTCTGCTACTGTGGCCCAAATTCTAATTATGCTGTGCTGTCCTGGCCCTGATGTAAAACACTGTTGTGCTACCATAGCTTTAATGCTAATTATGCAATGCTGTTCTAACTCTAATTTAAATTATGGTGTGCTGCTGGGGCCCTCATGTGAAACACTGTAGTGCTACTATAGCTTTAATGCTAACTGTGTTTCACATCAGGGCCCTAGCAGCACAACATAACTTGCGTTAGAGTCATAGTAGCACAACATTGTTCTGCTACTATAGCTCTAATGCTAATTATGTAGTGCTGCTATGACTAAAATTCAAATTATGTTGGCCAACTAAGACTCCAATTTAAATGATGTGGTGCTACTATGGCTCTAATTCAAATTATGGTGTGCTGTTAGGGCCCTGATGTGAAACACTGTGCTGCTACTATAGCTCTAATGCTCACTGTGTTTCACATCAGGGCCCTAGCAGCACAGCATAACTTGAAGTAGAGTCATAGTAGCACAACATTGTTCTGCTACTATAGCTTTAATGCTAATAATGTAGTGCTGCTATGACTCTAATTCAAATTATGGTGTGCTGATTATGGCCCTGATGTGAAACACTGTGCTGCTGCTATGGTTTCACTTCAAATGATGAAGTACTGCTATGGCTCTAAATTCAATTATGTTGTGCTACTATGGCCTTGATGTGAAACACTGTTGTGCTACCGTAGCAGTAATGCCAATATGACTCCAATACAAATCATGTGGGCCAACTATGGCTCTGATTCGAATCATGTTGTGCTGCTAGGGCCCTCATGTGAAACACTGTACTGCTACTATAGCTCTAATGCTAACTGTGATTCACATCAGGGCCCTAGCAGCACAACATGATTCGAATCAGAGCCATAGTAGCACAACATAGGTAGCATTAGAGCTATAGTAGCAGAACAATGTTGTGCTACTATGACTTTAATTCAAATTATGTTGTGCTATGTTGTGCTGCCAGGGCCCTGACGTGAAACACTGTGCTGCTACTATAGCTCTAATGCTAATTATGTTGTGCTCCTATGACTCTAATCCAAATGATGCTCTGCTACTATGGATCTAATTCAAATTACGTTGTGCTGCTGGGGCCTGATGTGAAACATTGTTCTGCTACAATAGATCTAATGCTAATAATGTTGGGCAACCATCTCTCCAATTTAAATTTTGTTGTGCTGCTATGGCCCTAGTGGGAAACACTGTTCCGCTACTGTGTCCCAAATTCAAATAATGCTGTGCTGTCCTGGCCCTGATGGAAAACACTGTTGTGCTACCGTAGCATTAATGCTAATTATGTAATGCCAATATGACTCCAATACAAATCATGTGGGCCAACTATGACTCTAATTCAAATTATGGTGTGCTGCTAGGGCCCTTATTTGAAACACTGTACTGCTACTATAGCTCTAATGCTAACTGTGTTTCACATCAGGGCCCCAGCAGCCCAACACGATTCGAATTATAGCCATAGTAGCACAACATAGGTAGCATTAGAGCTATAGTAGCAGAACAATGTTGTGCTACTATGACTTAATTCAAAATAGCTTGTGCTGCCAGGGCCCTGATGTGAAACACTGTGCTGCTATAATAGCTCTAATGCTAATTATGTTGCGCTGCTATGACTATAATCCGATTTATGTTGGCCAACTATGGCTCTAAGTCAAATGATGCTCTGCTACTATGACTCTAATTCAAATTATGTTGTGCTGCTAGGGGCCTGATGTGAAACACAGTTAGCATTACAGCTATAGTAGCGGAACAGTATTTCACATCAGGGCCCTAGCAGCACAACCTAATTTGAATTAGAGCCTTAGTAGCACAACATTGCTCTGCTACGATAGCTCTAATTCAAATTAGGTTGTGCTGCTGGGGCCCTGATGTGAAACACTGTTGTGCTGCTATGGTTTCAATTCAAATGATGAAGTACTACTATGGCTCTAAATTACATTATGTTGTGCCACTATGACCTTGATGTAAAACACTGTTTTGCTACTATAGCTGTAATGCTATATATGCAGTGCTGCCATGACTCTAATTCAAAATTATGTTGGCCAACTATGACTCTAATTAAAATTACGTTGTGCTGCTAGGGCCCTCATGTGAAACACTGTACTGCTACTATAGCTCTAATGCTCACTGTGATTCACATCAGGGCCCTAGCAGCACAACATGATTTGAATTAAAGCCATAGTAGCACAACATAGGTAGCATTAGAGCTATAGCAGCAGAACAATGTTGTGCTACTATAGCTCTAATGCTAATTGTGTTGTGCTCCCATGACTCTAATCCAAATGATCTTGGCCAACTATGGCCCTAAGTCAAATGATGCTCTGCTACTATGGCTCTAATTTAAATTTTGTTGTGCTGCTATGGCCCTAGTGGGAAACACTGTTCCGCTACTGTGGCCTAAGTTCAAATTATGCATTGCTGTGCTGTCCTGGTCCTTATGTGAAACACTGTACTACTACTATAGCTCTAAGGCTAACTGTGTTTCACATCAGGGCCCTAGCAGCACAACATGATTTGAATTAAAGCCATAGTAGCACAACATAGCATTAGAGCTATAGCAGCAGAACAATGTTGTGCTACTATGACTTTAATTCAAGCTATGTTGTGCTGCCAGGGCCTTGATGTGAAACACTGTGCTGCTACTATAGCTCTAATGCTAATTATGTTGTGCTGCTATGGCTATAATCCGATTTATGTTGGCCAACTATGGCTCTAAGTCAAATGATGCTCTGCTACTATGGCTCTAATTCAAATTATGTTGTGCTGCTAGGGCCCTGATGTGAAACACTGTGGTGCTACTATAGATCTAATGCTAATTATGCTGGGATACTATCTCTCCAATTTAAATTTTGTTGTGCTGCTATGGCCCTAATGGGAAACACCCTTCCGCTACTGAGGCCCAAATTCAAATTATGTTGTGCTGCTAGGGCCCTGGTGTTAAACACTGTGCTGCTACTGTAGCTCTAATGCTCCCTGTGTTTTACGTCATGGCCCTAGCAGCACAACATAGGTAGCATTAGAGCTATAGTAGCAGAACAATGTTGTGCTACTATGACTCTAAATCAAATTATTTTGGCCAAATATAACTCCAATTCAAATTACTGTTGTGCCACCATGGTCCAAATTTAAATTATGTTGTTATACAAAAGTGCACATGTATATTAGGTTGTGCTGCTAGGGCCCAAATGGGAAACACTGTTGTGCTGCTATGGTTCTAATTTAAATTATATTGTGCTGTTCTGCAACTATAGCTCTAATGCTAATTATGCAGTGCTGCTATGACTATAAATCACTATAATTCAAATTATGTTGGCCAACTATGACTCCAATTTAAATGATGCAGTGCTACTATGGCTCTTATTTAAATTATGTTCTGCTACAATAGCTCTAATGCTTAATATGCTGTGTTGCTACGGCCCAAATTCAAATTGTGCTCTACTAATGTACCTCTAATGCTATGTTTGTTTACTTACCTCGTTATACAAAAGGTCATAGTGAGCGGGCGGCGAGAATTGCTGCCCGCGCAAAAAAGACCGCTCTTTGTATGAAAAAATGGGTGGCTCTTAAAAGAGCCGTTGGTTTTTATCTTAAAGACGGCGTAACACGCTTTACTTTGAGCTGGTGTACTTGGTGACGGCCTTTGTGCCCTCGGACACGGCATGCTTTGCAAGTTCACCGGGAAGCAACAGGCGCACGGCTGTCTGGATTTCCCTAGAAGTGATGGTGGACCGCTTGTTGTAGTGAGCGAGACGAGAAGACTCACCGGCGATGCGCTCGAAAATGTCGTTTACGAAGGAATTCATGATGCCCATAGCCTTAGAAGAGATGCCGGTATCAGGGTGCACCTGCTTCAGGACCTTGTACACGTAGATAGCGTAGCTCTCCTTCCTTGACTTTCTGCGCTTCTTGCCACCTTTGCCGGCCGTCTTTGTGACAGCCTTCTTAGAGCCCTTCTTGGGCGCGGTCTTGGCTGGATCAGTAGGCATAATGCTGCTTCTCGAGGAAACTGCGAGAGAATGAAAAAGGGCCGCCTCGCCGCCTCTCTATTTACAGACCTGCATTGTAATTACGTACAAGGGAAAGGAGTCGTATTATTGGTCACAAATTCAAACCTCATCATACAAGGCTCCGCCCTCGTCCCATCCTCTCCCGTTCCCTCTACCCCGCCCCTGAGCTACGCTTTGTTCCCATGCCCGCCCTTTTGTGCGCGCACACGCACATATATATATATATATATATATATATACACACACACACACAAACAAATGTGAAGTATGTATATAAACTTTGAAACAAAACTGTAGTGCTGGTGCAAGGTTTTGCCTTATTAGAATATATCTACAATTATTTCAAATTCTATTAGTCACATACACTTGAAAAAAGTTATTTCATCCCCTTCTTCGCGCCACACACACACACACACATTAAAAGATACAATAGCTCGTTTTGTAATATTTGGGTGGCTCTTAAAAGAGCCGTTGTGTTGACGTTATTTGGTAGATAAGCGTTTAGCCGCCGAAGCCGTAAAGAGTGCGTCCCTGGCGTTTCAGGGCATACACCACATCCATAGCGGTGACGGTCTTTCTCTTCGCATGCTCGGTGTATGTGACTGCATCGCGGATGACGTTCTCCAAGAACACCTTCAGTACACCACGAGTCTCCTCGTAGATCAGACCGGATATACGTTTAACACCACCACGGCGAGCCAGACGGCGGATAGCCGGCTTAGTGATACCCTGGATGTTATCGCGCAGAACCTTACGGTGGCGCTTAGCGCCTCCTTTGCCGAGTCCTTTGCCACCCTTTCCTCTTCCAGACATGGTGCTGCTCTCACAAATTCAAGCTGCTCAATAAAGAAGCCCCGCGCAATGCCCGCCTATTTATTCTCTCTCCACAGGACCTACTTGAGAACAGGCGAGGGGGCGGACCTAAAACCAACGATCACACAAAAGAATGTCTTCAAAGCGAACCGCCACAGCCGTTAACATGCTAGAGTCTTGTACTTCCTTTTTGTCCACACAAACATAGTGATATATAAATAGTAATAGTCATGTAGTGGAATAGATTTAATTTGGTTTTTGCTCACAGCATGGTACACTCAATGCAGTTCAACACACAAATATTTGCATTGAGGATTATAATCAGAACTGTTTTGACTCAGTTGCAATTTTTATTCCAGTAGAAGTATAAATCAAATTGCAGTTCTTGTTGCATTAAGTAGGCTTATATCATCATGAGGAATGCAAAATATTGAACACACTATGGTTTCAGTTAATTACACACTGTGCCACCACTGACCAGAAGGGTGTAAACCTGATGGGGGACAAAATATTGAGCTACTGTACATATGCAATTAAAAGATTTACACATATCCCAACTTATCTGGAAGCTGCAGTCAGAGCGCAGGGTCAGCCATAATACGGTGCCCCTGGAGCTGATAAGGCTAAGTGCCTTGCTCAAGGGCTCAACAGTGGCAGCTTGGCAGTGCTGGGGCTTGAACCCCTGACCTTATGATCGGTAACCCAGAGCCTTAACCACTGGACCACCACTGCCCTGCTGCCACCTACTACCAGTAGTAGTAGTGGTAGTGTTAATCTTGTAATATACTTTTCAACACACAAGAAATATAGCATGACTATTGTAGGAATGGCCCATGATTATTATTAATATTAACAAGCATTATTCTCATTTCTATTAATGTGGTACTATTTGCAATAGCAGTAGTAGCAATAGTAGTAGTCGTATTAGTAGTAGTAGTACAGTAAAACCCCGTTGTACGAGCATAATTCGTTCTTGAAAATTGCTCGTATGTCCATTTGCTCATACATTCGAACTGATTTTCCCCATAGGAATGAATGAAAAATGGTTTAATCCGTTCCGAGACCTCATTCGATCGCTTATTTCTGCACCTAAAAAGTATTTGTAGCCTATTTTAACAAACAAATACACCGCAAATTACCGTAATGTAAAAATAATTTAACACTTACCCATGTGGTAGTGGTTGATTGCGAGTGTGAGACGCGCACAACGCTCGTAAACTTTATGGTTTCCATGGTAATTCTATTTACTTTCGTTTTCACAGCACCACCACTGATTTTCTTGGGACATTTTTCAAGATTTCTAGTGAAATCAAAATATAAAACAAAAAAAAGTTAAGTTTTTGCTGCACTGAACAACGAGAGCGACTGAGTAATGCGTCATCAACTAAGTGACTGATGCTTCCCTCCGCCGAAAACGGAGAACCGGCAGCGTAGGTTTGCTCGTATCTCCGTTTGCTCGTACTATAGGTTGCTCGTACAACGGGGTTTTACTGTAGTAGTAGTAGTAGTAGTCGTCAGGTATCCATACATCTGTCACATAGTTCAGGAGATTATGCTAATATTTGCATCAAGCATCAGAATGAGTGAGCATTGTGTGTACCTACATGGGCTGTAGAACATTGAGTAAATATATGCATATTATTTTTTACAATTCAATAGGAGGAAGTTTCAGAGACAGATGATGCTTAAGGTACACATTCACTTTTACAGCACAAATATTTTGATGGCACCTTAAAAAAGGGAGAAACGTTCCTTTATTGAGAAAAGATATATACAGATGCAAATATGAGTGCAGGAACAGGAACTCACAAATCATTCGTGAACATCATTCCACCACAGCAGGAGCTGACAAGCTGAACAAACCCAGTGCTCAAACTGCACTAGTGTCCAGAAGTATTTGGTGTGTGCATCTTTTACCTATGCTGTAATAATAATAAATATACAGTAAGGTCTCTATGTATTTGGACAGTGTCACACTGACTTGTACAAACTGTCAATCAAACTATTATTCTAGAACTTATTGCATCACGACACATTTTATTGGTAACTGCTCCACTTTCACAAAGAGTGTGTATGCTCACTGAGCGCTCACCTGAATAGGAAATGCAGTGTATGCTATATATATCTCTGTTTATATTTCCTAATAACGTACCATGTAGTGTAGACAGGCATCATTGAGAAAGTGAACAATTCCTTTGACTTGACTTGACTTGACTTCGGCAATCAACAAAAGGTAGAGAGAAATGTGCACTTTCTAGATTTGGTCACACAATAGCAGTCAAGACCGATGCAGAACTACACACCATGCTGCCTTAAGCAATCATTATTATTATTTATGGTATTCATCAAACCCTATTCTTAACTCATTCCTCAACTTACTAAGAATAATTTGTATGATCATGGTTAGTAGTAGTAGTCAAGAAGAGTCAAGAAGCTTTTATTGTCATTTCAACCATATATAGCTGATGCAGTACACAGTGAAATGAAACAACGTTCCTCCTGAACCCAGGTGCTACATAAAACAACATAAAACAAACAGTACAGAACAGAAAGACACAGGGCCGAGAACTAAGATCCTCGCCACATAAAGTGCATGTGTGCAGCTGGTGCAAACAGTGCAAAAGACAACACAAGACAGTGCAAGACAACACAGGACAGTGCAGGACAATACACAATAAACAAAATATAAAAATAGAAATAGCTCCGCCAGTAAAACCTGTCATAACAGAATAAGGTGCAGTGTAAACAGAAAGATGTAAACAGAATTTGCGCAATTCAGCAGTAGCAGCAATCAAAAATAAAGTAAACAGTAACCAAAGGATTTGGACAGAATATTGTGCAAAATAACAAGTCCCGGAATCAGCAACAGACGGCATGTAAACATTTTGCGATAGTGAAAAAGTGTGATTGGTATTGAAACCTGGGTGAACGAAGTGTATGATGGGTGTTGAGTCCGGTTTGTGCGGATCACTCACACAGTTGTGTGTAAGTGTGTGTGTGTGTGTGTGTGTGTGTGTGTGTGTGTGTGTGTGTGTGTGTGTGTGTGTGTGTGTGTGTGTGTGAGAGAGAGTTCAGTTCAGTTCTTTGTTGAGGAGCCTGATGGCTTGCGGGAAAAAACTGTTGCACAGTCTGGATGTGGTGGCCCGAATGCTTCGGAACCGTAGTAGTAGTAGTAGTAGTAGTAGTAGTAGTAGTAGTAGTAGTAGTAGTAGTAGATGTAGTAGAAGAATTAGGTTTGAGATGAGATCAGAACAAACAAACAAACAACATACACGAATAAAACATTTTAAAAAAATAGACCAAAAACAATTCATACTAGTGTATACAGGGTATACAGGAATATTCCTAATAAAGGCAGAGGTCAGTGGACTTTGTAGAGCTTGACTGCCATCGTGTGGCAATGTTTACACATTGCAGAAAAATGTAGATTAAAGGAATTGATGCTCACATCATTTTGTGTGATTATTGTGTATGGAACAGCCATTTCGCATTAATAGTTTTAGATGAGATCAGAACAAACAAAGAAGCAAACAACATACATGAATAAAACCTTAAAAAAAAATAGACCAAAAACACTTCATACTAGTGTTTAATGGTATACAGGGTTTCTTTCTAATGTGAACTGTGAGTCTCTTTTTGTCTCGCTTCGTGTTTATCTAATAGGCCAGTAGAACACGTCATATATATTAAATTGCACTAGTGCCCATAACTATTTTGACAGTCACAAGTTCCTAGATCATTCAAATATTTGTGTGCGTGCGTGTGTTTGTTTGTTTTTAGTTGTTGCTCTTCCTAAATCTCTTCTTTTGTCCAATACTGCACAATATCATGGAAAGTGTCAGTATATTTGGACTGTGTAACTAAGTCAATAATGTCACATTAGATTAACATATCTCTCTCTCTCTCTCTCTCTCTCTCTCTCTCTCTCTCTCTCTCTCTCTCTCTCTCTTTTTCTCTCTTTCTGGACCAATAGCAATTGCCTACCTCTTTCCAATCTGGATGCTATTCCCACAGTGATCTATCAGCCCTGACTCACCTGGACAACCCCAGACACTCATCAGTTTGCTGATGACACCACGAATGGTAGGCCTGATCAGAGCTATTTTGTATTTTATTGCTTGTCCTGTACTGTCTTGTGTTGTCTTGCACTGTCTTGTGTTGTCTTTGCACTGATTGCACCAGGTTGCACACATGCACTTTATGTGACAAGGACACTTACCAGTCCTTAGCCCTGTGTGTTTTGTTTCTGGAATTGTTGTTTAATGTAGCATCAGGGTCCTGGAGAAATGTTCATTTTACTGTGTACTGCGTCAGCTATATATGGTTGAAATGACAATAAAAGCTTCTTGACTCATCAGAAAGACTCAACAACGCCTGTGTTTGCTGAGGACACCTTAAAAGTCCTGTCTGTGCTTCAGGATACTGGAGAACTTCTACAGCTGTACCATTTCTGTTGGTACAGCAACTGCATTGCTTCAGGCCCCTAAAAATGAAATGAAAAATGAAAATCTCCCAATGAATCATTGGCACTCAGCTCCCCATCTTGGAGGACATTCACAAGAAACACTGTCTGGAAAGGGCACAGCAGTTGTCTGTGCAGAGCTCACAAGATCATCAAGGACACTTCACATCCCAGTCACAAACTGTTTAACCTCCTTCCGTCAAGATCGAGATACAGAAACATATGCACCAGAACCAGCAGGATCAGGGACAGCTTTATTTCCATCCACCATCACCACACTGAACTCTACACTACACCGTTAGATCACTGTATATGTAAATGTTACATATTGTATTTTGTATACTCCGCATTCTCTACACAGTGTTTTACTTACAGTACATCTGCACTACTATTTTATTTATGTGTATCTATATATACCTTACTGTACATCCTGTCACATTCATGTATATACAGATATCTATTTCTATCTATCTAACGCACCTCTGAGCAGATGCTAAATGCATTCTCTTAGCTCTGTACATGTATCTTGCACAATGACAACAATAAATCTAATCTAATATATAATATAAAATTACACTAGTGTCCATGAGTATTTGGAGAGGGCCACTATTTATATATTTGTGTGTGTAGTCAGGTTTGGACGTGCTGTATATGCACAGGGACACGACAATGAAAGAAAACATACATATAGTGCTTTGGATTCACGTTATATCAAATTGATCCTAACGCATAAAAAAACATGTTTAAATGTTCATACTAAAGTTATCTGTGAGAGAATTCATACTATGATGAATGCAATTTATTGGTTCGTTTGCCTCCATTAGAATACAAACGAGGACACGAGAATGGGAAGTGACACTTTGGCCACAAGATGGCAGTCATGCTCCGTGCAGAACAGCAAGCGACCAGCTTTTTGTATTTTTTATTACTACTGTCGCCAAGTACTAAAATAATCTATAATAAACACAAAATGCTCAGCGACACAGCCACAAAAATCAGACGTGTTTCCTGAAGCGCTCCATTCTTCTAAACTAGACACTATATAATCATCATTTGTTTAAAACAACCATGGTATAGACTTGCTCGTTTTACTGAGACAATGAGGTGGCTCTTAAAAGAGCCTTTGTGTGTATTGGACAGAGTTATTGTTTAAGCGCGCTCTCCGCGAATACGGCGGGCCAGCTGAATGTCCTTGGGCATGATGGTCACTCTCTTGGCGTGGATGGCGCACAGATTGGTGTCCTCGAACAGGCCGACCAAGTATGCCTCGCTCGCCTCCTGCAAAGCCATCACGGCGGAGCTCTGGAAACGCAAGTCAGTCTTGAAGTCTTGAGCAATTTCTCTCACCAGGCGCTGGAAGGGCAGCTTGCGGATGAGCAGCTCAGTAGACTTCTGATAGCGACGGATCTCTCTTAAAGCCACGGTGCCGGGACGGTAACGGTGAGGCTTCTTCACACCGCCGGTAGCCGGAGCGCTCTTGCGAGCAGCCTTGGTGGCGAGCTGCTTCCTGGGCGCCTTGCCACCAGTGGATTTACGGGCAGTCTGCTTAGTTCTTGCCATAGCGTTGCGCTCTGCACTTCACGAACAAAATAACAGAATAAAAAGCGCTAGCAAACGTTGGCTTTTTAAGCCTGAACGACGCCTTGCGTTCATTGGGCGTCTCGAAACCTCTCGTCTTGCATTGGATCGATCGCTCTACGTCACTCGACGACCATTGGCTTAGACCAAGTCAGCGCCACAGTCCGACCACTCCACCCTCCCTCGGCTCTCTTGCACAGCTGTTTTCCTGTTCTATAGTTACACCATAACGGCCGTCGCAATTTAGCTTCACTTTTCAGACCTTGTTTAACCAGCATACTTCCCTATTATATTTATGCTTCTAAGATTATTAGACTATTCCAATGGGCCCTATTAAATGTGATTCTCTTGGGTGCAACGTTCTAGAATGAATACAATTATATACACAAAGCATACACAAAGTAACAAACTTGCACTTTTTGAGTCAAAGTGGGTGGCTCTTAAAAGAGCCTTTGGGTACTGACAAACACAGCATTGGACGACTTTACTTGGTCTTGACAGCCTTCTCAGTCTTCTTAGGCAGAAGTACAGCCTGAATATTAGGCAGCACACCACCCTGAGCGATGGTCACTCCGCCGAGCAGTTTGTTCAGCTCCTCGTCGTTACGCACGGCGAGTTGCAAGTGTCGGGGAATGATACGAGTCTTCTTGTTATCACGGGCAGCGTTGCCAGCCAACTCCAGAATCTCAGCGGTCAGATACTCCAGCACAGCCGCCAGGTAAACGGGAGCGCCAGCACCGACGCGCTCAGCGTAGTTGCCTTTACGCAGAAGCCTGTGCACACGGCCTACAGGAAACTGCAGTCCTGCCCTCGATGAGCGAGTCTTGGCCTTGGCCCTAGCTTTGCCGCCAGTTTTGCCTCTTCCACTCATTTTGCTGCAGATTAGATTTGTTCAAGGAACAAGTAGATAATAGTGAATGCTTCGCGCTGAAAACTCAGTGATATAGGCAACACAGCCACTCTCTTATTGGCTTAGAACACCATGTGATCAACATCCAATCACAAATGGTGAAATTCATTCAGCCTCAGCCTACCATGCACCCCCCCCCCCCTTTACACACACACACACACACACACACACACACCTCCCCTAGTCTCTCTGTGTGTGACTGAGGAGTAAACGCGCGCTCATGGAAGAAACAGGTCTCAGAAAACAACATTCATGTGACATGTGTACAACGATACATAAATCATGTAATCATAAGCATCCCTATACCTGTGTCTGTCGTGGTTTTGAAACTCTACATAGTTTGTGTATTTAAACATCATAAATCCCTATCTTGTATTCGCTTTCAGTTTCATCATGGGAGGATCCAAAATGTTGCTCTTTGGGGGAAAATATAGGTGGCTCTTAAAAGAGCCGTTTAGTAAAGGAAGACATGAAATAAACAAACAAACATGTTTACTTCTTCTTGGGCGCTGTCTTTTTCGCCTTTGCAGCCTTGGGCTTCGCCGCTTTGGGCTTCACGGCCTTTGCTTTCTTGGGGCTCTTGGCTGCTTTTTTAGGAGTCGCCGGCTTTTTCGCTTTCTTCGGGCTCTTGGTGGCTTTTTTAGCAGCCGCTGCAGGCTTCTTTGCCTTCTTCGGGGACTTCTTGGCGGCGGCAACAGGTTTCTTGGCCGCCACCTTCTTGGGCTTCTTCGCCGCAGCGGGTTTCTTCGCCTTAACAGCGACGGGCTTCTTCGCCTTAGTCGCGGTCTTCTTTGTGGGCTTCTTGGCTTCGGTCTGCTTCTTGTTTAGCTTGAAAGAGCCAGACGCGCCGGTCCCTTTGGTCTGTAGAAGAGTTCCTTTCAGCACGAGACCCTTGACAGCGAGCTTGACGCGGGAGTTGTTCTTCTCCACGTCGTATCCGCCGGCGGCCAAGGCTTTCTTCAGGGCGGCGAGCGACACACCGCTTCTCTCCTTGGACGAGGAAACCGCTTTGACGATGAGCTCGCCGACGCTGGGCCCGGCTTTCTTGGCCCTCGACGCTGCTTTCTTTTTCGGCGCTTTAGCCGGCGCGGCAGCGGGCGCGGGAGCAACTTCTGCCATCTCTCTAGTATCTCAGTGCGAGTCAGACTCTGTATACGCTGTGTAACACACAGAAACCTCCCGCCCCTCTGCTGGTAGGCCGGTCTTAAAACCGAGCATGAGAACGTTGTAGACTCAAACGGGCCGCCGCCGAATGAGTGTGCCTCCGCGACACGCTCGCGAGTGTGTTTTCTCGCAGCGTTTCTCGTCGTAAATAAGACGCCGAAGACAAGATCCCGCGCTATTATGCAAACATTTCGCGCGTACGGGCTTGCACGTGTTTCCCGAGGCCCGTCATGGCCGAATAGAGAGCAGTGGTCTCTCGCGTTTTGCACGGAAGTGCACCGCGCGCCTGGAGCTCGAGCCGGCGCTCGGCGCATTTGTGCAGAGTGCAGTGTAAAAAGTGGTGCGTAACAGCCATGTCGGTGGAACAGCGTGTGTTTCACGTGAACGGTGAGCCTTGTCAATGTGTCTGACGCATTAGCAGTGTGTGAGTGCTGTGCGTAGTATTGGGAACGCAGGCTCTTGTGGGCTGTGTGAAGCACATGTGTTAGTGTATGGAGCAGGTGTGCGAGCTCCCCGTGTGCCTCCCGCAGCCGGACTCTATGTCTATGTCATCGTCTGGTCTTCGCCACTCGGCCTGGCGCTCCTCGTGCACGGTCCAGTCCTCTAGAAGTCCCAGGCCGACAGGTGTGCCTCGTTGCCCTCTTAACCCTAATTCCAATCAGGTCAGGCTGCACTAACCCTAATTCGAACAGTGCTAACACTAACCCTAATTCCATGTCACTCAGGCTGCGCTAAACCAAATTCGAACAGTGGTAACCCTAACCCTAATTCCATGTCTTTCAGGCTGCACTAACCCTAATTCGAACAGTGGTAACTCTAACCCTAACCCTAATACCATGTCATTTAGGCTGCGCTAACCCTAACTCGAACAGTGTTAACCCTACCCCTAATCCCGTTCCATTCAGGCTGCTTTAACCCTAATTCGAACAGTGGCAACCCTAACCCTAATTCCATGTCACTCAGGCTGCTTTAACCCTAAATTGAACAGTGGTAACCCTAACCCGAACTCAGTTCCATTCAGGCTGCTTTAACCCTAATTCGAACAGTGGTAACCTTAACCCTAACTCTAATTCCATTCCAATCAGGCTGCTTTAACCCCAATTCAAACAGTGGTGGCCCGCTCTAACCCTCATTTGAACAGTGGTAACGCTAACCCTAACGTTGAATACCTTTGTGCTGCACTAAGCCAAATTCAAATTAAGTTTTGCTGCTATGGCCTTAATGTGAAACACTGTTATGCTACTATAGCGCTAATGTGAAATATGTTGTGCTGCCATCGCGCTCATTCAAATATATGTAGTGCTGTTATGGCCCTGATGTGAAACACTGTTCTACTACTACAGCGCTAAAGCTAACTATGTAGTCTTACTATGACTCTAATTTAAAAGATGTTGTGCTACTATGGCTGTAATATAAATGATGTTGTGCAGCCACGGCCCAAATTCAAATTATGTTGTTTTACTATAGCTCTAATTCAGATTTTGTTGTGCTACTATGCCTCTGAATGGAATTATGCTGTGCTGCTATGGCTCTGATGTGAAACAATGTTCTGCAACTATAGCTCTAATGCTAATTGCGCTACTATTATTCTAATTCAAATTATGTTGGCCAACTATGGCCCTGGTCAAATTATGCCGTGCTACAATGGCTCTAATTCAAATTAGGTTGTGCTGCTAGGGCCCTGATGTGAAACACTGTTGTGCTGCTATGGTTTTATTTCAAATGATGAAGTACTACTATGGCTCTAAATTAAATTATGTTGTGCCACTATGGCCTTGATGTGAAACACTCGACTGCTACTATAGCTCTAATGCTAACTGTGTTTCACATCAGGGCCCTAGCAGCACAACATAATTTGAATTAAAGTCATAGTAGCATAACATTGTTCTGCTACTATAGCTCAAATGCTACCTATTTTATGCTACTATGACTAATTCAAATTATGTTGTGCTGCTATGACGATAATCCGATTTATGTTGGCCAACTATGGCTCCAATTCAAATGATGCTCTGCTACTATGGCTCTAATTCAAATTATGTTGTGCTGCTAGGGCCCTGATGTGAAACACTGTGGTGCTACTATAGATCTAATGCTAATTATGCTGGAAGACTATCTCTCCAATTTAAATTTAGTTGTGCTGCTATGGCCCTAGTGAGAAACACTGTTCCGCTACTGTGGCCCAAATTCAAATTATGCTGTGCTGTCCTGGCCCTGATGTAAAACACTGTTGTGCTACCACAGCTTTAATGCTAATTATGCAATGCTGCTCCAACTCTAATTTAAATTATGGTGTGCTGCTAGGGTCCTCATGTGAAACACTGTAGTGCTACTATAGCTCTAATGCTAACTATGTTTCACATCAGGGCCCTAGCAGCACAACATAACTTGAGTTAGAGTCATAGTAGCACAACATTGTTCTGCTACTATAGCTCTAATGCTAATTATGTAGTGCTGCTATGACTAAAATTCAAATTATGTTTGCCAACTATGACTCCAATTTAAATGATGTGGTGCTACTATGGCTCTAATTCAAATTATGGTGTGCTGATTATGGCCCTGATGTGAAACACTGTGCTGCTGCTGCTATGGTTTCACTTCAAATGATGAAGTACTGCTATGGCTCTAAATTCAATTATGTTGTGCTACTATGGCCTTGATGTGAAACACTGTTGTGCTACCGTAGCATTAATGCTAATTATGTAATGCCAATATGACTCCAATACAAATCATGTGGGCCAACTATGGCTCTGATTCAAATCATGTTGTGCTGCTAGGGCCCTCATGTGAAACACTGTACTGCTACTATAGCTCTAATGCTAACTGTGATTCACATCAGGGCCCCAGCAGCCCAACACGATTCGAATTAGAGCCATAGTAGCACAACATAGGTAGCATTAGAGCTATAGTAGCAGAACAATGTTGTGCTACTATGACTTAATTCAAAATAGCTTGTGCTGCCAGGGCCCTGATGTGAAACACTGTGCTGCTATAATAGCTCTAATGCTAATTATGTTGCGGTGCTATGACTATAATCCGATTTATGTTGGCCAACTATGGCTCTAAGTCGAATGATGCTCTGCTACTATGACTCTAATTCAAATTATGTTGTGCTGCTAGGGGCCTGATGTGAAACACAGTTAGCATTACAGCTATAGTAGCGGAACAGTATTTCACATCAGGGCCCTAGCAGCACAACCTAATTTGAATTAGAGCCTTAGTAGCACAACATTGCTCTGCTACGATAGCTCTAATGCTAATTATGTTGTGCTACTATGGCTCTAATTCAAATAAGGTTGTGCTGCTAGGGCCCTGATGTGAAACACTGTTGTGCTGCTATGGTTTCAATTCAAATGATGAAGTACTACTATGGCTCTAAATTACATTATGTTGTGCCACTATGACCTTGATGTAAAACACTGTTTTGCTACTATAGCTGTAATGCTATATATGCAGTGCTGCCATGACTCTAATTCAAAATTATGTTGGCCAACTATGACTCTAATTAAAATTACGTTGTGCTGCTAGGGCCCTCATGTGAAACACTGTACTGCTACTATAGCTCTAATGCTCACTGTGATTCATATCAGGGCCCTAGCAGCACAACATGATTTGAATTAAAGCCATAGTAGCACAACATAGGTAGCATTAGAGCTATAGCAGCAGAACAATGTTGTGCTACTATGACTTTAATTCAAATTATGTTGTGCTATGTTGTGCTGCCAGGGCCCTGATGTGAAACACTGTGCTGCTACTATAGCTCTAATGCTAATTATGTTGTGCTCCTATGACTCTAATCCAAATGATGCTCTGCTACTATGGATCTAATTCAAATTACGTTGTGCTGCTAGGGCCTGATGTGAAACACTGTTCTGCTACAAAAGATCTAATGCTAATAATGTTGGGCAACCATCTCTCCAATTTAAATTTTGTTGTGCTGCTATGGCCCTAGTGGGAAACAATGTTCCGCTACTGTGGCCCAAATTCAAATAATGCTGTGCTGTCCTGGCCCTGATGGAAAACACTGTTGTGCTACCGTAGCATTAATGCTAATTATGTAATGCCAATATGACTCCAATACAAATTATGGTGTGCTGCTAGGGCCCTCATGTGAAACACTGTACTGCTACTATAGCTCTAATGCTAACTGTGTTTCACATCAGGGCCCCAGCAGCCCAACACGATTCGAATTAGAGCCATAGTAGCACAACATAGGTAGCATTAGAGCTATAGTAGCAGAACAATGTTGTGCTACTATGACTTAATTCAAAATAGCTTGTGCTGCCAGGGCCCTGATGTGAAACACTGTGCTGCTATAATAGCTCTAATGCTAATTATGTTGCGGTGCTATGACTATAATCCGATTTATGTTGGCCAACTATGGCTCTAAGTCGAATGATGCTCTGCTACTATGACTCTAATTCAAATTATGTTGTGCTGCTAGGGGCCTGATGTGAAACACAGTTAGCATTACAGCTATAGTAGCGGAACAGTATTTCACATCAGGGCCCTAGCAGCACAACCTAATTTGAATTAGAGCCTTAGTAGCACAACATTGCTCTGCTACGATAGCTCTAATGCTAATTATGTTGTGCTACTATGGCTCTAATTCAAATAAGGTTGTGCTGCTAGGGCCCTGATGTGAAACACTGTTGTGCTGCTATGGTTTCAATTCAAATGATGAAGTACTACTATGGCTCTAAATTACATTATGTTGTGCCACTATGACCTTGATGTAAAACACTGTTTTGCTACTATAGCTGTAATGCTATATATGCAGTGCTGCCATGACTCTAATTCAAAATTATGTTGGCCAACTATGACTCTAATTAAAATTACGTTGTGCTGCTAGGGCCCTCATGTGAAACACTGTACTGCTACTATAGCTCTAATGCTCACTGTGATTCATATCAGGGCCCTAGCAGCACAACATGATTTGAATTAAAGCCATAGTAGCACAACATAGGTAGCATTAGAGCTATAGCAGCAGAACAATGTTGTGCTACTATGACTTTAATTCAAATTATGTTGTGCTATGTTGTGCTGCCAGGGCCCTGATGTGAAACACTGTGCTGCTACTATAGCTCTAATGCTAATTATGTTGTGCTCCTATGACTCTAATCCAAATGATGCTCTGCTACTATGGATCTAATTCAAATTACGTTGTGCTGCTAGGGCCTGATGTGAAACACTGTTCTGCTACAAAAGATCTAATGCTAATAATGTTGGGCAACCATCTCTCCAATTTAAATTTTGTTGTGCTGCTATGGCCCTAGTGGGAACCACTGTTCCGCTACTGTGGCCCAAATTCAAATAATGCTGTGCTGTCCTGGCCCTGATGGAAAACACTGTTGTGCTACCGTAGCATTAATGCTAATTATGTAATGCCAATATGACTCCAATACAAATTATGGTGTGCTGCTAGGGCCCTCATGTGAAACACTGTACTGCTACTATAGCTCTAATGCTAACTGTGTTTCACATCAGGGCCCCAGCAGCCCAACACGATTCGAATTAGAGCCATAGTAGCACAACATAGGTAGCATTAGAGCTATAGTAGCAGAACAATGTTGTGCTACTATGACTTAATTCAAAATAGCTGGTGCTGCCAGGGCCCTGATGTGAAACACTGTGCTGCTATAATAGCTCTAATGCTAATTATGTTGCGGTGCTATGACTATAATCCGATTTATGTTGGCCAACTATGGCTCTAAGTCGAATGATGCTCTGCTACTATGACTCTAATTCAAATTATGTTGTGCTGCTAGGGGCCTGATGTGAAACACAGTTAGCATTACAGCTATAGTAGCGGAACAGTATTTCACATCAGGGCCCTAGCAGCACAACCTAATTTGAATTAGAGCCTTAGTAGCACAACATTGCTCTGCTACGATAGCTCTAATGCTAATTATGTTGTGCTACTATGGCTCTAATTCAAATAAGGTTGTGCTGCTAGGGCCCTGATGTGAAACACTGTTGTGCTGCTATGGTTTCAATTCAAATGATGAAGTACTACTATGGCTCTAAATTACATTATGTTGTGCCACTATGACCTTGATGTGAAACACTGTTTTGCTACTATAGCTGTAATGCTATATATGCAGTGCTGCCATGACTCTAATCCAAATGATCTTGGCCAACTATGGCCCTAAGTCAAATGATGCTCTGCTACTATGGCTCTAATTCAAATTATGTTGTGCTGCTAGGGCCCTCATGTTTAACACTGTACTGCTACTATAGCTCTAATGCTCACTGTGATTCACCTCAGGGCCCTAGCAGCACAACATGATTTGAATTAGAGCCATAGTAGCACAACATAGGTAGCATTAGAGCTATAGCAGCAGAACAATGTTGTGCTACTATGACTTTAATTCAAATTATGTTGTGCTATGTTGTGCTGCCAGGGCCTTGATGTGAAACACTGTGCTGCTACTATAGCTCTAATGCTTTCTTGTGTTGTGCTCCCATGACTCTAATCCAAATGATCTTGGCCAACTATGGCCCTAAGTCTAATGATGCTCTGCTACTATGGCTCTAATTCAAATTATGTTGTGCTGCTAGGGCCCTGATGTAAAACACTGTGGTGCTACTATAGATCTAATGCTAATTATGCTGAGATACTATCTCTCCAATTTAAATTTTGTTGTGCTGCTGTGGCCCTAGTGGGAAACACTGTTCCGCTACTGTGGCCTAAATTCAAATTATGCTATGCTGTGCTGTCCTGGTCCTTATGTGAAACACTGTACTACTACTATAGCTCTAAGGCTAACTGTGTTTCACATCCGGGCCCTAGCAGCACAACATGATTCGAATTAAAGCCATAGTAGCACAACATAGGTAGCATTAGAGCTATAGTAGCAGAACAATGTTGTGCTACTATGACTTAATTTAAATTAGGTTGTGCTGCCAGGGCCCTGATGTGAAACACTGTGCTGCTACTATAGCTCTAATGCTAATTATGTTGTGCTGCTAGGGCCCTGATGTGAAACGCTGTGCTGCTACTGTAGCTCTAATGCTCCCGGTGTTTTACGTCAGGGCCCTAGCAGCACAACATAATTCGAATCAGAGCCATAGTAGCACAACATAGGTAGCATTAGAGCTATAGTAGCAGAACAATGTTGTGCTACTATGACTCTAAATCAAATTATTTTGGCCAAATATAACTCCAATTCAAATGATGTGCTACTATGGCTCTAATTCAAATTACTGTTGTGCCACCATGGTCCAAATTTAAATTATGTTATACAAAAGTGCACATGTATATTAGGTTGTGCTGCTATGGTTCTAATTTAAATTATATTGTGCTGTTCTGCAACTATAGCTCTAATGCTAATTATGCAGTGCTGCTATGACTATAAATCAAATTATGTTGGCCAACTATGACTCCAATTTAAATGATGCAGTGCTACTATGGCTCTTATTTAAATTATGTTGTGCCACTATGGCCTTGATGTGAAACACTCGACTGCTACTATAGCTCTAATGCTAACTGTGTTTCACATAAGGGCCCTAGCAGCACAACATAATTATAATTAAAGTCATAGTAGCATAACATTGTTCTGCTACTATAGCTCAAATGCTACCTATTTTATGCTACTATGACTAATTCAAATTATGTTGTGCTGCTATGACGATAATCCGATTTATGTTGGCCAACTATGGCTCCAATTCAAATGATGCTCTGCTACTATGGCTCTAATTCAAATTATGTTGTGCTGCTAGGGCCCTGATGTGAAACACTGTGGTGCTACTATAGATCTAATGCTAATTATGCTGGAATACTATCTCTCCAATTTAAATTTAGTTGTGCTGCTATGGCCCTAGTGAGAAACACTGTTCTGCTACTGTGGCCCAAATTCTAATTATGCTGTGCTGTCCTGGCCCTGATGTAAAACACTGTTGTGCTACCATAGCTTTAATGCTAATTATGCAATGCTGCTCTAACTCTAATTTAAATTGTTGTTCGACTCCAATTTAAATGATGTGGTGCTACTATGGCTCTAATTCAAATTATGGTGTGCTGATTATGGCCCTGATGTGAAACACTGTGCTGCTGCTGCTATGGTTTCACTTCAAATGATGAAGTACTGCTATGGCTCTAAATTCAATTATGTTGTGCTACTATGGCCTTGATGTGAAACACTGTTGTGCTACCGTAGCATTAATGCTAATTATGTAATGCCAATATGACTCCAATACAAATCATGTGGGCCAACTATGGCTCTGATTCGAATCATGTTGTTCTGCTAGGGCCCTCATGTGAAACACTGTACTGCTACTAAAACTCTAATGCTAACTGTGATTCACATCAGGGCCCTAGCAGCACAACATGATTCGAATCAGAGCCATAGTAGCACAACATAGGTAGCATTAGAGCTATAGTAGCAGAACAATGTTGTGCTACTATGACTTTAATTCAAATTATGTTGTGCTATGTTGTGCTGCCAGGGCCCTGATGTGAAACACTGTGCTGCTACTATAGCTCTAATGCTAATTATGTTGTGCTCCTATGACTTTAATCCAAATGATGCTCTGCTACTATGGATCTAATTCAAATTACGTTGTGCTGCTAGGGCCTGATGTGAAACACTGTTCTGCTACAATAGATCTAATGCTAATAATGTTGGGCAACCATCTCTCCAATTCAAATAATGCTGTGCTGTCCTGGCCCTGATGGAAAACACTGTTGTGCTACCGTAGCATTAATGCTAATTATGTAATGCCAATATGACTCCAATACAAATCATGTGGGCCAACTATGACTCTAATTCAAATTATGGTGTGCTGCTAGGGCCCTCATGTGAAACACTGTACTGCTACTATAGCTCTAATGCTAACTGTGTTTCACATCAGGGCCCCAGCAGCCCAACACGATTCGAATTAGAGCCATAGTAGCACAACATAGGTAGCATTAGAGCTATAGTAGCAGAACAATGTTGTGCTACTATGACTTAATTCAAAATAGCTGGTGCTGCCAGGGCCCTGATGTGAAACACTGTGCTGCTATAATAGCTCTAATGCTAATTATGTTGCGGTGCTATGACTATAATCCGATTTATGTTGGCCAACTATGGCTCTAAGTCGAATGATGCTCTGCTACTATGACTCTAATTCAAATTATGTTGTGCTGCTAGGGGCCTGATGTGAAACACAGTTAGCATTACAGCTATAGTAGCGGAACAGTATTTCACATCAGGGCCCTAGCAGCACAACCTAATTTGAATTAGAGCCTTAGTAGCACAACATTGCTCTGCTACGATAGCTCTAATGCTAATTATGTTGTGCTACTATGGCTCTAATTCAAATAAGGTTGTGCTGCTAGGGCCCTGATGTGAAACACTGTTGTGCTGCTATGGTTTCAATTCAAATGATGAAGTACTACTATGGCTCTAAATTACATTATGTTGTGCCACTATGACCTTGATGTGAAACACTGTTTTGCTACTATAGCTGTAATGCTATATATGCAGTGCTGCCATGACTCTAATCCAAATGATCTTGGCCAACTATGGCCCTAAGTCAAATGATGCTCTGCTACTATGGCTCTAATTCAAATTATGTTGTGCTGCTAGGGCCCTCATGTTTAACACTGTACTGCTACTATAGCTCTAATGCTCACTGTGATTCACCTCAGGGCCCTAGCAGCACAACATGATTTGAATTAGAGCCATAGTAGCACAACATAGGTAGCATTAGAGCTATAGCAGCAGAACAATGTTGTGCTACTATGACTTTAATTCAAATTATGTTGTGCTATGTTGTGCTGCCAGGGCCTTGATGTGAAACACTGTGCTGCTACTATAGCTCTAATGCTTTCTTGTGTTGTGCTCCCATGACTCTAATCCAAATGATCTTGGCCAACTATGGCCCTAAGTCTAATGATGCTCTGCTACTATGGCTCTAATTCAAATTATGTTGTGCTGCTAGGGCCCTGATGTAAAACACTGTGGTGCTACTATAGATCTAATGCTAATTATGCTGAGATACTATCTCTCCAATTTAAATTTTGTTGTGCTGCTGTGGCCCTAGTGGGAAACACTGTTCCGCTACTGTGGCCTAAATTCAAATTATGCTATGCTGTGCTGTCCTGGTCCTTATGTGAAACACTGTACTACTACTATAGCTCTAAGGCTAACTGTGTTTCACATCAGGGCCCTAGCAGCACAACATGATTCGAATTAAAGCCATAGTAGCACAACATAGGTAGCATTAGAGCTATAGTAGCAGAACAATGTTGTGCTACTATGACTTAATTTAAATTAGGTTGTGCTGCCAGGGCCCTGATGTGAAACACTGTGCTGCTACTATAGCTCTAATGCTAATTATGTTGTGCTGCTAGGGCCCTGATGTGAAACGCTGTGCTGCTACTGTAGCTCTAATGCTCCCGGTGTTTTACGTCAGGGCCCTAGCAGCACAACATAATTCGAATCAGAGCCATAGTAGCACAACATAGGTAGCATTAGAGCTATAGTAGCAGAACAATGTTGTGCTACTATGACTCTAAATCAAATTATTTTGGCCAAATATAACTCCAATTCAAATGATGTGCTACTATGGCTCTAATTCAAATTACTGTTGTGCCACCATGGTCCAAATTTAAATTATGTTATACAAAAGTGCACATGTATATTAGGTTGTGCTGCTATGGTTCTAATTTAAATTATATTGTGCTGTTCTGCAACTATAGCTCTAATGCTAATTATGCAGTGCTGCTATGACTATAAATCAAATTATGTTGGCCAACTATGACTCCAATTTAAATGATGCAGTGCTACTATGGCTCTTATTTAAATTATGTTGTGCCACTATGGCCTTGATGTGAAACACTCGACTGCTACTATAGCTCTAATGCTAACTGTGTTTCACATAAGGGCCCTAGCAGCACAACATAATTATAATTAAAGTCATAGTAGCATAACATTGTTCTGCTACTATAGCTCAAATGCTACCTATTTTATGCTACTATGACTAATTCAAATTATGTTGTGCTGCTATGACGATAATCCGATTTATGTTGGCCAACTATGGCTCCAATTCAAATGATGCTCTGCTACTATGGCTCTAATTCAAATTATGTTGTGCTGCTAGGGCCCTGATGTGAAACACTGTGGTGCTACTATAGATCTAATGCTAATTATGCTGGAATACTATCTCTCCAATTTAAATTTAGTTGTGCTGCTATGGCCCTAGTGAGAAACACTGTTCTGCTACTGTGGCCCAAATTCTAATTATGCTGTGCTGTCCTGGCCCTGATGTAAAACACTGTTGTGCTACCATAGCTTTAATGCTAATTATGCAATGCTGCTCTAACTCTAATTTAAATTGTTGTTCGACTCCAATTTAAATGATGTGGTGCTACTATGGCTCTAATTCAAATTATGGTGTGCTGATTATGGCCCTGATGTGAAACACTGTGCTGCTGCTGCTATGGTTTCACTTCAAATGATGAAGTACTGCTATGGCTCTAAATTCAATTATGTTGTGCTACTATGGCCTTGATGTGAAACACTGTTGTGCTACCGTAGCATTAATGCTAATTATGTAATGCCAATATGACTCCAATACAAATCATGTGGGCCAACTATGGCTCTGATTCGAATCATGTTGTTCTGCTAGGGCCCTCATGTGAAACACTGTACTGCTACTAAAACTCTAATGCTAACTGTGATTCACATCAGGGCCCTAGCAGCACAACATGATTCGAATCAGAGCCATAGTAGCACAACATAGGTAGCATTAGAGCTATAGTAGCAGAACAATGTTGTGCTACTATGACTTTAATTCAAATTATGTTGTGCTATGTTGTGCTGCCAGGGCCCTGATGTGAAACACTGTGCTGCTACTATAGCTCTAATGCTAATTATGTTGTGCTCCTATGACTTTAATCCAAATGATGCTCTGCTACTATGGATCTAATTCAAATTACGTTGTGCTGCTAGGGCCTGATGTGAAACACTGTTCTGCTACAATAGATCTAATGCTAATAATGTTGGGCAACCATCTCTCCAATTCAAATAATGCTGTGCTGTCCTGGCCCTGATGGAAAACACTGTTGTGCTACCGTAGCATTAATGCTAATTATGTAATGCCAATATGACTCCAATACAAATCATGTGGGCCAACTATGACTCTAATTCAAATTATGGTGTGCTGCTAGGGCCCTCATGTGAAACACTGTACTGCTACTATAGCTCTAATGCTAACTGTGTTTCACATCAGGGCCCCAGCAGCCCAACACGATTCGAATTAGAGCCATAGTAGCACAACATAGGTAGCATTAGAGCTATAGTAGCAGAACAATGTTGTGCTACTATGACTTAATTCAAAATAGCTGGTGCTGCCAGGGCCCTGATGTGAAACACTGTGCTGCTATAATAGCTCTAATGCTAATTATGTTGCGGTGCTATGACTATAATCCGATTTATGTTGGCCAACTATGGCTCTAAGTCGAATGATGCTCTGCTACTATGACTCTAATTCAAATTATGTTGTGCTGCTAGGGGCCTGATGTGAAACACAGTTAGCATTACAGCTATAGTAGCGGAACAGTATTTCACATCAGGGCCCTAGCAGCACAACCTAATTTGAATTAGAGCCTTAGTAGCACAACATTGCTCTGCTACGATAGCTCTAATGCTAATTATGTTGTGCTACTATGGCTCTAATTCAAATAAGGTTGTGCTGCTAGGGCCCTGATGTGAAACACTGTTGTGCTGCTATGGTTTCAATTCAAATGATGAAGTACTACTATGGCTCTAAATTACATTATGTTGTGCCACTATGACCTTGATGTGAAACACTGTTTTGCTACTATAGCTGTAATGCTATATATGCAGTGCTGCCATGACTCTAATCCAAATGATCTTGGCCAACTATGGCCCTAAGTCAAATGATGCTCTGCTACTATGGCTCTAATTCAAATTATGTTGTGCTGCTAGGGCCCTCATGTTTAACACTGTACTGCTACTATAGCTCTAATGCTCACTGTGATTCACCTCAGGGCCCTAGCAGCACAACATGATTTGAATTAGAGCCATAGTAGCACAACATAGGTAGCATTAGAGCTATAGCAGCAGAACAATGTTGTGCTACTATGACTTTAATTCAAATTATGTTGTGCTATGTTGTGCTGCCAGGGCCTTGATGTGAAACACTGTGCTGCTACTATAGCTCTAATGCTTTCTTGTGTTGTGCTCCCATGACTCTAATCCAAATTATCTTGGCCAACTATGGCCCTAAGTCTAATGATGCTCTGCTACTATGGCTCTAATTCAAATTATGTTGTGCTGCTAGGGCCCTGATGTAAAACACTGTGGTGCTACTATAGATCTAATGCTAATTATGCTGAGATACTATCTCTCCAATTTAAATTTTGTTGTGCTGCTGTGGCCCTAGTGGGAAACACTGTTCCGCTACTGTGGCCTAAATTCAAATTATGCTATGCTGTGCTGTCCTGGTCCTTATGTGAAACACTGTACTACTACTATAGCTCTAAGGCTAACTGTGTTTCACATCAGGGCCCTAGCAGCACAACATGATTCGAATTAAAGCCATAGTAGCACAACATAGGTAGCATTAGAGCTATAGTAGCAGAACAATGTTGTGCTACTATGACTTAATTTAAATTAGGTTGTGCTGCCAGGGCCCTGATGTGAAACACTGTGCTGCTACTATAGCTCTAATGCTAATTATGTTGTGCTGCTAGGGCCCTGATGTGAAACGCTGTGCTGCTACTGTAGCTCTAATGCTCCCGGTGTTTTACGTCAGGGCCCTAGCAGCACAACATAATTCGAATCAGAGCCATAGTAGCACAACATAGGTAGCATTAGAGCTATAGTAGCAGAACAATGTTGTGCTACTATGACTCTAAATCAAATTATTTTGGCCAAATATAACTCCAATTCAAATGATGTGCTACTATGGCTCTAATTCAAATTACTGTTGTGCCACCATGGTCCAAATTTAAATTATGTTATACAAAAGTGCACATGTATATTAGGTTGTGCTGCTATGGTTCTAATTTAAATTATATTGTGCTGTTCTGCAACTATAGCTCTAATGCTAATTATGCAGTGCTGCTATGACTATAAATCAAATTATGTTGGCCAACTATGACTCCAATTTAAATGATGCAGTGCTACTATGGCTCTTATTTAAATTATGTTGTGCCACTATGGCCTTGATGTGAAACACTCGACTGCTACTATAGCTCTAATGCTAACTGTGTTTCACATAAGGGCCCTAGCAGCACAACATAATTATAATTAAAGTCATAGTAGCATAACATTGTTCTGCTACTATAGCTCAAATGCTACCTATTTTATGCTACTATGACTAATTCAAATTATGTTGTGCTGCTATGACGATAATCCGATTTATGTTGGCCAACTATGGCTCCAATTCAAATGATGCTCTGCTACTATGGCTCTAATTCAAATTATGTTGTGCTGCTAGGGCCCTGATGTGAAACACTGTGGTGCTACTATAGATCTAATGCTAATTATGCTGGAATACTATCTCTCCAATTTAAATTTAGTTGTGCTGCTATGGCCCTAGTGAGAAACACTGTTCTGCTACTGTGGCCCAAATTCTAATTATGCTGTGCTGTCCTGGCCCTGATGTAAAACACTGTTGTGCTACCATAGCTTTAATGCTAATTATGCAATGCTGCTCTAACTCTAATTTAAATTGTTGTTCGACTCCAATTTAAATGATGTGGTGCTACTATGGCTCTAATTCAAATTATGGTGTGCTGATTATGGCCCTGATGTGAAACACTGTGCTGCTGCTGCTATGGTTTCACTTCAAATGATGAAGTACTGCTATGGCTCTAAATTCAATTATGTTGTGCTACTATGGCCTTGATGTGAAACACTGTTGTGCTACCGTAGCATTAATGCTAATTATGTAATGCCAATATGACTCCAATACAAATCATGTGGGCCAACTATGGCTCTGATTCGAATCATGTTGTTCTGCTAGGGCCCTCATGTGAAACACTGTACTGCTACTAAAACTCTAATGCTAACTGTGATTCACATCAGGGCCCTAGCAGCACAACATGATTCGAATCAGAGCCATAGTAGCACAACATAGGTAGCATTAGAGCTATAGTAGCAGAACAATGTTGTGCTACTATGACTTTAATTCAAATTATGTTGTGCTATGTTGTGCTGCCAGGGCCCTGATGTGAAACACTGTGCTGCTACTATAGCTCTAATGCTAATTATGTTGTGCTCCTATGACTTTAATCCAAATGATGCTCTGCTACTATGGATCTAATTCAAATTACGTTGTGCTGCTAGGGCCTGATGTGAAACACTGTTCTGCTACAATAGATCTAATGCTAATAATGTTGGGCAACCATCTCTCCAATTCAAATAATGCTGTGCTGTCCTGGCCCTGATGGAAAACACTGTTGTGCTACCGTAGCATTAATGCTAATTATGTAATGCCAATATGACTCCAATACAAATCATGTGGGCCAACTATGACTCTAATTCAAATTATGGTGTGCTGCTAGGGCCCTCATGTGAAACACTGTACTGCTACTATAGCTCTAATGCTAACTGTGTTTCACATCAGGGCCCCAGCAGCCCAACACGATTCGAATTAGAGCCATAGTAGCACAACATAGGTAGCATTAGAGCTATAGTAGCAGAACAATGTTGTGCTACTATGACTTAATTCAAAATAGCTGGTGCTGCCAGGGCCCTGATGTGAAACACTGTGCTGCTATAATAGCTCTAATGCTAATTATGTTGCGGTGCTATGACTATAATCCGATTTATGTTGGCCAACTATGGCTCTAAGTCGAATGATGCTCTGCTACTATGACTCTAATTCAAATTATGTTGTGCTGCTAGGGGCCTGATGTGAAACACAGTTAGCATTACAGCTATAGTAGCGGAACAGTATTTCACATCAGGGCCCTAGCAGCACAACCTAATTTGAATTAGAGCCTTAGTAGCACAACATTGCTCTGCTACGATAGCTCTAATGCTAATTATGTTGTGCTACTATGGCTCTAATTCAAATAAGGTTGTGCTGCTAGGGCCCTGATGTGAAACACTGTTGTGCTGCTATGGTTTCAATTCAAATGATGAAGTACTACTATGGCTCTAAATTACATTATGTTGTGCCACTATGACCTTGATGTGAAACACTGTTTTGCTACTATAGCTGTAATGCTATATATGCAGTGCTGCCATGACTCTAATCCAAATGATCTTGGCCAACTATGGCCCTAAGTCAAATGATGCTCTGCTACTATGGCTCTAATTCAAATTATGTTGTGCTGCTAGGGCCCTCATGTTTAACACTGTACTGCTACTATAGCTCTAATGCTCACTGTGATTCACCTCAGGGCCCTAGCAGCACAACATGATTTGAATTAGAGCCATAGTAGCACAACATAGGTAGCATTAGAGCTATAGCAGCAGAACAATGTTGTGCTACTATGACTTTAATTCAAATTATGTTGTGCTATGTTGTGCTGCCAGGGCCTTGATGTGAAACACTGTGCTGCTACTATAGCTCTAATGCTTTCTTGTGTTGTGCTCCCATGACTCTAATCCAAATGATCTTGGCCAACTATGGCCCTAAGTCTAATGATGCTCTGCTACTATGGCTCTAATTCAAATTATGTTGTGCTGCTAGGGCCCTGATGTAAAACACTGTGGTGCTACTATAGATCTAATGCTAATTATGCTGAGATACTATCTCTCCAATTTAAATTTTGTTGTGCTGCTGTGGCCCTAGTGGGAAACACTGTTCCGCTACTGTGGCCTAAATTCAAATTATGCTATGCTGTGCTGTCCTGGTCCTTATGTGAAACACTGTACTACTACTATAGCTCTAAGGCTAACTGTGTTTCACATCAGGGCCCTAGCAGCACAACATGATTCGAATTAAAGCCATAGTAGCACAACATAGGTAGCATTAGAGCTATAGTAGCAGAACAATGTTGTGCTACTATGACTTAATTTAAATTAGGTTGCGCTGCCAGGGCCCTGATGTGAAACACTGTGCTGCTACTATAGCTCTAATGCTAATTATGTTGTGCTGCTAGGGCCCTGATGTGAAACGCTGTGCTGCTACTGTAGCTCTAATGCTCCCGGTGTTTTACGTCAGGGCCCTAGCAGCACAACATAATTCGAATCAGAGCCATAGTAGCACAACATAGGTAGCATTAGAGCTATAGTAGCAGAACAATGTTGTGCTACTATGACTCTAAATCAAATTATTTTGGCCAAATATAACTCCAATTCAAATGATGTGCTACTATGGCTCTAATTCAAATTACTGTTGTGCCACCATGGTCCAAATTTAAATTATGTTATACAAAAGTGCACATGTATATTAGGTTGTGCTGCTATGGTTCTAATTTAAATTATATTGTGCTGTTCTGCAACTATAGCTCTAATGCTAATTATGCAGTGCTGCTATGACTATAAATCAAATTATGTTGGCCAACTATGACTCCAATTTAAATGATGCAGTGCTACTATGGCTCTTATTTAAATTATGTTGTGCCACTATGGCCTTGATGTGAAACACTCGACTGCTACTATAGCTCTAATGCTAACTGTGTTTCACATAAGGGCCCTAGCAGCACAACATAATTATAATTAAAGTCATAGTAGCATAACATTGTTCTGCTACTATAGCTCAAATGCTACCTATTTTATGCTACTATGACTAATTCAAATTATGTTGTGCTGCTATGACGATAATCCGATTTATGTTGGCCAACTATGGCTCCAATTCAAATGATGCTCTGCTACTATGGCTCTAATTCAAATTATGTTGTGCTGCTAGGGCCCTGATGTGAAACACTGTGGTGCTACTATAGATCTAATGCTAATTATGCTGGAATACTATCTCTCCTATTTAAATTTAGTTGTGCTGCTATGGCCCTAGTGAGAAACACTGTTCTGCTACTGTGGCCCAAATTCTAATTATGCTGTGCTGTCCTGGCCCTGATGTAAAACACTGTTGTGCTACCATAGCTTTAATGCTAATTATGCAATGCTGCTCTAACTCTAATTTAAATTGTTGTTCGACTCCAATTTAAATGATGTGGTGCTACTATGGCTCTAATTCAAATTATGGTGTGCTGATTATGGCCCTGATGTGAAACACTGTGCTGCTGCTGCTATGGTTTCACTTCAAATGATGAAGTACTGCTATGGCTCTAAATTCAATTATGTTGTGCTACTATGGCCTTGATGTGAAACACTGTTGTGCTACCGTAGCATTAATGCTAATTATGTAATGCCAATATGACTCCAATACAAATCATGTGGGCCAACTATGGCTCTGATTCGAATCATGTTGTTCTGCTAGGGCCCTCATGTGAAACACTGTACTGCTACTAAAACTCTAATGCTAACTGTGATTCACATCAGGGCCCTAGCAGCACAACATGATTCGAATCAGAGCCATAGTAGCACAACATAGGTAGCATTAGAGCTATAGTAGCAGAACAATGTTGTGCTACTATGACTTTAATTCAAATTATGTTGTGCTATGTTGTGCTGCCAGGGCCCTGATGTGAAACACTGTGCTGCTACTATAGCTCTAATGCTAATTATGTTGTGCTCCTATGACTTTAATCCAAATGATGCTCTGCTACTATGGATCTAATTCAAATTACGTTGTGCTGCTAGGGCCTGATGTGAAACACTGTTCTGCTACAATAGATCTAATGCTAATAATGTTGGGCAACCATCTCTCCAATTCAAATAATGCTGTGCTGTCCTGGCCCTGATGGAAAACACTGTTGTGCTACCGTAGCATTAATGCTAATTATGTAATGCCAATATGACTCCAATACAAATCATGTGGGCCAACTATGACTCTAATTCAAATTATGGTGTGCTGCTAGGGCCCTCATGTGAAACACTGTACTGCTACTATAGCTCTAATGCTAACTGTGTTTCACATCAGGGCCCCAGCAGCCCAACACGATTCGAATTAGAGCCATAGTAGCACAACATAGGTAGCATTAGAGCTATAGTAGCAGAACAATGTTGTGCTACTATGACTTAATTCAAAATAGCTGGTGCTGCCAGGGCCCTGATGTGAAACACTGTGCTGCTATAATAGCTCTAATGCTAATTATGTTGCGGTGCTATGACTATAATCCGATTTATGTTGGCCAACTATGGCTCTAAGTCGAATGATGCTCTGCTACTATGACTCTAATTCAAATTATGTTGTGCTGCTAGGGGCCTGATGTGAAACACAGTTAGCATTACAGCTATAGTAGCGGAACAGTATTTCACATCAGGGCCCTAGCAGCACAACCTAATTTGAATTAGAGCCTTAGTAGCACAACATTGCTCTGCTACGATAGCTCTAATGCTAATTATGTTGTGCTACTATGGCTCTAATTCAAATAAGGTTGTGCTGCTAGGGCCCTGATGTGAAACACTGTTGTGCTGCTATGGTTTCAATTCAAATGATGAAGTACTACTATGGCTCTAAATTACATTATGTAATGTAATTTCCACTATGACCTTGATGTGAAACACTGTTTTGCTACTATAGCTGTAATGCTATATATGCAGTGCTGCCATGACTCTAATTTAAATTATGTTGGCCAACTATGACTCTAATTAAAATTACGTTGTGCTGCTAGGGCCCTCATGTTTAACACTGTACTGCTACTATAGCTCTAATGCTCACTGTGATTCACCTCAGGGCCCTAGCAGCACAACATGATTTGAATTAGAGCCATAGTAGAACAACATAGGTAGCATTAGAGCTATAGCAGCAGAACAATGTTGTGCTACTATGACTTTAATTCAAATTATGTTGTGCTATGTTGTGCTGCCAGGGCCTTGATGTGAAACACTGTGCTGCTACTATAGCTCTAATGCTAATTGTGTTGTGCTCCCATGACTCTAATCCAAATGATCTTGGCCAACTATGGCCCTAAATCAAATGATGCTCTGCTACTATGGCTCTAATTCAAATTATGTTGTGCTGCTAGGGCCCTGATGTAAAACACTGTGGTGCTACTATAGATCTAATGCTAATTATGCTGAGATACTATCTCTCCAATTTAAATTTTGTTGTGCTGCTGTGGCCCTAGTGGGAAACACTGTTCCGCTACTGTGGCCTAAATTCAAATTATGCTATGCTGTGCTGTCCTGGTCCTTATGTGAAACACTGTACTACTACTATAGCTCTAATGCTAACTGTGTTTCACATTAGGGCCCTAGCAGCCCAACACGATTCGAATTAGAGCCATAGTAGCACAACATAGGTAGCATTAGAGCTATAGTAGCAGAACAATGTTGTGCTACTATGACTTAATTTAAAATAGCTGGTGCTGCCAGGGCCCTGATGTGAAACACTGTGCTGCTATAATAGCTCTAATGCTAATTATGTTGCGGTGCTATGACTATAATCCGATTTATGTTGGCCAACTATGGCTCTAAGTCGAATGATGCTCTGCTACTATGACTCTAATTCAAATTATGTTGTGCTGCTAGGGGCCTGATGTGAAACACAGTTAGCATTACAGCTATAGTAGCGGAACAGTATTTCACATCAGGGCCCTAGCAGCACAACCTAATTTGAATTAGAGCCTTAGTAGCACAACATTGCTCTGCTACGATAGCTCTAATGCTAATTATGTTGTGCTACTATGGCTCTAATTCAAATAAGGTTGTGCTGCTTGGGCCCTGATGTGAAACACTGTTGTGCTGCTATGGTTTCAATTCAAATGATGAAGTACTACTATGGCTCTAAATTACATTATGTTGTGCCACTATGACCTTGATGTGAAACACTGTTTTGCTACTATAGCTGTAATGCTATATATGCAGTGCTGCCATTACTCTAATCCAAATGATCTTGGCCAACTATGGCCCTAAGTCAAATGATGCTCTGCTACTATGGCTCTAATTCAAATTATGTTGTGCTGCTAGGGCCCTCATGTTTAACACTGTACTGCTACTATAGCTCTAATGCTCACTGTGATTCACCTCAGGGCCCTAGCAGCACAACATGATTTGAATTAGAGCCATAGTAGCACAACATAGGTAGCATTAGAGCTATAGCAGCAGAACAATGTTGTGCTACTATGACTTTAATTCAAATTATGTTGTGCTATGTTGTGCTGCCAGGGCCTTGATGTGAAACACTGTGCTGCTACTATAGCTCTAATGCTCTCTTGTGTTGTGCTCCCATGACTCTAATCCAAATGATCTTGGCCAACTATGGCCCTAAGTCAAATGATGCTCTGCTACTATGGCTCTAATTCAAATTATGTTGTGCTGCTAGGGCCCTGATGTAAAACACTGTGGTGCTACTATAGATCTAATGCTAATTATGCTGAGATACTATCTCTCCAATTTAAATTTTGTTGTGCTGCTATGGCCCTAGTGGGAAACACTGTTCCGCTACCGTGGCCTAAATTCAAATTATGCTATGCTGTGCTGTCCTGGTCCTTATGTGAAACACTGTACTACTACTATAGCTCTAAGGCTAACTGTGTTTCACATCAGGGCCCTAGCAGCACAACATGATTCGAATTAAAGCCATAGTAGTAATTATGTTGCGGTGCTATGACTATAATCCGATTTATGTTGGCCAACTATGGCTCTAAGTCAAATGATGCTCTGCTACTATGACTCTAATTCAAATTATGTTGTGCTGCTAGGGGCCTGATGTGAAACACAGTTAGCATTACAGCTATAGTAGCGGAACAGTATTTCACATCAGGGCCCTAGCAGCACAACCTAATTTGAATTAGAGCCTTAGTAGCACAACATTGCTCTGTTACGATAGCTCTAATGCTAATAATGTTGTGCTACTATGGCTCTAATTCAAATGATGAAGTACTACTATGGCTCTAAATTACATTATGTTGTGCCACTATGACCTTGATGTGAAACACTGTTTTGCTACTATAGCTGTAATGCTATATATGCAGTGCTGCAATGACTCTAATTCAAAATTATGTTGGCCAACTATGACTCTAATTAAAATTACGTTGTGCTGCTAGGGCCCTCATGTGAAACACTGTACTGCTACTATAGCTCTAATGCTCACTGTGATTCATATCAGGGCCCTAGCAGCACAACATGATTTGAATTAAAGCCATAGTAGCACAACATAGGTAGCATTAGAGCTATAGCAGCAGAACAATGTTGTGCTACTATGACTTTAATTCAAATTATGTTGTGCTATGTTGTGCTGCCAGGGCCCTGATGTGAAACACTGTGCTGCTACTATAGCTCTAATGCTAATTATGTTGTGCTCCTATGACTCTAATCCAAATGATGCTCTGCTACTATGGATCTAATTCAAATTACGTTGTGCTGCTAGGGCCTGATGTGAAACACTGTTCTGCTACAATAGATCTAATGCTAATAATGTTGGGCAACCATCTCTCCAATTTAAATTTTGTTGTGCTGCTATGGCCCTAGTGGGAAACACTGTTCCGCTACTGTGGCCCAAATTCAAATAATGCTGTGCTGTCCTGGCCCTGATGGAAAACACTGTTGTGCTACCGTAGCATTAATGCTAATTATGTAATGCCAATATGACTCCAATACAAATTATGGTGTGCTGCTAGGGCCCTCATGTGAAACACTGTACTGCTACTATAGCTCTAATGCTAACTGTGTTTCACATCAGGGCCCCAGCAGCCCAACACGATTCGAATTAGAGCCATAGTAGCACAACATAGGTAGCATTAGAGCTATAGTAGCAGAACAATGTTGTGCTACTATGACTTAATTCAAAATAGCTTGTGCTGCCAGGGCCCTGATGTGAAACACTGTGCTGCTATAATAGCTCTAATGCTAATTATGTTGCGGTGCTATGACTATAATCCGATTTATGTTGGCCAACTATGGCTCTAAGTCGAATGATGCTCTGCTACTATGACTCTAATTCAAATTATGTTGTGCTGCTAGGGGCCTGATGTGAAACACAGTTAGCATTACAGCTATAGTAGCGGAACAGTATTTCACATCAGGGCCCTAGCAGCACAACCTAATTTGAATTAGAGCCTTAGTAGCACAACATTGCTCTGCTACGATAGCTCTAATGCTAATTATGTTGTGCTACTATGGCTCTAATTCAAATAAGGTTGTGCTGCTAGGGCCCTGATGTGAAACACTGTTGTGCTGCTATGGTTTCAATTCAAATGATGAAGTACTACTATGGCTCTAAATTACATTATGTTGTGCCACTATGACCTTGATGTGAAACACTGTTTTGCTACTATAGCTGTAATGCTATATATGCAGTGCTGCCATGACTCTAATCCAAATGATCTTGGCCAACTATGGCCCTAAGTCAAATGATGCTCTGCTACTATGGCTCTAATTCAAATTATGTTGTGCTGCTAGGGCCCTCATGTTTAATACTGTACTGCTACTATAGCTCTAATGCTCACTGTGATTCACCTCAGGGCCCTAGCAGCACAACATGATTTGAATTAGAGCCATAGTAGCACAACATAGGTAGCATTAGAGCTATAGCAGCAGAACAATGTTGTGCTACTATGACTTTAATTCAAATTATGTTGTGCTATGTTGTGCTGCCAGGGCCTTGATGTGAAACACTGTGCTGCTACTATAGCTCTAATGCTTTCTTGTGTTGTGCTCCCATGACTCTAATCCAAATGATCTTGGCCAACTATGGCCCTAAGTCTAATGATGCTCTGCTACTATGGCTCTAATTCAAATTATGTTGTGCTGCTAGGGCCCTGATGTAAAACACTGTGGTGCTACTATAGATCTAATGCTAATTATGCTGAGATACTATCTCTCCAATTTAAATTTTGTTGTGCTGCTGTGGCCCTAGTGGGAAACACTGTTCCGCTACTGTGGCCTAAATTCAAATTATGCTATGCTGTGCTGTCCTGGTCCTTATGTGAAACACTGTACTACTACTATAGCTCTAAGGCTAACTGTGTTTCACATCAGGGCCCTAGCAGCACAACATGATTCGAATTAAAGCCATAGTAGCACAACATAGGTAGCATTAGAGCTATAGTAGCAGAACAATGTTGTGCTACTATGACTTAATTTAAATTAGGTTGTGCTGCCAGGGCCCTGATGTGAAACACTGTGCTGCTACTATAGCTCTAATGCTAATTATGTTGTGCTGCTAGGGCCCTGATGTGAAACGCTGTGCTGCTACTGTAGCTCTAATGCTCCCGGTGTTTTACGTCAGGGCCCTAGCAGCACAACATAATTCGAATCAGAGCCATAGTAGCACAACATAGGTAGCATTAGAGCTATAGTAGCAGAACAATGTTGTGCTACTATGACTCTAAATCAAATTATTTTGGCCAAATATAACTCCAATTCAAATGATGTGCTACTATGGCTCTAATTCAAATTACTGTTGTGCCACCATGGTCCAAATTTAAATTATGTTATACAAAAGTGCACATGTATATTAGGTTGTGCTGCTATGGTTCTAATTTAAATTATATTGTGCTGTTCTGCAACTATAGCTCTAATGCTAATTATGCAGTGCTGCTATGACTATAAATCAAATTATGTTGGCCAACTATGACTCCAATTTAAATGATGCAGTGCTACTATGGCTCTTATTTAAATTATGTTGTGCCACTATGGCCTTGATGTGAAACACTCGACTGCTACTATAGCTCTAATGCTAACTGTGTTTCACATAAGGGCCCTAGCAGCACAACATAATTATAATTAAAGTCATAGTAGCATAACATTGTTCTGCTACTATAGCTCAAATGCTACCTATTTTATGCTACTATGACTAATTCAAATTATGTTGTGCTGCTATGACGATAATCCGATTTATGTTGGCCAACTATGGCTCCAATTCAAATGATGCTCTGCTACTATGGCTCTAATTCAAATTATGTTGTGCTGCTAGGGCCCTGATGTGAAACACTGTGGTGCTACTATAGATCTAATGCTAATTATGCTGGAATACTATCTCTCCAATTTAAATTTAGTTGTGCTGCTATGGCCCTAGTGAGAAACACTGTTCTGCTACTGTGGCCCAAATTCTAATTATGCTGTGCTGTCCTGGCCCTGATGTAAAACACTGTTGTGCTACCATAGCTTTAATGCTAATTATGCAATGCTGCTCTAACTCTAATTTAAATTGTTGTTCGACTCCAATTTAAATGATGTGGTGCTACTATGGCTCTAATTCAAATTATGGTGTGCTGATTATGGCCCTGATGTGAAACACTGTGCTGCTGCTGCTATGGTTTCACTTCAAATGATGAAGTACTGCTATGGCTCTAAATTCAATTATGTTGTGCTACTATGGCCTTGATGTGAAACACTGTTGTGCTACCGTAGCATTAATGCTAATTATGTAATGCCAATATGACTCCAATACAAATCATGTGGGCCAACTATGGCTCTGATTCGAATCATGTTGTTCTGCTAGGGCCCTCATGTGAAACACTGTACTGCTACTAAAACTCTAATGCTAACTGTGATTCACATCAGGGCCCTAGCAGCACAACATGATTCGAATCAGAGCCATAGTAGCACAACATAGGTAGCATTAGAGCTATAGTAGCAGAACAATGTTGTGCTACTATGACTTTAATTCAAATTATGTTGTGCTATGTTGTGCTGCCAGGGCCCTGATGTGAAACACTGTGCTGCTACTATAGCTCTAATGCTAATTATGTTGTGCTCCTATGACTTTAATCCAAATGATGCTCTGCTACTATGGATCTAATTCAAATTACGTTGTGCTGCTAGGGCCTGATGTGAAACACTGTTCTGCTACAATAGATCTAATGCTAATAATGTTGGGCAACCATCTCTCCAATTCAAATAATGCTGTGCTGTCCTGGCCCTGATGGAAAACACTGTTGTGCTACCGTAGCATTAATGCTAATTATGTAATGCCAATATGACTCCAATACAAATCATGTGGGCCAACTATGACTCTAATTCAAATTATGGTGTGCTGCTAGGGCCCTCATGTGAAACACTGTACTGCTACTATAGCTCTAATGCTAACTGTGTTTCACATCAGGGCCCCAGCAGCCCAACACGATTCGAATTAGAGCCATAGTAGCACAACATAGGTAGCATTAGAGCTATAGTAGCAGAACAATGTTGTGCTACTATGACTTAATTCAAAATAGCTTGTGCTGCCAGGGCCCTGATGTGAAACACTGTGCTGCTATAATAGCTCTAATGCTAATTATGTTGCGGTGCTATGACTATAATCCGATTTATGTTGGCCAACTATGGCTCTAAGTCGAATGATGCTCTGCTACTATGACTCTAATTCAAATTATGTTGTGCTGCTAGGGGCCTGATGTGAAACACAGTTAGCATTACAGCTATAGTAGCGGAACAGTATTTCACATCAGGGCCCTAGCAGCACAACCTAATTTGAATTAGAGCCTTAGTAGCACAACATTGCTCTGCTACGATAGCTCTAATGCTAATTATGTTGTGCTACTATGGCTCTAATTCAAATAAGGTTGTGCTGCTAGGGCCCTGATGTGAAACACTGTTGTGCTGCTATGGTTTCAATTCAAATGATGAAGTACTACTATGGCTCTAAATTACATTATGTTGTGCCACTATGACCTTGATGTGAAACACTGTTTTGCTACTATAGCTGTAATGCTATATATGCAGTGCTGCCATGACTCTAATCCAAATGATCTTGGCCAACTATGGCCCTAAGTCAAATGATGCTCTGCTACTATGGCTCTAATTCAAATTATGTTGTGCTGCTAGGGCCCTCATGTTTAACACTGTACTGCTACTATAGCTCTAATGCTCACTGTGATTCACCTCAGGGCCCTAGCAGCACAACATGATTTGAATTAGAGCCATAGTAGCACAACATAGGTAGCATTAGAGCTATAGCAGCAGAACAATGTTGTGCTACTATGACTTTAATTCAAATTATGTTGTGCTATGTTGTGCTGCCAGGGCCTTGATGTGAAACACTGTGCTGCTACTATAGCTCTAATGCTTTCTTGTGTTGTGCTCCCATGACTCTAATCCAAATGATCTTGGCCAACTATGGCCCTAAGTCTAATGATGCTCTGCTACTATGGCTCTAATTCAAATTATGTTGTGCTGCTAGGGCCCTGATGTAAAACACTGTGGTGCTACTATAGATCTAATGCTAATTATGCTGAGATACTATCTCTCCAATTTAAATTTTGTTGTGCTGCTATGGCCCTAGTGGGAAACACTGTTCCGCTACTGTGGCCCAAATTCAAATAATGCTGTGCTGTCCTGGCCCTGATGGAAAACACTGTTGTGCTACCGTAGCATTAATGCTAATTATGTAATGCCAATATGACTCCAATACAAATTATGGTGTGCTGCTAGGGCCCTCATGTGAAACACTGTACTGCTACTATAGCTCTAATGCTAACTGTGTTTCACATCAGGGCCCCAGCAGCCCAACACGATTCGAATTAGAGCCATAGTAGCACAACATAGGTAGCATTAGAGCTATAGTAGCAGAACAATGTTGTGCTACTATGACTTAATTCAAAATAGCTTGTGCTGCCAGGGCCCTGATGTGAAACACTGTGCTGCTATAATAGCTCTAATGCTAATTATGTTGCGGTGCTATGACTATAATCCGATTTATGTTGGCCAACTATGGCTCTAAGTCGAATGATGCTCTGCTACTATGACTCTAATTCAAATTATGTTGTGCTGCTAGGGGCCTGATGTGAAACACAGTTAGCATTACAGCTATAGTAGCGGAACAGTATTTCACATCAGGGCCCTAGCAGCACAACCTAATTTGAATTAGAGCCTTAGTAGCACAACATTGCTCTGCTACGATAGCTCTAATGCTAATTATGTTGTGCTACTATGGCTCTAATTCAAATAAGGTTGTGCTGCTAGGGCCCTGATGTGAAACACTGTTGTGCTGCTATGGTTTCAATTCAAATGATGAAGTACTACTATGGCTCTAAATTACATTATGTTGTGCCACTATGACCTTGATGTGAAACACTGTTTTGCTACTATAGCTGTAATGCTATATATGCAGTGCTGCCATGACTCTAATCCAAATGATCTTGGCCAACTATGGCCCTAAGTCAAATGATGCTCTGCTACTATGGCTCTAATTCAAATTATGTTGTGCTGCTAGGGCCCTCATGTTTAACACTGTACTGCTACTATAGCTCTAATGCTCACTGTGATTCACCTCAGGGCCCTAGCAGCACAACATGATTTGAATTAGAGCCATAGTAGCACAACATAGGTAGCATTAGAGCTATAGCAGCAGAACAATGTTGTGCTACTATGACTTTAATTCAAATTATGTTGTGCTATGTTGTGCTGCCAGGGCCTTGATGTGAAACACTGTGCTGCTACTATAGCTCTAATGCTTTCTTGTGTTGTGCTCCCATGACTCTAATCCAAATGATCTTGGCCAACTATGGCCCTAAGTCTAATGATGCTCTGCTACTATGGCTCTAATTCAAATTATGTTGTGCTGCTAGGGCCCTGATGTAAAACACTGTGGTGCTACTATAGATCTAATGCTAATTATGCTGAGATACTATCTCTCCAATTTAAATTTTGTTGTGCTGCTGTGGCCCTAGTGGGAAACACTGTTCCGCTACTGTGGCCTAAATTCAAATTATGCTATGCTGTGCTGTCCTGGTCCTTATGTGAAACACTGTACTACTACTATAGCTCTAAGGCTAACTGTGTTTCACATCAGGGCCCTAGCAGCACAACATGATTCGAATTAAAGCCATAGTAGCACAACATAGGTAGCATTAGAGCTATAGTAGCAGAACAATGTTGTGCTACTATGACTTAATTTAAATTAGGTTGTGCTGCCAGGGCCCTGATGTGAAACACTGTGCTGCTACTATAGCTCTAATGCTAATTATGTTGTGCTGCTAGGGCCCTGATGTGAAACGCTGTGCTGCTACTGTAGCTCTAATGCTCCCGGTGTTTTACGTCAGGGCCCTAGCAGCACAACATAATTCGAATCAGAGCCATAGTAGCACAACATAGGTAGCATTAGAGCTATAGTAGCAGAACAATGTTGTGCTACTATGACTCTAAATCAAATTATTTTGGCCAAATATAACTCCAATTCAAATGATGTGCTACTATGGCTCTAATTCAAATTACTGTTGTGCCACCATGGTCCAAATTTAAATTATGTTATACAAAAGTGCACATGTATATTAGGTTGTGCTGCTATGGTTCTAATTTAAATTATATTGTGCTGTTCTGCAACTATAGCTCTAATGCTAATTATGCAGTGCTGCTATGACTATAAATCAAATTATGTTGGCCAACTATGACTCCAATTTAAATGATGCAGTGCTACTATGGCTCTTATTTAAATTATGTTGTGCCACTATGGCCTTGATGTGAAACACTCGACTGCTACTATAGCTCTAATGCTAACTGTGTTTCACATAAGGGCCCTAGCAGCACAACATAATTATAATTAAAGTCATAGTAGCATAACATTGTTCTGCTACTATAGCTCAAATGCTACCTATTTTATGCTACTATGACTAATTCAAATTATGTTGTGCTGCTATGACGATAATCCGATTTATGTTGGCCAACTATGGCTCCAATTCAAATGATGCTCTGCTACTATGGCTCTAATTCAAATTATGTTGTGCTGCTAGGGCCCTGATGTGAAACACTGTGGTGCTACTATAGATCTAATGCTAATTATGCTGGAATACTATCTCTCCAATTTAAATTTAGTTGTGCTGCTATGGCCCTAGTGAGAAACACTGTTCTGCTACTGTGGCCCAAATTCTAATTATGCTGTGCTGTCCTGGCCCTGATGTAAAACACTGTTGTGCTACCATAGCTTTAATGCTAATTATGCAATGCTGCTCTAACTCTAATTTAAATTGTTGTTCGACTCCAATTTAAATGATGTGGTGCTACTATGGCTCTAATTCAAATTATGGTGTGCTGATTATGGCCCTGATGTGAAACACTGTGCTGCTGCTGCTATGGTTTCACTTCAAATGATGAAGTACTGCTATGGCTCTAAATTCAATTATGTTGTGCTACTATGGCCTTGATGTGAAACACTGTTGTGCTACCGTAGCATTAATGCTAATTATGTAATGCCAATATGACTCCAATACAAATCATGTGGGCCAACTATGGCTCTGATTCGAATCATGTTGTTCTGCTAGGGCCCTCATGTGAAACACTGTACTGCTACTAAAACTCTAATGCTAACTGTGATTCACATCAGGGCCCTAGCAGCACAACATGATTCGAATCAGAGCCATAGTAGCACAACATAGGTAGCATTAGAGCTATAGTAGCAGAACAATGTTGTGCTACTATGACTTTAATTCAAATTATGTTGTGCTATGTTGTGCTGCCAGGGCCCTGATGTGAAACACTGTGCTGCTACTATAGCTCTAATGCTAATTATGTTGTGCTCCTATGACTTTAATCCAAATGATGCTCTGCTACTATGGATCTAATTCAAATTACGTTGTGCTGCTAGGGCCTGATGTGAAACACTGTTCTGCTACAATAGATCTAATGCTAATAATGTTGGGCAACCATCTCTCCAATTCAAATAATGCTGTGCTGTCCTGGCCCTGATGGAAAACACTGTTGTGCTACCGTAGCATTAATGCTAATTATGTAATGCCAATATGACTCCAATACAAATCATGTGGGCCAACTATGACTCTAATTCAAATTATGGTGTGCTGCTAGGGCCCTCATGTGAAACACTGTACTGCTACTATAGCTCTAATGCTAACTGTGTTTCACATCAGGGCCCCAGCAGCCCAACACGATTCGAATTAGAGCCATAGTAGCACAACATAGGTAGCATTAGAGCTATAGTAGCAGAACAATGTTGTGCTACTATGACTTAATTCAAAATAGCTGGTGCTGCCAGGGCCCTGATGTGAAACACTGTGCTGCTATAATAGCTCTAATGCTAATTATGTTGCGGTGCTATGACTATAATCCGATTTATGTTGGCCAACTATGGCTCTAAGTCGAATGATGCTCTGCTACTATGACTCTAATTCAAATTATGTTGTGCTGCTAGGGGCCTGATGTGAAACACAGTTAGCATTACAGCTATAGTAGCGGAACAGTATTTCACATCAGGGCCCTAGCAGCACAACCTAATTTGAATTAGAGCCTTAGTAGCACAACATTGCTCTGCTACGATAGCTCTAATGCTAATTATGTTGTGCTACTATGGCTCTAATTCAAATAAGGTTGTGCTGCTAGGGCCCTGATGTGAAACACTGTTGTGCTGCTATGGTTTCAATTCAAATGATGAAGTACTACTATGGCTCTAAATTACATTATGTAATGTAATTTCCACTATGACCTTGATGTGAAACACTGTTTTGCTACTATAGCTGTAATGCTATATATGCAGTGCTGCCATGACTCTAATTTAAATTATGTTGGCCAACTATGACTCTAATTAAAATTACGTTGTGCTGCTAGGGCCCTCATGTTTAACACTGTACTGCTACTATAGCTCTAATGCTCACTGTGATTCACCTCAGGGCCCTAGCAGCACAACATGATTTGAATTAGAGCCATAGTAGAACAACATAGGTAGCATTAGAGCTATAGCAGCAGAACAATGTTGTGCTACTATGACTTTAATTCAAATTATGTTGTGCTATGTTGTGCTGCCAGGGCCTTGATGTGAAACACTGTGCTGCTACTATAGCTCTAATGCTAATTGTGTTGTGCTCCCATGACTCTAATCCAAATGATCTTGGCCAACTATGGCCCTAAGTCAAATGATGCTCTGCTACTATGGCTCTAATTCAAATTATGTTGTGCTGCTAGGGCCCTGATGTAAAACACTGTGGTGCTACTATAGATCTAATGCTAATTATGCTGAGATACTATCTCTCCAATTTAAATTTTGTTGTGCTGCTGTGGCCCTAGTGGGAAACACTGTTCCGCTACTGTGGCCTAAATTCAAATTATGCTATGCTGTGCTGTCCTGGTCCTTATGTGAAACACTGTACTACTACTATAGCTCTAATGCTAACTGTGTTTCACATTAGGGCCCTAGCAGCCCAACACGATTCGAATTAGAGCCATAGTAGCACAACATAGGTAGCATTAGAGCTATAGTAGCAGAACAATGTTGTGCTACTATGACTTAATTTAAAATAGCTGGTGCTGCCAGGGCCCTGATGTGAAACACTGTGCTGCTATAATAGCTCTAATGCTAATTATGTTGCGGTGCTATGACTATAATCCGATTTATGTTGGCCAACTATGGCTCTAAGTCGAATGATGCTCTGCTACTATGACTCTAATTCAAATTATGTTGTGCTGCTAGGGGCCTGATGTGAAACACAGTTAGCATTACAGCTATAGTAGCGGAACAGTATTTCACATCAGGGCCCTAGCAGCACAACCTAATTTGAATTAGAGCCTTAGTAGCACAACATTGCTCTGCTACGATAGCCCTAATGCTAATTATGTTGTGCTACTATGGCTCTAATTCAAATAAGGTTGTGCTGCTTGGGCCCTGATGTGAAACACTGTTGTGCTGCTATGGTTTCAATTCAAATGATGAAGTACTACTATGGCTCTAAATTACATTATGTTGTGCCACTATGACCTTGATGTGAAACACTGTTTTGCTACTATAGCTGTAATGCTATATATGCAGTGCTGCCATTACTCTAATCCAAATGATCTTGGCCAACTATGGCCCTAAGTCAAATGATGCTCTGCTACTATGGCTCTAATTCAAATTATGTTGTGCTGCTAGGGCCCTCATGTTTAACACTGTACTGCTACTATAGCTCTAATGCTCACTGTGATTCACCTCAGGGCCCTAGCAGCACAACATGATTTGAATTAAAGCCATAGTAGCACAACATAGGTAGCATTAGAGCTATAGCAGCAGAACAATGTTGTGCTACTATGACTTTAATTCAAATTATGTTGTGCTATGTTGTGCTGCCAGGGCCCTGATGTGAAACACTGTGCTGCTACTATAGCTCTAATGCTAATTATGTTGTGCTCCTATGACTCTAATCCAAATGATGCTCTGCTACTATGGATCTAATTCAAATTACGTTGTGCTGCTAGGGCCTGATGTGAAACACTGTTCTGCTACAATAGATCTAATGCTAATAATGTTGGGCAACCATCTCTCCAATTTAAATTTTGTTGTGCTGCTATGGCCCTAGTGGGAAACACTGTTCCGCTACTGTGGCCCAAATTCAAATAATGCTGTGCTGTCCTGGCCCTGATGGAAAACACTGTTGTGCTACCGTAGCATTAATGCTAATTATGTAATGCCAATATGACTCCAATACAAATTATGGTGTGCTGCTAGGGCCCTCATGTGAAACACTGTACTGCTACTATAGCTCTAATGCTAACTGTGTTTCACATCAGGGCCCCAGCAGCCCAACACGATTCGAATTAGAGCCATAGTAGCACAACATAGGTAGCATTAGAGCTATAGTAGCAGAACAATGTTGTGCTACTATGACTTAATTCAAAATAGCTTGTGCTGCCAGGGCCCTGATGTGAAACACTGTGCTGCTATAATAGCTCTAATGCTAATTATGTTGCGGTGCTATGACTATAATCCGATTTATGTTGGCCAACTATGGCTCTAAGTCGAATGATGCTCTGCTACTATGACTCTAATTCAAATTATGTTGTGCTGCTAGGGGCCTGATGTGAAACACAGTTAGCATTACAGCTATAGTAGCGGAACAGTATTTCACATCAGGGCCCTAGCAGCACAACCTAATTTGAATTAGAGCCTTAGTAGCACAACATTGCTCTGCTACGATAGCTCTAATGCTAATTATGTTGTGCTACTATGGCTCTAATTCAAATAAGGTTGTGCTGCTAGGGCCCTGATGTGAAACACTGTTGTGCTGCTATGGTTTCAATTCAAATGATGAAGTACTACTATGGCTCTAAATTACATTATGTTGTGCCACTATGACCTTGATGTGAAACACTGTTTTGCTACTATAGCTGTAATGCTATATATGCAGTGCTGCCATGACTCTAATCCAAATGATCTTGGCCAACTATGGCCCTAAGTCAAATGATGCTCTGCTACTATGGCTCTAATTCAAATTATGTTGTGCTGCTAGGGCCCTCATGTTTAACACTGTACTGCTACTATAGCTCTAATGCTCACTGTGATTCACCTCAGGGCCCTAGCAGCACAACATGATTTGAATTAGAGCCATAGTAGCACAACATAGGTAGCATTAGAGCTATAGCAGCAGAACAATGTTGTGCTACTATGACTTTAATTCAAATTATGTTGTGCTATGTTGTGCTGCCAGGGCCTTGATGTGAAACACTGTGCTGCTACTATAGCTCTAATGCTTTCTTGTGTTGTGCTCCCATGACTCTAATCCAAATGATCTTGGCCAACTATGGCCCTAAGTCTAATGATGCTCTGCTACTATGGCTCTAATTCAAATTATGTTGTGCTGCTAGGGCCCTGATGTAAAACACTGTGGTGCTACTATAGATCTAATGCTAATTATGCTGAGATACTATCTCTCCAATTAAAATTTTGTTGTGCTGCTGTGGCCCTAGTGGGAAACACTGTTCCGCTACTGTGGCCTAAATTCAAATTATGCTATGCTGTGCTGTCCTGGTCCTTATGTGAAACACTGTACTACTACTATAGCTCTAAGGCTAACTGTGTTTCACATCAGGGCCCTAGCAGCACAACATGATTCGAATTAAAGCCATAGTAGCACAACATAGGTAGCATTAGAGCTATAGTAGCAGAACAATGTTGTGCTACTATGACTTAATTTAAATTAGGTTGTGCTGCCAGGGCCCTGATGTGAAACACTGTGCTGCTACTATAGCTCTAATGCTAATTATGTTGTGCTGCTAGGGCCCTGATGTGAAACGCTGTGCTGCTACTGTAGCTCTAATGCTCCCGGTGTTTTACGTCAGGGCCCTAGCAGCACAACATAATTCGAATCAGAGCCATAGTAGCACAACATAGGTAGCATTAGAGCTATAGTAGCAGAACAATGTTGTGCTACTATGACTCTAAATCAAATTATTTTGGCCAAATATAACTCCAATTCAAATGATGTGCTACTATGGCTCTAATTCAAATTACTGTTGTGCCACCATGGTCCAAATTTAAATTATGTTATACAAAAGTGCACATGTATATTAGGTTGTGCTGCTATGGTTCTAATTTAAATTATATTGTGCTGTTCTGCAACTATAGCTCTAATGCTAATTATGCAGTGCTGCTATGACTATAAATCAAATTATGTTGGCCAACTATGACTCCAATTTAAATGATGCAGTGCTACTATGGCTCTTATTTAAATTATGTTGTGCCACTATGGCCTTGATGTGAAACACTCGACTGCTACTATAGCTCTAATGCTAACTGTGTTTCACATAAGGGCCCTAGCAGCACAACATAATTATAATTAAAGTCATAGTAGCATAACATTGTTCTGCTACTATAGCTCAAATGCTACCTATTTTATGCTACTATGACTAATTCAAATTATGTTGTGCTGCTATGACGATAATCCGATTTATGTTGGCCAACTATGGCTCCAATTCAAATGATGCTCTGCTACTATGGCTCTAATTCAAATTATGTTGTGCTGCTAGGGCCCTGATGTGAAACACTGTGGTGCTACTATAGATCTAATGCTAATTATGCTGGAATACTATCTCTCCAATTTAAATTTAGTTGTGCTGCTATGGCCCTAGTGAGAAACACTGTTCTGCTACTGTGGCCCAAATTCTAATTATGCTGTGCTGTCCTGGCCCTGATGTAAAACACTGTTGTGCTACCATAGCTTTAATGCTAATTATGCAATGCTGCTCTAACTCTAATTTAAATTGTTGTTCGACTCCAATTTAAATGATGTGGTGCTACTATGGCTCTAATTCAAATTATGGTGTGCTGATTATGGCCCTGATGTGAAACACTGTGCTGCTGCTGCTATGGTTTCACTTCAAATGATGAAGTACTGCTATGGCTCTAAATTCAATTATGTTGTGCTACTATGGCCTTGATGTGAAACACTGTTGTGCTACCGTAGCATTAATGCTAATTATGTAATGCCAATATGACTCCAATACAAATCATGTGGGCCAACTATGGCTCTGATTCGAATCATGTTGTTCTGCTAGGGCCCTCATGTGAAACACTGTACTGCTACTAAAACTCTAATGCTAACTGTGATTCACATCAGGGCCCTAGCAGCACAACATGATTCGAATCAGAGCCATAGTAGCACAACATAGGTAGCATTAGAGCTATAGTAGCAGAACAATGTTGTGCTACTATGACTTTAATTCAAATTATGTTGTGCTATGTTGTGCTGCCAGGGCCCTGATGTGAAACACTGTGCTGCTACTATAGCTCTAATGCTAATTATGTTGTGCTCCTATGACTTTAATCCAAATGATGCTCTGCTACTATGGATCTAATTCAAATTACGTTGTGCTGCTAGGGCCTGATGTGAAACACTGTTCTGCTACAATAGATCTAATGCTAATAATGTTGGGCAACCATCTCTCCAATTCAAATAATGCTGTGCTGTCCTGGCCCTGATGGAAAACACTGTTGTGCTACCGTAGCATTAATGCTAATTATGTAATGCCAATATGACTCCAATACAAATCATGTGGGCCAACTATGACTCTAATTCAAATTATGGTGTGCTGCTAGGGCCCTCATGTGAAACACTGTACTGCTACTATAGCTCTAATGCTAACTGTGTTTCACATCAGGGCCCCAGCAGCCCAACACGATTCGAATTAGAGCCATAGTAGCACAACATAGGTAGCATTAGAGCTATAGTAGCAGAACAATGTTGTGCTACTATGACTTAATTCAAAATAGCTGGTGCTGCCAGGGCCCTGATGTGAAACACTGTGCTGCTATAATAGCTCTAATGCTAATTATGTTGCGGTGCTATGACTATAATCCGATTTATGTTGGCCAACTATGGCTCTAAGTCGAATGATGCTCTGCTACTATGACTCTAATTCAAATTATGTTGTGCTGCTAGGGGCCTGATGTGAAACACAGTTAGCATTACAGCTATAGTAGCGGAACAGTATTTCACATCAGGGCCCTAGCAGCACAACCTAATTTGAATTAGAGCCTTAGTAGCACAACATTGCTCTGCTACGATAGCTCTAATGCTAATTATGTTGTGCTACTATGGCTCTAATTCAAATAAGGTTGTGCTGCTAGGGCCCTGATGTGAAACACTGTTGTGCTGCTATGGTTTCAATTCAAATGATGAAGTACTACTATGGCTCTAAATTACATTATGTAATGTAATTTCCACTATGACCTTGATGTGAAACACTGTTTTGCTACTATAGCTGTAATGCTATATATGCAGTGCTGCCATGACTCTAATTTAAATTATGTTGGCCAACTATGACTCTAATTAAAATTACGTTGTGCTGCTAGGGCCCTCATGTTTAACACTGTACTGCTACTATAGCTCTAATGCTCACTGTGATTCACCTCAGGGCCCTAGCAGCACAACATGATTTGAATTAGAGCCATAGTAGAACAACATAGGTAGCATTAGAGCTATAGCAGCAGAACAATGTTGTGCTACTATGACTTTAATTCAAATTATGTTGTGCTATGTTGTGCTGCCAGGGCCTTGATGTGAAACACTGTGCTGCTACTATAGCTCTAATGCTAATTGTGTTGTGCTCCCATGACTCTAATCCAAATGATCTTGGCCAACTATGGCCCTAAGTCAAATGATGCTCTGCTACTATGGCTCTAATTCAAATTATGTTGTGCTGCTAGGGCCCTGATGTAAAACACTGTGGTGCTACTATAGATCTAATGCTAATTATGCTGAGATACTATCTCTCCAATTTAAATTTTGTTGTGCTGCTGTGGCCCTAGTGGGAAACACTGTTCCGCTACTGTGGCCTAAATTCAAATTATGCTATGCTGTGCTGTCCTGGTCCTTATGTGAAACACTGTACTACTACTATAGCTCTAATGCTAACTGTGTTTCACATTAGGGCCCTAGCAGCCCAACACGATTCGAATTAGAGCCATAGTAGCACAACATAGGTAGCATTAGAGCTATAGTAGCAGAACAATGTTGTGCTACTATGACTTAATTTAAAATAGCTGGTGCTGCCAGGGCCCTGATGTGAAACACTGTGCTGCTATAATAGCTCTAATGCTAATTATGTTGCGGTGCTATGACTATAATCCGATTTATGTTGGCCAACTATGGCTCTAAGTCGAATGATGCTCTGCTACTATGACTCTAATTCAAATTATGTTGTGCTGCTAGGGGCCTGATGTGAAACACAGTTAGCATTACAGCTATAGTAGCGGAACAGTATTTCACATCAGGGCCCTAGCAGCACAACCTAATTTGAATTAGAGCCTTAGTAGCACAACATTGCTCTGCTACGATAGCTCTAATGCTAATTATGTTGTGCTACTATGGCTCTAATTCAAATAAGGTTGTGCTGCTTGGGCCCTGATGTGAAACACTGTTGTGCTGCTATGGTTTCAATTCAAATGATGAAGTACTACTATGGCTCTAAATTACATTATGTTGTGCCACTATGACCTTGATGTGAAACACTGTTTTGCTACTATAGCTGTAATGCTATATATGCAGTGCTGCCATTACTCTAATCCAAATGATCTTGGCCAACTATGGCCCTAAGTCAAATGATGCTCTGCTACTATGGCTCTAATTCAAATTATGTTGTGCTGCTAGGGCCCTCATGTTTAACACTGTACTGCTACTATAGCTCTAATGCTCACTGTGATTCACCTCAGGGCCCTAGCAGCACAACATGATTTGAATTAGAGCCATAGTAGCACAACATAGGTAGCATTAGAGCTATAGCAGCAGAACAATGTTGTGCTACTATGACTTTAATTCAAATTATGTTGTGCTATGTTGTGCTGCCAGGGCCTTGATGTGAAACACTGTGCTGCTACTATAGCTCTAATGCTCTCTTGTGTTGTGCTCCCATGACTCTAATCCAAATGATCTTGGCCAACTATGGCCCTAAGTCAAATGATGCTCTGCTACTATGGCTCTAATTCAAATTATGTTGTGCTGCTAGGGCCCTGATGTAAAACACTGTGGTGCTACTATAGATCTAATGCTAATTATGCTGAGATACTATCTCTCCAATTTAAATTTTGTTGTGCTGCTATGGCCCTAGTGGGAAACACTGTTCCGCTACCGTGGCCTAAATTCAAATTATGCTATGCTGTGCTGTCCTGGTCCTTATGTGAAACACTGTACTACTACTATAGCTCTAAGGCTAACTGTGTTTCACATCAGGGCCCTAGCAGCACAACATGATTCGAATTAAAGCCATAGTAGTAATTATGTTGCGGTGCTATGACTATAATCCGATTTATGTTGGCCAACTATGGCTCTAAGTCAAATGATGCTCTGCTACTATGACTCTAATTCAAATTATGTTGTGCTGCTAGGGGCCTGATGTGAAACACAGTTAGCATTACAGCTATAGTAGCGGAACAGTATTTCACATCAGGGCCCTAGCAGCACAACCTAATTTGAATTAGAGCCTTAGTAGCACAACATTGCTCTGTTACGATAGCTCTAATGCTAATAATGTTGTGCTACTATGGCTCTAATTCAAATGATGAAGTACTACTATGGCTCTAAATTACATTATGTTGTGCCACTATGACCTTGATGTGAAACACTGTTTTGCTACTATAGCTGTAATGCTATATATGCAGTGCTGCCATGACTCTAATTCAAAATTATGTTGGCCAACTATGACTCTAATTAAAATTACGTTGTGCTGCTAGGGCCCTCATGTGAAACACTGTACTGCTACTATAGCTCTAATGCTCACTGTGATTCATATCAGGGCCCTAGCAGCACAACATGATTTGAATTAAAGCCATAGTAGCACAACATAGGTAGCATTAGAGCTATAGCAGCAGAACAATGTTGTGCTACTATGACTTTAATTCAAATTATGTTGTGCTATGTTGTGCTGCCAGGGCCCTGATGTGAAACACTGTGCTGCTACTATAGCTCTAATGCTAATTATGTTGTGCTCCTATGACTCTAATCCAAATGATGCTCTGCTACTATGGATCTAATTCAAATTACGTTGTGCTGCTAGGGCCTGATGTGAAACACTGTTCTGCTACAATAGATCTAATGCTAATAATGTTGGGCAACCATCTCTCCAATTTAAATTTTGTTGTGCTGCTATGGCCCTAGTGGGAAACACTGTTCCGCTACTGTGGCCCAAATTCAAATAATGCTGTGCTGTCCTGGCCCTGATGGAAAACACTGTTGTGCTACCGTAGCATTAATGCTAATTATGTAATGCCAATATGACTCCAATACAAATTATGGTGTGCTGCTAGGGCCCTCATGTGAAACACTGTACTGCTACTATAGCTCTAATGCTAACTGTGTTTCACATCAGGGCCCCAGCAGCCCAACACGATTCGAATTAGAGCCATAGTAGCACAACATAGGTAGCATTAGAGCTATAGTAGCAGAACAATGTTGTGCTACTATGACTTAATTCAAAATAGCTGGTGCTGCCAGGGCCCTGATGTGAAACACTGTGCTGCTATAATAGCTCTAATGCTAATTATGTTGCGGTGCTATGACTATAATCCGATTTATGTTGGCCAACTATGGCTCTAAGTCGAATGATGCTCTGCTACTATGACTCTAATTCAAATTATGTTGTGCTGCTAGGGGCCTGATGTGAAACACAGTTAGCATTACAGCTATAGTAGCGGAACAGTATTTCACATCAGGGCCCTAGCAGCACAACCTAATTTGAATTAGAGCCTTAGTAGCACAACATTGCTCTGCTACGATAGCTCTAATGCTAATTATGTTGTGCTACTATGGCTCTAATTCAAATAAGGTTGTGCTGCTAGGGCCCTGATGTGAAACACTGTTGTGCTGCTATGGTTTCAATTCAAATGATGAAGTACTACTATGGCTCTAAATTACATTATGTTGTGCCACTATGACCTTGATGTGAAACACTGTTTTGCTACTATAGCTGTAATGCTATATATGCAGTGCTGCCATGACTCTAATCCAAATGATCTTGGCCAACTATGGCCCTAAGTCAAATGATGCTCTGCTACTATGGCTCTAATTCAAATTATGTTGTGCTGCTAGGGCCCTCATGTTTAACACTGTACTGCTACTATAGCTCTAATGCTCACTGTGATTCACCTCAGGGCCCTAGCAGCACAACATGATTTGAATTAGAGCCATAGTAGCACAACATAGGTAGCATTAGAGCTATAGCAGCAGAACAATGTTGTGCTACTATGACTTTAATTCAAATTATGTTGTGCTATGTTGTGCTGCCAGGGCCTTGATGTGAAACACTGTGCTGCTACTATAGCTCTAATGCTTTCTTGTGTTGTGCTCCCATGACTCTAATCCAAATGATCTTGGCCAACTATGGCCCTAAGTCTAATGATGCTCTGCTACTATGGCTCTAATTCAAATTATGTTGTGCTGCTAGGGCCCTGATGTAAAACACTGTGGTGCTACTATAGATCTAATGCTAATTATGCTGAGATACTATCTCTCCAATTTAAATTTTGTTGTGCTGCTGTGGCCCTAGTGGGAAACACTGTTCCGCTACTGTGGCCTAAATTCAAATTATGCTATGCTGTGCTGTCCTGGTCCTTATGTGAAACACTGTACTACTACTATAGCTCTAAGGCTAACTGTGTTTCACATCAGGGCCCTAGCAGCACAACATGATTCGAATTAAAGCCATAGTAGCACAACATAGGTAGCATTAGAGCTATAGTAGCAGAACAATGTTGTGCTACTATGACTTAATTTAAATTAGGTTGTGCTGCCAGGGCCCTGATGTGAAACACTGTGCTGCTACTATAGCTCTAATGCTAATTATGTTGTGCTGCTAGGGCCCTGATGTGAAACGCTGTGCTGCTACTGTAGCTCTAATGCTCCCGGTGTTTTACGTCAGGGCCCTAGCAGCACAACATAATTCGAATCAGAGCCATAGTAGCACAACATAGGTAGCATTAGAGCTATAGTAGCAGAACAATGTTGTGCTACTATGACTCTAAATCAAATTATTTTGGCCAAATATAACTCCAATTCAAATGATGTGCTACTATGGCTCTAATTCAAATTACTGTTGTGCCACCATGGTCCAAATTTAAATTATGTTATACAAAAGTGCACATGTATATTAGGTTGTGCTGCTATGGTTCTAATTTAAATTATATTGTGCTGTTCTGCAACTATAGCTCTAATGCTAATTATGCAGTGCTGCTATGACTATAAATCAAATTATGTTGGCCAACTATGACTCCAATTTAAATGATGCAGTGCTACTATGGCTCTTATTTAAATTATGTTGTGCCACTATGGCCTTGATGTGAAACACTCGACTGCTACTATAGCTCTAATGCTAACTGTGTTTCACATAAGGGCCCTAGCAGCACAACATAATTATAATTAAAGTCATAGTAGCATAACATTGTTCTGCTACTATAGCTCAAATGCTACCTATTTTATGCTACTATGACTAATTCAAATTATGTTGTGCTGCTATGACGATAATCCGATTTATGTTGGCCAACTATGGCTCCAATTCAAATGATGCTCTGCTACTATGGCTCTAATTCAAATTATGTTGTGCTGCTAGGGCCCTGATGTGAAACACTGTGGTGCTACTATAGATCTAATGCTAATTATGCTGGAATACTATCTCTCCAATTTAAATTTAGTTGTGCTGCTATGGCCCTAGTGAGAAACACTGTTCTGCTACTGTGGCCCAAATTCTAATTATGCTGTGCTGTCCTGGCCCTGATGTAAAACACTGTTGTGCTACCATAGCTTTAATGCTAATTATGCAATGCTGCTCTAACTCTAATTTAAATTGTTGTTCGACTCCAATTTAAATGATGTGGTGCTACTATGGCTCTAATTCAAATTATGGTGTGCTGATTATGGCCCTGATGTGAAACACTGTGCTGCTGCTGCTATGGTTTCACTTCAAATGATGAAGTACTGCTATGGCTCTAAATTCAATTATGTTGTGCTACTATGGCCTTGATGTGAAACACTGTTGTGCTACCGTAGCATTAATGCTAATTATGTAATGCCAATATGACTCCAATACAAATCATGTGGGCCAACTATGGCTCTGATTCGAATCATGTTGTTCTGCTAGGGCCCTCATGTGAAACACTGTACTGCTACTAAAACTCTAATGCTAACTGTGATTCACATCAGGGCCCTAGCAGCACAACATGATTCGAATCAGAGCCATAGTAGCACAACATAGGTAGCATTAGAGCTATAGTAGCAGAACAATGTTGTGCTACTATGACTTTAATTCAAATTATGTTGTGCTATGTTGTGCTGCCAGGGCCCTGATGTGAAACACTGTGCTGCTACTATAGCTCTAATGCTAATTATGTTGTGCTCCTATGACTTTAATCCAAATGATGCTCTGCTACTATGGATCTAATTCAAATTACGTTGTGCTGCTAGGGCCTGATGTGAAACACTGTTCTGCTACAATAGATCTAATGCTAATAATGTTGGGCAACCATCTCTCCAATTCAAATAATGCTGTGCTGTCCTGGCCCTGATGGAAAACACTGTTGTGCTACCGTAGCATTAATGCTAATTATGTAATGCCAATATGACTCCAATACAAATCATGTGGGCCAACTATGACTCTAATTCAAATTATGGTGTGCTGCTAGGGCCCTCATGTGAAACACTGTACTGCTACTATAGCTCTAATGCTAACTGTGTTTCACATCAGGGCCCCAGCAGCCCAACACGATTCGAATTAGAGCCATAGTAGCACAACATAGGTAGCATTAGAGCTATAGTAGCAGAACAATGTTGTGCTACTATGACTTAATTCAAAATAGCTGGTGCTGCCAGGGCCCTGATGTGAAACACTGTGCTGCTATAATAGCTCTAATGCTAATTATGTTGCGGTGCTATGACTATAATCCGATTTATGTTGGCCAACTATGGCTCTAAGTCGAATGATGCTCTGCTACTATGACTCTAATTCAAATTATGTTGTGCTGCTAGGGGCCTGATGTGAAACACAGTTAGCATTACAGCTATAGTAGCGGAACAGTATTTCACATCAGGGCCCTAGCAGCACAACCTAATTTGAATTAGAGCCTTAGTAGCACAACATTGCTCTGCTACGATAGCTCTAATGCTAATTATGTTGTGCTACTATGGCTCTAATTCAAATAAGGTTGTGCTGCTAGGGCCCTGATGTGAAACACTGTTGTGCTGCTATGGTTTCAATTCAAATGATGAAGTACTACTATGGCTCTAAATTACATTATGTAATGTAATTTCCACTATGACCTTGATGTGAAACACTGTTTTGCTACTATAGCTGTAATGCTATATATGCAGTGCTGCCATGACTCTAATTTAAATTATGTTGGCCAACTATGACTCTAATTAAAATTACGTTGTGCTGCTAGGGCCCTCATGTTTAACACTGTACTGCTACTATAGCTCTAATGCTCACTGTGATTCACCTCAGGGCCCTAGCAGCACAACATGATTTGAATTAGAGCCATAGTAGAACAACATAGGTAGCATTAGAGCTATAGCAGCAGAACAATGTTGTGCTACTATGACTTTAATTCAAATTATGTTGTGCTATGTTGTGCTGCCAGGGCCTTGATGTGAAACACTGTGCTGCTACTATAGCTCTAATGCTAATTGTGTTGTGCTCCCATGACTCTAATCCAAATGATCTTGGCCAACTATGGCCCTAAGTCAAATGATGCTCTGCTACTATGGCTCTAATTCAAATTATGTTGTGCTGCTAGGGCCCTGATGTAAAACACTGTGGTGCTACTATAGATCTAATGCTAATTATGCTGAGATACTATCTCTCCAATTTAAATTTTGTTGTGCTGCTGTGGCCCTAGTGGGAAACACTGTTCCGCTACTGTGGCCTAAATTCAAATTATGCTATGCTGTGCTGTCCTGGTCCTTATGTGAAACACTGTACTACTACTATAGCTCTAATGCTAACTGTGTTTCACATTAGGGCCCTAGCAGCCCAACACGATTCGAATTAGAGCCATAGTAGCACAACATAGGTAGCATTAGAGCTATAGTAGCAGAACAATGTTGTGCTACTATGACTTAATTTAAAATAGCTGGTGCTGCCAGGGCCCTGATGTGAAACACTGTGCTGCTATAATAGCTCTAATGCTAATTATGTTGCGGTGCTATGACTATAATCCGATTTATGTTGGCCAACTATGGCTCTAAGTCGAATGATGCTCTGCTACTATGACTCTAATTCAAATTATGTTGTGCTGCTAGGGGCCTGATGTGAAACACAGTTAGCATTACAGCTATAGTAGCGGAACAGTATTTCACATCAGGGCCCTAGCAGCACAACCTAATTTGAATTAGAGCCTTAGTAGCACAACATTGCTCTGCTACGATAGCTCTAATGCTAATTATGTTGTGCTACTATGGCTCTAATTCAAATAAGGTTGTGCTGCTTGGGCCCTGATGTGAAACACTGTTGTGCTGCTATGGTTTCAATTCAAATGATGAAGTACTACTATGGCTCTAAATTACATTATGTTGTGCCACTATGACCTTGATGTGAAACACTGTTTTGCTACTATAGCTGTAATGCTATATATGCAGTGCTGCCATTACTCTAATCCAAATGATCTTGGCCAACTATGGCCCTAAGTCAAATGATGCTCTGCTACTATGGCTCTAATTCAAATTATGTTGTGCTGCTAGGGCCCTCATGTTTAACACTGTACTGCTACTATAGCTCTAATGCTCACTGTGATTCACCTCAGGGCCCTAGCAGCACAACATGATTTGAATTAGAGCCATAGTAGCACAACATAGGTAGCATTAGAGCTATAGCAGCAGAACAATGTTGTGCTACTATGACTTTAATTCAAATTATGTTGTGCTATGTTGTGCTGCCAGGGCCTTGATGTGAAACACTGTGCTGCTACTATAGCTCTAATGCTCTCTTGTGTTGTGCTCCCATGACTCTAATCCAAATGATCTTGGCCAACTATGGCCCTAAGTCAAATGATGCTCTGCTACTATGGCTCTAATTCAAATTATGTTGTGCTGCTAGGGCCCTGATGTAAAACACTGTGGTGCTACTATAGATCTAATGCTAATTATGCTGAGATACTATCTCTCCAATTTAAATTTTGTTGTGCTGCTATGGCCCTAGTGGGAAACACTGTTCCGCTACCGTGGCCTAAATTCAAATTATGCTATGCTGTGCTGTCCTGGTCCTTATGTGAAACACTGTACTACTACTATAGCTCTAAGGCTAACTGTGTTTCACATCAGGGCCCTAGCAGCACAACATGATTCGAATTAAAGCCATAGTAGTAATTATGTTGCGGTGCTATGACTATAATCCGATTTATGTTGGCCAACTATGGCTCTAAGTCAAATGATGCTCTGCTACTATGACTCTAATTCAAATTATGTTGTGCTGCTAGGGGCCTGATGTGAAACACAGTTAGCATTACAGCTATAGTAGCGGAACAGTATTTCACATCAGGGCCCTAGCAGCACAACCTAATTTGAATTAGAGCCTTAGTAGCACAACATTGCTCTGTTACGATAGCTCTAATGCTAATAATGTTGTGCTACTATGGCTCTAATTCAAATGATGAAGTACTACTATGGCTCTAAATTACATTATGTTGTGCCACTATGACCTTGATGTGAAACACTGTTTTGCTACTATAGCTGTAATGCTATATATGCAGTGCTGCCATGACTCTAATTCAAAATTATGTTGGCCAACTATGACTCTAATTAAAATTACGTTGTGCTGCTAGGGCCCTCATGTGAAACACTGTACTGCTACTATAGCTCTAATGCTCACTGTGATTCATATCAGGGCCCTAGCAGCACAACATGATTTGAATTAAAGCCATAGTAGCACAACATAGGTAGCATTAGAGCTATAGCAGCAGAACAATGTTGTGCTACTATGACTTTAATTCAAATTATGTTGTGCTATGTTGTGCTGCCAGGGCCCTGATGTGAAACACTGTGCTGCTACTATAGCTCTAATGCTAATTATGTTGTGCTCCTATGACTCTAATCCAAATGATGCTCTGCTACTATGGATCTAATTCAAATTACGTTGTGCTGCTAGGGCCTGATGTGAAACACTGTTCTGCTACAATAGATCTAATGCTAATAATGTTGGGCAACCATCTCTCCAATTTAAATTTTGTTGTGCTGCTATGGCCCTAGTGGGAAACACTGTTCCGCTACTGTGGCCCAAATTCAAATAATGCTGTGCTGTCCTGGCCCTGATGGAAAACACTGTTGTGCTACCGTAGCATTAATGCTAATTATGTAATGCCAATATGACTCCAATACAAATTATGGTGTGCTGCTAGGGCCCTCATGTGAAACACTGTACTGCTACTATAGCTCTAATGCTAACTGTGTTTCACATCAGGGCCCCAGCAGCCCAACACGATTCGAATTAGAGCCATAGTAGCACAACATAGGTAGCATTAGAGCTATAGTAGCAGAACAATGTTGTGCTACTATGACTTAATTCAAAATAGCTGGTGCTGCCAGGGCCCTGATGTGAAACACTGTGCTGCTATAATAGCTCTAATGCTAATTATGTTGCGGTGCTATGACTATAATCCGATTTATGTTGGCCAACTATGGCTCTAAGTCGAATGATGCTCTGCTACTATGACTCTAATTCAAATTATGTTGTGCTGCTAGGGGCCTGATGTGAAACACAGTTAGCATTACAGCTATAGTAGCGGAACAGTATTTCACATCAGGGCCCTAGCAGCACAACCTAATTTGAATTAGAGCCTTAGTAGCACAACATTGCTCTGCTACGATAGCTCTAATGCTAATTATGTTGTGCTACTATGGCTCTAATTCAAATAAGGTTGTGCTGCTAGGGCCCTGATGTGAAACACTGTTGTGCTGCTATGGTTTCAATTCAAATGATGAAGTACTACTATGGCTCTAAATTACATTATGTTGTGCCACTATGACCTTGATGTGAAACACTGTTTTGCTACTATAGCTGTAATGCTATATATGCAGTGCTGCCATGACTCTAATCCAAATGATCTTGGCCAACTATGGCCCTAAGTCAAATGATGCTCTGCTACTATGGCTCTAATTCAAATTATGTTGTGCTGCTAGGGCCCTCATGTTTAACACTGTACTGCTACTATAGCTCTAATGCTCACTGTGATTCACCTCAGGGCCCTAGCAGCACAACATGATTTGAATTAGAGCCATAGTAGCACAACATAGGTAGCATTAGAGCTATAGCAGCAGAACAATGTTGTGCTACTATGACTTTAATTCAAATTATGTTGTGCTATGTTGTGCTGCCAGGGCCTTGATGTGAAACACTGTGCTGCTACTATAGCTCTAATGCTTTCTTGTGTTGTGCTCCCATGACTCTAATCCAAATGATCTTGGCCAACTATGGCCCTAAGTCTAATGATGCTCTGCTACTATGGCTCTAATTCAAATTATGTTGTGCTGCTAGGGCCCTGATGTAAAACACTGTGGTGCTACTATAGATCTAATGCTAATTATGCTGAGATACTATCTCTCCAATTTAAATTTTGTTGTGCTGCTGTGGCCCTAGTGGGAAACACTGTTCCGCTACCGTGGCCTAAATTCAAATTATGCTATGCTGTGCTGTCCTGGTCCTTATGTGAAACACTGTACTACTACTATAGCTCTAAGGCTAACTGTGTTTCACATCAGGGCCCTAGCAGCACAACATGATTCGAATTAAAGCCATAGTAGCACAACATAGGTAGCATTAGAGCTATAGTAGCAGAACAATGTTGTGCTACTATGACTTAATTTAAATTAGGTTGTGCTGCCAGGGCCCTGATGTGAAACACTGTGCTGCTACTATAGCTCTAATGCTAATTATGTTGTGCTGCTAGGGCCCTGATGTGAAACGCTGTGCTGCTACTGTAGCTCTAATGCTCCCGGTGTTTTACGTCAGGGCCCTAGCAGCACAACATAATTCGAATCAGAGCCATAGTAGCACAACATAGGTAGCATTAGAGCTATAGTAGCAGAACAATGTTGTGCTACTATGACTCTAAATCAAATTATTTTGGCCAAATATAACTCCAATTCAAATGATGTGCTACTATGGCTCTAATTCAAATTACTGTTGTGCCACCATGGTCCAAATTTAAATTATGTTATACAAAAGTGCACATGTATATTAGGTTGTGCTGCTATGGTTCTAATTTAAATTATATTGTGCTGTTCTGCAACTATAGCTCTAATGCTAATTATGCAGTGCTGCTATGACTATAAATCAAATTATGTTGGCCAACTATGACTCCAATTTAAATGATGCAGTGCTACTATGGCTCTTATTTAAATTATGTTGTGCCACTATGGCCTTGATGTGAAACACTCGACTGCTACTATAGCTCTAATGCTAACTGTGTTTCACATAAGGGCCCTAGCAGCACAACATAATTATAATTAAAGTCATAGTAGCATAACATTGTTCTGCTACTATAGCTCAAATGCTACCTATTTTATGCTACTATGACTAATTCAAATTATGTTGTGCTGCTATGACGATAATCCGATTTATGTTGGCCAACTATGGCTCCAATTCAAATGATGCTCTGCTACTATGGCTCTAATTCAAATTATGTTGTGCTGCTAGGGCCCTGATGTGAAACACTGTGGTGCTACTATAGATCTAATGCTAATTATGCTGGAATACTATCTCTCCAATTTAAATTTAGTTGTGCTGCTATGGCCCTAGTGAGAAACACTGTTCTGCTACTGTGGCCCAAATTCTAATTATGCTGTGCTGTCCTGGCCCTGATGTAAAACACTGTTGTGCTACCATAGCTTTAATGCTAATTATGCAATGCTGCTCTAACTCTAATTTAAATTGTTGTTCGACTCCAATTTAAATGATGTGGTGCTACTATGGCTCTAATTCAAATTATGGTGTGCTGATTATGGCCCTGATGTGAAACACTGTGCTGCTGCTGCTATGGTTTCACTTCAAATGATGAAGTACTGCTATGGCTCTAAATTCAATTATGTTGTGCTACTATGGCCTTGATGTGAAACACTGTTGTGCTACCGTAGCATTAATGCTAATTATGTAATGCCAATATGACTCCAATACAAATCATGTGGGCCAACTATGGCTCTGATTCGAATCATGTTGTTCTGCTAGGGCCCTCATGTGAAACACTGTACTGCTACTAAAACTCTAATGCTAACTGTGATTCACATCAGGGCCCTAGCAGCACAACATGATTCGAATCAGAGCCATAGTAGCACAACATAGGTAGCATTAGAGCTATAGTAGCAGAACAATGTTGTGCTACTATGACTTTAATTCAAATTATGTTGTGCTATGTTGTGCTGCCAGGGCCCTGATGTGAAACACTGTGCTGCTACTATAGCTCTAATGCTAATTATGTTGTGCTCCTATGACTTTAATCCAAATGATGCTCTGCTACTATGGATCTAATTCAAATTACGTTGTGCTGCTAGGGCCTGATGTGAAACACTGTTCTGCTACAATAGATCTAATGCTAATAATGTTGGGCAACCATCTCTCCAATTCAAATAATGCTGTGCTGTCCTGGCCCTGATGGAAAACACTGTTGTGCTACCGTAGCATTAATGCTAATTATGTAATGCCAATATGACTCCAATACAAATCATGTGGGCCAACTATGACTCTAATTCAAATTATGGTGTGCTGCTAGGGCCCTCATGTGAAACACTGTACTGCTACTATAGCTCTAATGCTAACTGTGTTTCACATCAGGGCCCCAGCAGCCCAACACGATTCGAATTAGAGCCATAGTAGCACAACATAGGTAGCATTAGAGCTATAGTAGCAGAACAATGTTGTGCTACTATGACTTAATTCAAAATAGCTGGTGCTGCCAGGGCCCTGATGTGAAACACTGTGCTGCTATAATAGCTCTAATGCTAATTATGTTGCGGTGCTATGACTATAATCCGATTTATGTTGGCCAACTATGGCTCTAAGTCGAATGATGCTCTGCTACTATGACTCTAATTCAAATTATGTTGTGCTGCTAGGGGCCTGATGTGAAACACAGTTAGCATTACAGCTATAGTAGCGGAACAGTATTTCACATCAGGGCCCTAGCAGCACAACCTAATTTGAATTAGAGCCTTAGTAGCACAACATTGCTCTGCTACGATAGCTCTAATGCTAATTATGTTGTGCTACTATGGCTCTAATTCAAATAAGGTTGTGCTGCTAGGGCCCTGATGTGAAACACTGTTGTGCTGCTATGGTTTCAATTCAAATGATGAAGTACTACTATGGCTCTAAATTACATTATGTAATGTAATTTCCACTATGACCTTGATGTAAAACACTGTTTTGCTACTATAGCTGTAATGCTATATATGCAGTGCTGCCATGACTCTAATTTAAATTATGTTGGCCAACTATGACTCTAATTAAAATTACGTTGTGCTGCTAGGGCCCTCATGTTTAACACTGTACTGCTACTATAGCTCTAATGCTCACTGTGATTCACCTCAGGGCCCTAGCAGCACAACATGATTTGAATTAGAGCCATAGTAGAACAACATAGGTAGCATTAGAGCTATAGCAGCAGAACAATGTTGTGCTACTATGACTTTAATTCAAATTATGTTGTGCTATGTTGTGCTGCCAGGGCCTTGATGTGAAACACTGTGCTGCTACTATAGCTCTAAAGCTAATTGTGTTGTGCTCCCATGACTCTAATCCAAATGATCTTGGCCAACTATGGCCCTAAGTCAAATGATGCTCTGCTACTATGGCTCTAATTCAAATTATGTTGTGCTGCTAGGGCCCTGATGTAAAACACTGTGGTGCTACTATAGATCTAATGCTAATTATGCTGAGATACTATCTCTCCAATTTAAATTTTGTTGTGCTGCTGTGGCCCTAGTGGGAAACACTGTTCCGCTACTGTGGCCTAAATTCAAATTATGCTATGCTGTGCTGTCCTGGTCCTTATGTGAAACACTGTACTACTACTATAGCTCTAATGCTAACTGTGTTTCACATTAGGGCCCTAGCAGCCCAACACGATTCGAATTAGAGCCATAGTAGCACAACATAGGTAGCATTAGAGCTATAGTAGCAGAACAATGTTGTGCTACTATGACTTAATTTAAAATAGCTGGTGCTGCCAGGGCCCTGATGTGAAACACTGTGCTGCTATAATAGCTCTAATGCTAATTATGTTGCGGTGCTATGACTATAATCCGATTTATGTTGGCCAACTATGGCTCTAAGTCGAATGATGCTCTGCTACTATGACTCTAATTCAAATTATGTTGTCCTGCTAGGGGCCTGATGTGAAACACAGTTAGCATTACAGCTATAGTAGCGGAACAGTATTTCACATCAGGGCCCTAGCAGCACAACCTAATTTGAATTAGAGCCTTAGTAGCACAACATTGCTCTGCTACGATAGCTCTAATGCTAATTATGTTGTGCTACTATGGCTCTAATTCAAATAAGGTTGTGCTGCTTGGGCCCTGATGTGAAACACTGTTGTGCTGCTATGGTTTCAATTCAAATGATGAAGTACTACTATGGCTCTAAATTACATTATGTTGTGCCACTATGACCTTGATGTGAAACACTGTTTTGCTACTATAGCTGTAATGCTATATATGCAGTGCTGCCATTACTCTAATCCAAATGATCTTGGCCAACTATGGCCCTAAGTCAAATGATGCTCTGCTACTATGGCTCTAATTCAAATTATGTTGTGCTGCTAGGGCCCTCATGTTTAACACTGTACTGCTACTATAGCTCTAATGCTCACTGTGATTCACCTCAGGGCCCTAGCAGCACAACATGATTTGAATTAGAGCCATAGTAGCACAACATAGGTAGCATTAGAGCTATAGCAGCAGAACAATGTTGTGCTACTATGACTTTAATTCAAATTATGTTGTGCTATGTTGTGCTGCCAGGGCCTTGATGTGAAACACTGTGCTGCTACTATAGCTCTAATGCTCTCTTGTGTTGTGCTCCCATGACTCTAATCCAAATGATCTTGGCCAACTATGGCCCTAAGTCAAATGATGCTCTGCTACTATGGCTCTAATTCAAATTATGTTGTGCTGCTAGGGCCCTGATGTAAAACACTGTGGTGCTACTATAGATCTAATGCTAATTATGCTGAGATACTATCTCTCCAATTTAAATTTTGTTGTGCTGCTATGGCCCTAGTGGGAAACACTGTTCCGCTACCGTGGCCTAAATTCAAATTATGCTATGCTGTGCTGTCCTGGTCCTTATGTGAAACACTGTACTACTACTATAGCTCTAAGGCTAACTGTGTTTCACATCAGGGCCCTAGCAGCACAACATGATTCGAATTAAAGCCATAGTAGTAATTATGTTGCGGTGCTATGACTATAATCCGATTTATGTTGGCCAACTATGGCTCTAAGTCAAATGATGCTCTGCTACTATGACTCTAATTCAAATTATGTTGTGCTGCTAGGGGCCTGATGTGAAACACAGTTAGCATTACAGCTATAGTAGCGGAACAGTATTTCACATCAGGGCCCTAGCAGCACAACCTAATTTGAATTAGAGCCTTAGTAGCACAACATTGCTCTGTTACGATAGCTCTAATGCTAATAATGTTGTGCTACTATGGCTCTAATTCAAATGATGAAGTACTACTATGGCTCTAAATTACATTATGTTGTGCCACTATGACCTTGATGTGAAACACTGTTTTGCTACTATAGCTGTAATGCTATATATGCAGTGCTGCCATGACTCTAATTCAAAATTATGTTGGCCAACTATGACTCTAATTAAAATTACGTTGTGCTGCTAGGGCCCTCATGTGAAACACTGTACTGCTACTATAGCTCTAATGCTCACTGTGATTCATATCAGGGCCCTAGCAGCACAACATGATTTGAATTAAAGCCATAGTAGCACAACATAGGTAGCATTAGAGCTATAGCAGCAGAACAATGTTGTGCTACTATGACTTTAATTCAAATTATGTTGTGCTATGTTGTGCTGCCAGGGCCCTGATGTGAAACACTGTGCTGCTACTATAGCTCTAATGCTAATTATGTTGTGCTCCTATGACTCTAATCCAAATGATGCTCTGCTACTATGGATCTAATTCAAATTACGTTGTGCTGCTAGGGCCTGATGTGAAACACTGTTCTGCTACAATAGATCTAATGCTAATAATGTTGGGCAACCATCTCTCCAATTTAAATTTTGTTGTGCTGCTATGGCCCTAGTGGGAAACACTGTTCCGCTACTGTGGCCCAAATTCAAATAATGCTGTGCTGTCCTGGCCCTGATGGAAAACACTGTTGTGCTACCGTAGCATTAATGCTAATTATGTAATGCCAATATGACTCCAATACAAATTATGGTGTGCTGCTAGGGCCCTCATGTGAAACACTGTACTGCTACTATAGCTCTAATGCTAACTGTGTTTCACATCAGGGCCCCAGCAGCCCAACACGATTCGAATTAGAGCCATAGTAGCACAACATAGGTAGCATTAGAGCTATAGTAGCAGAACAATGTTGTGCTACTATGACTTAATTCAAAATAGCTGGTGCTGCCAGGGCCCTGATGTGAAACACTGTGCTGCTATAATAGCTCTAATGCTAATTATGTTGCGGTGCTATGACTATAATCCGATTTATGTTGGCCAACTATGGCTCTAAGTCGAATGATGCTCTGCTACTATGACTCTAATTCAAATTATGTTGTGCTGCTAGGGGCCTGATGTGAAACACAGTTAGCATTACAGCTATAGTAGCGGAACAGTATTTCACATCAGGGCCCTAGCAGCACAACCTAATTTGAATTAGAGCCTTAGTAGCACAACATTGCTCTGCTACGATAGCTCTAATGCTAATTATGTTGTGCTACTATGGCTCTAATTCAAATAAGGTTGTGCTGCTAGGGCCCTGATGTGAAACACTGTTGTGCTGCTATGGTTTCAATTCAAATGATGAAGTACTACTATGGCTCTAAATTACATTATGTTGTGCCACTATGACCTTGATGTGAAACACTGTTTTGCTACTATAGCTGTAATGCTATATATGCAGTGCTGCCATGACTCTAATCCAAATGATCTTGGCCAACTATGGCCCTAAGTCAAATGATGCTCTGCTACTATGGCTCTAATTCAAATTATGTTGTGCTGCTAGGGCCCTCATGTTTAACACTGTACTGCTACTATAGCTCTAATGCTCACTGTGATTCACCTCAGGGCCCTAGCAGCACAACATGATTTGAATTAGAGCCATAGTAGCACAACATAGGTAGCATTAGAGCTATAGCAGCAGAACAATGTTGTGCTACTATGACTTTAATTCAAATTATGTTGTGCTATGTTGTGCTGCCAGGGCCTTGATGTGAAACACTGTGCTGCTACTATAGCTCTAATGCTTTCTTGTGTTGTGCTCCCATGACTCTAATCCAAATGATCTTGGCCAACTATGGCCCTAAGTCTAATGATGCTCTGCTACTATGGCTCTAATTCAAATTATGTTGTGCTGCTAGGGCCCTGATGTAAAACACTGTGGTGCTACTATAGATCTAATGCTAATTATGCTGAGATACTATCTCTCCAATTTAAATTTTGTTGTGCTGCTGTGGCCCTAGTGGGAAACACTGTTCCGCTACTGTGGCCTAAATTCAAATTATGCTATGCTGTGCTGTCCTGGTCCTTATGTGAAACACTGTACTACTACTATAGCTCTAAGGCTAACTGTGTTTCACATCAGGGCCCTAGCAGCACAACATGATTCGAATTAAAGCCATAGTAGCACAACATAGGTAGCATTAGAGCTATAGTAGCAGAACAATGTTGTGCTACTATGACTTAATTTAAATTAGGTTGTGCTGCCAGGGCCCTGATGTGAAACACTGTGCTGCTACTATAGCTCTAATGCTAATTATGTTGTGCTGCTAGGGCCCTGATGTGAAACGCTGTGCTGCTACTGTAGCTCTAATGCTCCCGGTGTTTTACGTCAGGGCCCTAGCAGCACAACATAATTCGAATCAGAGCCATAGTAGCACAACATAGGTAGCATTAGAGCTATAGTAGCAGAACAATGTTGTGCTACTATGACTCTAAATCAAATTATTTTGGCCAAATATAACTCCAATTCAAATGATGTGCTACTATGGCTCTAATTCAAATTACTGTTGTGCCACCATGGTCCAAATTTAAATTATGTTATACAAAAGTGCACATGTATATTAGGTTGTGCTGCTATGGTTCTAATTTAAATTATATTGTGCTGTTCTGCAACTATAGCTCTAATGCTAATTATGCAGTGCTGCTATGACTATAAATCAAATTATGTTGGCCAACTATGACTCCAATTTAAATGATGCAGTGCTACTATGGCTCTTATTTAAATTATGTTGTGCCACTATGGCCTTGATGTGAAACACTCGACTGCTACTATAGCTCTAATGCTAACTGTGTTTCACATAAGGGCCCTAGCAGCACAACATAATTATAATTAAAGTCATAGTAGCATAACATTGTTCTGCTACTATAGCTCAAATGCTACCTATTTTATGCTACTATGACTAATTCAAATTATGTTGTGCTGCTATGACGATAATCCGATTTATGTTGGCCAACTATGGCTCCAATTCAAATGATGCTCTGCTACTATGGCTCTAATTCAAATTATGTTGTGCTGCTAGGGCCCTGATGTGAAACACTGTGGTGCTACTATAGATCTAATGCTAATTATGCTGGAATACTATCTCTCCAATTTAAATTTAGTTGTGCTGCTATGGCCCTAGTGAGAAACACTGTTCTGCTACTGTGGCCCAAATTCTAATTATGCTGTGCTGTCCTGGCCCTGATGTAAAACACTGTTGTGCTACCATAGCTTTAATGCTAATTATGCAATGCTGCTCTAACTCTAATTTAAATTGTTGTTCGACTCCAATTTAAATGATGTGGTGCTACTATGGCTCTAATTCAAATTATGGTGTGCTGATTATGGCCCTGATGTGAAACACTGTGCTGCTGCTGCTATGGTTTCACTTCAAATGATGAAGTACTGCTATGGCTCTAAATTCAATTATGTTGTGCTACTATGGCCTTGATGTGAAACACTGTTGTGCTACCGTAGCATTAATGCTAATTATGTAATGCCAATATGACTCCAATACAAATCATGTGGGCCAACTATGGCTCTGATTCGAATCATGTTGTTCTGCTAGGGCCCTCATGTGAAACACTGTACTGCTACTAAAACTCTAATGCTAACTGTGATTCACATCAGGGCCCTAGCAGCACAACATGATTCGAATCAGAGCCATAGTAGCACAACATAGGTAGCATTAGAGCTATAGTAGCAGAACAATGTTGTGCTACTATGACTTTAATTCAAATTATGTTGTGCTATGTTGTGCTGCCAGGGCCCTGATGTGAAACACTGTGCTGCTACTATAGCTCTAATGCTAATTATGTTGTGCTCCTATGACTTTAATCCAAATGATGCTCTGCTACTATGGATCTAATTCAAATTACGTTGTGCTGCTAGGGCCTGATGTGAAACACTGTTCTGCTACAATAGATCTAATGCTAATAATGTTGGGCAACCATCTCTCCAATTCAAATAATGCTGTGCTGTCCTGGCCCTGATGGAAAACACTGTTGTGCTACCGTAGCATTAATGCTAATTATGTAATGCCAATATGACTCCAATACAAATCATGTGGGCCAACTATGACTCTAATTCAAATTATGGTGTGCTGCTAGGGCCCTCATGTGAAACACTGTACTGCTACTATAGCTCTAATGCTAACTGTGTTTCACATCAGGGCCCCAGCAGCCCAACACGATTCGAATTAGAGCCATAGTAGCACAACATAGGTAGCATTAGAGCTATAGTAGCAGAACAATGTTGTGCTACTATGACTTAATTCAAAATAGCTGGTGCTGCCAGGGCCCTGATGTGAAACACTGTGCTGCTATAATAGCTCTAATGCTAATTATGTTGCGGTGCTATGACTATAATCCGATTTATGTTGGCCAACTATGGCTCTAAGTCGAATGATGCTCTGCTACTATGACTCTAATTCAAATTATGTTGTGCTGCTAGGGGCCTGATGTGAAACACAGTTAGCATTACAGCTATAGTAGCGGAACAGTATTTCACATCAGGGCCCTAGCAGCACAACCTAATTTGAATTAGAGCCTTAGTAGCACAACATTGCTCTGCTACGATAGCTCTAATGCTAATTATGTTGTGCTACTATGGCTCTAATTCAAATAAGGTTGTGCTGCTAGGGCCCTGATGTGAAACACTGTTGTGCTGCTATGGTTTCAATTCAAATGATGAAGTACTACTATGGCTCTAAATTACATTATGTAATGTAATTTCCACTATGACCTTGATGTGAAACACTGTTTTGCTACTATAGCTGTAATGCTATATATGCAGTGCTGCCATGACTCTAATTTAAATTATGTTGGCCAACTATGACTCTAATTAAAATTACGTTGTGCTGCTAGGGCCCTCATGTTTAACACTGTACTGCTACTATAGCTCTAATGCTCACTGTGATTCACCTCAGGGCCCTAGCAGCACAACATGATTTGAATTAGAGCCATAGTAGAACAACATAGGTAGCATTAGAGCTATAGCAGCAGAACAATGTTGTGCTACTATGACTTTAATTCAAATTATGTTGTGCTATGTTGTGCTGCCAGGGCCTTGATGTGAAACACTGTGCTGCTACTATAGCTCTAATGCTAATTGTGTTGTGCTCCCATGACTCTAATCCAAATGATCTTGGCCAACTATGGCCCTAAGTCAAATGATGCTCTGCTACTATGGCTCTAATTCAAATTATGTTGTGCTGCTAGGGCCCTGATGTAAAACACTGTGGTGCTACTATAGATCTAATGCTAATTATGCTGAGATACTATCTCTCCAATTTAAATTTTGTTGTGCTGCTGTGGCCCTAGTGGGAAACACTGTTCCGCTACTGTGGCCTAAATTCAAATTATGCTATGCTGTGCTGTCCTGGTCCTTATGTGAAACACTGTACTACTACTATAGCTCTAATGCTAACTGTGTTTCACATTAGGGCCCTAGCAGCCCAACACGATTCGAATTAGAGCCATAGTAGCACAACATAGGTAGCATTAGAGCTATAGTAGCAGAACAATGTTGTGCTACTATGACTTAATTTAAAATAGCTGGTGCTGCCAGGGCCCTGATGTGAAACACTGTGCTGCTATAATAGCTCTAATGCTAATTATGTTGCGGTGCTATGACTATAATCCGATTTATGTTGGCCAACTATGGCTCTAAGTCGAATGATGCTCTGCTACTATGACTCTAATTCAAATTATGTTGTGCTGCTAGGGGCCTGATGTGAAACACAGTTAGCATTACAGCTATAGTAGCGGAACAGTATTTCACATCAGGGCCCTAGCAGCACAACCTAATTTGAATTAGAGCCTTAGTAGCACAACATTGCTCTGCTACGATAGCTCTAATGCTAATTATGTTGTGCTACTATGGCTCTAATTCAAATAAGGTTGTGCTGCTTGGGCCCTGATGTGAAACACTGTTGTGCTGCTATGGTTTCAATTCAAATGATGAAGTACTACTATGGCTCTAAATTACATTATGTTGTGCCACTATGACCTTGATGTGAAACACTGTTTTGCTACTATAGCTGTAATGCTATATATGCAGTGCTGCCATTACTCTAATCCAAATGATCTTGGCCAACTATGGCCCTAAGTCAAATGATGCTCTGCTACTATGGCTCTAATTCAAATTATGTTGTGCTGCTAGGGCCCTCATGTTTAACACTGTACTGCTACTATAGCTCTAATGCTCACTGTGATTCACCTCAGGGCCCTAGCAGCACAACATGATTTGAATTAGAGCCATAGTAGCACAACATAGGTAGCATTAGAGCTATAGCAGCAGAACAATGTTGTGCTACTATGACTTTAATTCAAATTATGTTGTGCTATGTTGTGCTGCCAGGGCCTTGATGTGAAACACTGTGCTGCTACTATAGCTCTAATGCTCTCTTGTGTTGTGCTCCCATGACTCTAATCCAAATGATCTTGGCCAACTATGGCCCTAAGTCAAATGATGCTCTGCTACTATGGCTCTAATTCAAATTATGTTGTGCTGCTAGGGCCCTGATGTAAAACACTGTGGTGCTACTATAGATCTAATGCTAATTATGCTGAGATACTATCTCTCCAATTTAAATTTTGTTGTGCTGCTATGGCCCTAGTGGGAAACACTGTTCCGCTACCGTGGCCTAAATTCAAATTATGCTATGCTGTGCTGTCCTGGTCCTTATGTGAAACACTGTACTACTACTATAGCTCTAAGGCTAACTGTGTTTCACATCAGGGCCCTAGCAGCACAACATGATTCGAATTAAAGCCATAGTAGTAATTATGTTGCGGTGCTATGACTATAATCCGATTTATGTTGGCCAACTATGGCTCTAAGTCAAATGATGCTCTGCTACTATGACTCTAATTCAAATTATGTTGTGCTGCTAGGGGCCTGATGTGAAACACAGTTAGCATTACAGCTATAGTAGCGGAACAGTATTTCACATCAGGGCCCTAGCAGCACAACCTAATTTGAATTAGAGCCTTAGTAGCACAACATTGCTCTGTTACGATAGCTCTAATGCTAATAATGTTGTGCTACTATGGCTCTAATTCAAATGATGAAGTACTACTATGGCTCTAAATTACATTATGTTGTGCCACTATGACCTTGATGTGAAACACTGTTTTGCTACTATAGCTGTAATGCTATATATGCAGTGCTGCCATGACTCTAATTCAAAATTATGTTGGCCAACTATGACTCTAATTAAAATTACGTTGTGCTGCTAGGGCCCTCATGTGAAACACTGTACTGCTACTATAGCTCTAATGCTCACTGTGATTCATATCAGGGCCCTAGCAGCACAACATGATTTGAATTAAAGCCATAGTAGCACAACATAGGTAGCATTAGAGCTATAGCAGCAGAACAATGTTGTGCTACTATGACTTTAATTCAAATTATGTTGTGCTATGTTGTGCTGCCAGGGCCCTGATGTGAAACACTGTGCTGCTACTATAGCTCTAATGCTAATTATGTTGTGCTCCTATGACTCTAATCCAAATGATGCTCTGCTACTATGGATCTAATTCAAATTACGTTGTGCTGCTAGGGCCTGATGTGAAACACTGTTCTGCTACAATAGATCTAATGCTAATAATGTTGGGCAACCATCTCTCCAATTTAAATTTTGTTGTGCTGCTATGGCCCTAGTGGGAAACACTGTTCCGCTACTGTGGCCCAAATTCAAATAATGCTGTGCTGTCCTGGCCCTGATGGAAAACACTGTTGTGCTACTGTAGCATTAATGCTAATTATGTAATGCCAATATGACTCCAATACAAATTATGGTGTGCTGCTAGGGCCCTCATGTGAAACACTGTACTGCTACTATAGCTCTAATGCTAACTGTGTTTCACATCAGGGCCCCAGCAGCCCAACACGATTCGAATTAGAGCCATAGTAGCACAACATAGGTAGCATTAGAGCTATAGTAGCAGAACAATGTTGTGCTACTATGACTTAATTCAAAATAGCTTGTGCTGCCAGGGCCCTGATGTGAAACACTGTGCTGCTATAATAGCTCTAATGCTAATTATGTTGCGGTGCTATGACTATAATCCGATTTATGTTGGCCAACTATGGCTCTAAGTCGAATGATGCTCTGCTACTATGACTCTAATTCAAATTATGTTGTGCTGCTAGGGGCCTGATGTGAAACACAGTTAGCATTACAGCTATAGTAGCGGAACAGTATTTCACATCAGGGCCCTAGCAGCACAACCTAATTTGAATTAGAGCCTTAGTAGCACAACATTGCTCTGCTACGATAGCTCTAATGCTAATTATGTTGTGCTACTATGGCTCTAATTCAAATAAGGTTGTGCTGCTAGGGCCCTGATGTGAAACACTGTTGTGCTGCTATGGTTTCAATTCAAATGATGAAGTACTACTATGGCTCTAAATTACATTATGTTGTGCCACTATGACCTTGATGTGAAACACTGTTTTGCTACTATAGCTGTAATGCTATATATGCAGTGCTGCCATGACTCTAATCCAAATGATCTTGGCCAACTATGGCCCTAAGTCAAATGATGCTCTGCTACTATGGCTCTAATTCAAATTATGTTGTGCTGCTAGGGCCCTCATGTTTAACACTGTACTGCTACTATAGCTCTAATGCTCACTGTGATTCACCTCAGGGCCCTAGCAGCACAACATGATTTGAATTAGAGCCATAGTAGCACAACATAGGTAGCATTAGAGCTATAGCAGCAGAACAATGTTGTGCTACTATGACTTTAATTCAAATTATGTTGTGCTATGTTGTGCTGCCAGGGCCTTGATGTGAAACACTGTGCTGCTACTATAGCTCTAATGCTTTCTTGTGTTGTGCTCCCATGACTCTAATCCAAATGATCTTGGCCAACTATGGCCCTAAGTCTAATGATGCTCTGCTACTATGGCTCTAATTCAAATTATGTTGTGCTGCTAGGGCCCTGATGTAAAACACTGTGGTGCTACTATAGATCTAATGCTAATTATGCTGAGATACTATCTCTCCAATTTAAATTTTGTTGTGCTGCTGTGGCCCTAGTGGGAAACACTGTTCCGCTACTGTGGCCTAAATTCAAATTATGCTATGCTGTGCTGTCCTGGTCCTTATGTGAAACACTGTACTACTACTATAGCTCTAAGGCTAACTGTGTTTCACATCAGGGCCCTAGCAGCACAACATGATTCGAATTAAAGCCATAGTAGCACAACATAGGTAGCATTAGAGCTATAGTAGCAGAACAATGTTGTGCTACTATGACTTAATTTAAATTAGGTTGTGCTGCCAGGGCCCTGATGTGAAACACTGTGCTGCTACTATAGCTCTAATGCTAATTATGTTGTGCTGCTAGGGCCCTGATGTGAAACGCTGTGCTGCTACTGTAGCTCTAATGCTCCCGGTGTTTTACGTCAGGGCCCTAGCAGCACAACATAATTCGAATCAGAGCCATAGTAGCACAACATAGGTAGCATTAGAGCTATAGTAGCAGAACAATGTTGTGCTACTATGACTCTAAATCAAATTATTTTGGCCAAATATAACTCCAATTCAAATGATGTGCTACTATGGCTCTAATTCAAATTACTGTTGTGCCACCATGGTCCAAATTTAAATTATGTTATACAAAAGTGCACATGTATATTAGGTTGTGCTGCTATGGTTCTAATTTAAATTATATTGTGCTGTTCTGCAACTATAGCTCTAATGCTAATTATGCAGTGCTGCTATGACTATAAATCAAATTATGTTGGCCAACTATGACTCCAATTTAAATGATGCAGTGCTACTATGGCTCTTATTTAAATTATGTTGTGCCACTATGGCCTTGATGTGAAACACTCGACTGCTACTATAGCTCTAATGCTAACTGTGTTTCACATCAGGGCCCTAGCAGCACAACATAATTTGAATTAAAGTCATAGTAGCATAACATTGTTCTGCTACTATAGCTCAAATGCTACCTATTTTATGCTACTATGACTAATTCAAATTATGTTGTGCTGCTATGACGATAATCCGATTTATGTTGGCCAACTATGGCTCCAATTCAAATGATGCTCTGCTACTATGGCTCTAATTCAAATTATGTTGTGCTGCTAGGGCCCTGATGTGAAACACTGTGGTGCTACTATAGATCTAATGCTAATTATGCTGGAATACTATCTCTCCAATTTAAATTTAGTTGTGCTGCTATGGCCCTAGTGAGAAACACTGTTCTGCTACTGTGGCCCAAATTCTAATTATGCTGTGCTGTCCTGGCCCTGATGTAAAACACTGTTGTGCTACCATAGCTTTAATGCTAATTATGCAATGCTGCTCTAACTCTAATTTAAATTGTTGTTCGACTCCAATTTAAATGATGTGGTGCTACTATGGCTCTAATTCAAATTATGGTGTGCTGATTATGGCCCTGATGTGAAACACTGTGCTGCTGCTGCTATGGTTTCACTTCAAATGATGAAGTACTGCTATGGCTCTAAATTCAATTATGTTGTGCTACTATGGCCTTGATGTGAAACACTGTTGTGCTACCGTAGCATTAATGCTAATTATGTAATGCCAATATGACTCCAATACAAATCATGTGGGCCAACTATGGCTCTGATTCGAATCATGTTGTTCTGCTAGGGCCCTCATGTGAAACACTGTACTGCTACTAAAACTCTAATGCTAACTGTGATTCACATCAGGGCCCTAGCAGCACAACATGATTCGAATCAGAGCCATAGTAGCACAACATAGGTAGCATTAGAGCTATAGTAGCAGAACAATGTTGTGCTACTATGACTTTAATTCAAATTATGTTGTGCTATGTTGTGCTGCCAGGGCCCTGATGTGAAACACTGTGCTGCTACTATAGCTCTAATGCTAATTATGTTGTGCTCCTATGACTTTAATCCAAATGATGCTCTGCTACTATGGATCTAATTCAAATTACGTTGTGCTGCTAGGGCCTGATGTGAAACACTGTTCTGCTACAATAGATCTAATGCTAATAATGTTGGGCAACCATCTCTCCAATTCAAATAATGCTGTGCTGTCCTGGCCCTGATGGAAAACACTGTTGTGCTACCGTAGCATTAATGCTAATTATGTAATGCCAATATGACTCCAATACAAATCATGTGGGCCAACTATGACTCTAATTCAAATTATGGTGTGCTGCTAGGGCCCTCATGTGAAACACTGTACTGCTACTATAGCTCTAATGCTAACTGTGTTTCACATCAGGGCCCCAGCAGCCCAACACGATTCGAATTAGAGCCATAGTAGCACAACATAGGTAGCATTAGAGCTATAGTAGCAGAACAATGTTGTGCTACTATGACTTAATTCAAAATAGCTGGTGCTGCCAGGGCCCTGATGTGAAACACTGTGCTGCTATAATAGCTCTAATGCTAATTATGTTGCGGTGCTATGACTATAATCCGATTTATGTTGGCCAACTATGGCTCTAAGTCGAATGATGCTCTGCTACTATGACTCTAATTCAAATTATGTTGTGCTGCTAGGGGCCTGATGTGAAACACAGTTAGCATTACAGCTATAGTAGCGGAACAGTATTTCACATCAGGGCCCTAGCAGCACAACCTAATTTGAATTAGAGCCTTAGTAGCACAACATTGCTCTGCTACGATAGCTCTAATGCTAATTATGTTGTGCTACTATGGCTCTAATTCAAATAAGGTTGTGCTGCTAGGGCCCTGATGTGAAACACTGTTGTGCTGCTATGGTTTCAATTCAAATGATGAAGTACTACTATGGCTCTAAATTACATTATGTAATGTAATTTCCACTATGACCTTGATGTGAAACACTGTTTTGCTACTATAGCTGTAATGCTATATATGCAGTGCTGCCATGACTCTAATTTAAATTATGTTGGCCAACTATGACTCTAATTAAAATTACGTTGTGCTGCTAGGGCCCTCATGTTTAACACTGTACTGCTACTATAGCTCTAATGCTCACTGTGATTCACCTCAGGGCCCTAGCAGCACAACATGATTTGAATTAGAGCCATAGTAGAACAACATAGGTAGCATTAGAGCTATAGCAGCAGAACAATGTTGTGCTACTATGACTTTAATTCAAATTATGTTGTGCTATGTTGTGCTGCCAGGGCCTTGATGTGAAACACTGTGCTGCTACTATAGCTCTAAAGCTAATTGTGTTGTGCTCCCATGACTCTAATCCAAATGATCTTGGCCAACTATGGCCCTAAGTCAAATGATGCTCTGCTACTATGGCTCTAATTCAAATTATGTTGTGCTGCTAGGGCCCTGATGTAAAACACTGTGGTGCTACTATAGATCTAATGCTAATTATGCTGAGATACTATCTCTCCAATTTAAATTTTGTTGTGCTGCTGTGGCCCTAGTGGGAAACACTGTTCCGCTACTGTGGCCTAAATTCAAATTATGCTATGCTGTGCTGTCCTGGTCCTTATGTGAAACACTGTACTACTACTATAGCTCTAATGCTAACTGTGTTTCACATTAGGGCCCTAGCAGCCCAACACGATTCGAATTAGAGCCATAGTAGCACAACATAGGTAGCATTAGAGCTATAGTAGCAGAACAATGTTGTGCTACTATGACTTAATTTAAAATAGCTGGTGCTGCCAGGGCCCTGATGTGAAACACTGTGCTGCTATAATAGCTCTAATGCTAATTATGTTGCGGTGCTATGACTATAATCCGATTTATGTTGGCCAACTATGGCTCTAAGTCGAATGATGCTCTGCTACTATGACTCTAATTCAAATTATGTTGTGCTGCTAGGGGCCTGATGTGAAACACAGTTAGCATTACAGCTATAGTAGCGGAACAGTATTTCACATCAGGGCCCTAGCAGCACAACCTAATTTGAATTAGAGCCTTAGTAGCACAACATTGCTCTGCTACGATAGCTCTAATGCTAATTATGTTGTGCTACTATGGCTCTAATTCAAATAAGGTTGTGCTGCTTGGGCCCTGATGTGAAACACTGTTGTGCTGCTATGGTTTCAATTCAAATGATGAAGTACTACTATGGCTCTAAATTACATTATGTTGTGCCACTATGACCTTGATGTGAAACACTGTTTTGCTACTATAGCTGTAATGCTATATATGCAGTGCTGCCATTACTCTAATCCAAATGATCTTGGCCAACTATGGCCCTAAGTCAAATGATGCTCTGCTACTATGGCTCTAATTCAAATTATGTTGTGCTGCTAGGGCCCTCATGTTTAACACTGTACTGCTACTATAGCTCTAATGCTCACTGTGATTCACCTCAGGGCCCTAGCAGCACAACATGATTTGAATTAGAGCCATAGTAGCACAACATAGGTAGCATTAGAGCTATAGCAGCAGAACAATGTTGTGCTACTATGACTTTAATTCAAATTATGTTGTGCTATGTTGTGCTGCCAGGGCCTTGATGTGAAACACTGTGCTGCTACTATAGCTCTAATGCTCTCTTGTGTTGTGCTCCCATGACTCTAATCCAAATGATCTTGGCCAACTATGGCCCTAAGTCAAATGATGCTCTGCTACTATGGCTCTAATTCAAATTATGTTGTGCTGCTAGGGCCCTGATGTAAAACACTGTGGTGCTACTATAGATCTAATGCTAATTATGCTGAGATACTATCTCTCCAATTTAAATTTTGTTGTGCTGCTATGGCCCTAGTGGGAAACACTGTTCCGCTACCGTGGCCTAAATTCAAATTATGCTATGCTGTGCTGTCCTGGTCCTTATGTGAAACACTGTACTACTACTATAGCTCTAAGGCTAACTGTGTTTCACATCAGGGCCCTAGCAGCACAACATGATTCGAATTAAAGCCATAGTAGTAATTATGTTGCGGTGCTATGACTATAATCCGATTTATGTTGGCCAACTATGGCTCTAAGTCAAATGATGCTCTGCTACTATGACTCTAATTCAAATTATGTTGTGCTGCTAGGGGCCTGATGTGAAACACAGTTAGCATTACAGCTATAGTAGCGGAACAGTATTTCACATCAGGGCCCTAGCAGCACAACCTAATTTGAATTAGAGCCTTAGTAGCACAACATTGCTCTGTTACGATAGCTCTAATGCTAATAATGTTGTGCTACTATGGCTCTAATTCAAATGATGAAGTACTACTATGGCTCTAAATTACATTATGTTGTGCCACTATGACCTTGATGTGAAACACTGTTTTGCTACTATAGCTGTAATGCTATATATGCAGTGCTGCCATGACTCTAATTCAAAATTATGTTGGCCAACTATGACTCTAATTAAAATTACGTTGTGCTGCTAGGGCCCTCATGTGAAACACTGTACTGCTACTATAGCTCTAATGCTCACTGTGATTCATATCAGGGCCCTAGCAGCACAACATGATTTGAATTAAAGCCATAGTAGCACAACATAGGTAGCATTAGAGCTATAGCAGCAGAACAATGTTGTGCTACTATGACTTTAATTCAAATTATGTTGTGCTATGTTGTGCTGCCAGGGCCCTGATGTGAAACACTGTGCTGCTACTATAGCTCTAATGCTAATTATGTTGTGCTCCTATGACTCTAATCCAAATGATGCTCTGCTACTATGGATCTAATTCAAATTACGTTGTGCTGCTAGGGCCTGATGTGAAACACTGTTCTGCTACAATAGATCTAATGCTAATAATGTTGGGCAACCATCTCTCCAATTCAAATAATGCTGTGCTGTCCTGGCCCTGATGGAAAACACTGTTGTGCTACCGTAGCATTAATGCTAATTATGTAATGCCAATATGACTCCAATACAAATCATGTGGGCCAACTATGACTCTAATTCAAATTATGGTGTGCTGCTAGGGCCCTCATGTGAAACACTGTACTGCTACTATAGCTCTAATGCTAACTGTGTTTCACATCAGGGCCCCAGCAGCCCAACACGATTCGAATTAGAGCCATAGTAGCACAACATAGGTAGCATTAGAGCTATAGTAGCAGAACAATGTTGTGCTACTATGACTTAATTCAAAATAGCTGGTGCTGCCAGGGCCCTGATGTGAAACACTGTGCTGCTATAATAGCTCTAATGCTAATTATGTTGCGGTGCTATGACTATAATCCGATTTATGTTGGCCAACTATGGCTCTAAGTCGAATGATGCTCTGCTACTATGACTCTAATTCAAATTATGTTGTGCTGCTAGGGGCCTGATGTGAAACACAGTTAGCATTACAGCTATAGTAGCGGAACAGTATTTCACATCAGGGCCCTAGCAGCACAACCTAATTTGAATTAGAGCCTTAGTAGCACAACATTGCTCTGCTACGATAGCTCTAATGCTAATTATGTTGTGCTACTATGGCTCTAATTCAAATAAGGTTGTGCTGCTAGGGCCCTGATGTGAAACACTGTTGTGCTGCTATGGTTTCAATTCAAATGATGAAGTACTACTATGGCTCTAAATTACATTATGTAATGTAATTTCCACTATGACCTTGATGTGAAACACTGTTTTGCTACTATAGCTGTAATGCTATATATGCAGTGCTGCCATGACTCTAATTTAAATTATGTTGGCCAACTATGACTCTAATTAAAATTACGTTGTGCTGCTAGGGCCCTCATGTTTAACACTGTACTGCTACTATAGCTCTAATGCTCACTGTGATTCACCTCAGGGCCCTAGCAGCACAACATGATTTGAATTAGAGCCATAGTAGAACAACATAGGTAGCATTAGAGCTATAGCAGCAGAACAATGTTGTGCTACTATGACTTTAATTCAAATTATGTTGTGCTATGTTGTGCTGCCAGGGCCTTGATGTGAAACACTGTGCTGCTACTATAGCTCTAATGCTAATTGTGTTGTGCTCCCATGACTCTAATCCAAATGATCTTGGCCAACTATGGCCCTAAGTCAAATGATGCTCTGCTACTATGGCTCTAATTCAAATTATGTTGTGCTGCTAGGGCCCTGATGTAAAACACTGTGGTGCTACTATAGATCTAATGCTAATTATGCTGAGATACTATCTCTCCAATTTAAATTTTGTTGTGCTGCTGTGGCCCTAGTGGGAAACACTGTTCCGCTACTGTGGCCTAAATTCAAATTATGCTATGCTGTGCTGTCCTGGTCCTTATGTGAAACACTGTACTACTACTATAGCTCTAATGCTAACTGTGTTTCACATTAGGGCCCTAGCAGCCCAACACGATTCGAATTAGAGCCATAGTAGCACAACATAGGTAGCATTAGAGCTATAGTAGCAGAACAATGTTGTGCTACTATGACTTAATTTAAAATAGCTGGTGCTGCCAGGGCCCTGATGTGAAACACTGTGCTGCTATAATAGCTCTAATGCTAATTATGTTGCGGTGCTATGACTATAATCCGATTTATGTTGGCCAACTATGGCTCTAAGTCGAATGATGCTCTGCTACTATGACTCTAATTCAAATTATGTTGTGCTGCTAGGGGCCTGATGTGAAACACAGTTAGCATTACAGCTATAGTAGCGGAACAGTATTTCACATCAGGGCCCTAGCAGCACAACCTAATTTGAATTAGAGCCTTAGTAGCACAACATTGCTCTGCTACGATAGCTCTAATGCTAATTATGTTGTGCTACTATGGCTCTAATTCAAATAAGGTTGTGCTGCTTGGGCCCTGATGTGAAACACTGTTGTGCTGCTATGGTTTCAATTCAAATGATGAAGTACTACTATGGCTCTAAATTACATTATGTTGTGCCACTATGACCTTGATGTGAAACACTGTTTTGCTACTATAGCTGTAATGCTATATATGCAGTGCTGCCATTACTCTAATCCAAATGATCTTGGCCAACTATGGCCCTAAGTCAAATGATGCTCTGCTACTATGGCTCTAATTCAAATTATGTTGTGCTGCTAGGGCCCTCATGTTTAACACTGTACTGCTACTATAGCTCTAATGCTCACTGTGATTCACCTCAGGGCCCTAGCAGCACAACATGATTTGAATTAGAGCCATAGTAGCACAACATAGGTAGCATTAGAGCTATAGCAGCAGAACAATGTTGTGCTACTATGACTTTAATTCAAATTATGTTGTGCTATGTTGTGCTGCCAGGGCCTTGATGTGAAACACTGTGCTGCTACTATAGCTCTAATGCTCTCTTGTGTTGTGCTCCCATGACTCTAATCCAAATGATCTTGGCCAACTATGGCCCTAAGTCAAATGATGCTCTGCTACTATGGCTCTAATTCAAATTATGTTGTGCTGCTAGGGCCCTGATGTAAAACACTGTGGTGCTACTATAGATCTAATGCTAATTATGCTGAGATACTATCTCTCCAATTTAAATTTTGTTGTGCTGCTATGGCCCTAGTGGGAAACACTGTTCCGCTACCGTGGCCTAAATTCAAATTATGCTATGCTGTGCTGTCCTGGTCCTTATGTGAAACACTGTACTACTACTATAGCTCTAAGGCTAACTGTGTTTCACATCAGGGCCCTAGCAGCACAACATGATTCGAATTAAAGCCATAGTAGTAATTATGTTGCGGTGCTATGACTATAATCCGATTTATGTTGGCCAACTATGGCTCTAAGTCAAATGATGCTCTGCTACTATGACTCTAATTCAAATTATGTTGTGCTGCTAGGGGCCTGATGTGAAACACAGTTAGCATTACAGCTATAGTAGCGGAACAGTATTTCACATCAGGGCCCTAGCAGCACAACCTAATTTGAATTAGAGCCTTAGTAGCACAACATTGCTCTGTTACGATAGCTCTAATGCTAATAATGTTGTGCTACTATGGCTCTAATTCAAATGATGAAGTACTACTATGGCTCTAAATTACATTATGTTGTGCCACTATGACCTTGATGTGAAACACTGTTTTGCTACTATAGCTGTAATGCTATATATGCAGTGCTGCCATGACTCTAATTCAAAATTATGTTGGCCAACTATGACTCTAATTAAAATTACGTTGTGCTGCTAGGGCCCTCATGTGAAACACTGTACTGCTACTATAGCTCTAATGCTCACTGTGATTCATATCAGGGCCCTAGCAGCACAACATGATTTGAATTAAAGCCATAGTAGCACAACATAGGTAGCATTAGAGCTATAGCAGCAGAACAATGTTGTGCTACTATGACTTTAATTCAAATTATGTTGTGCTATGTTGTGCTGCCAGGGCCCTGATGTGAAACACTGTGCTGCTACTATAGCTCTAATGCTAATTATGTTGTGCTCCTATGACTCTAATCCAAATGATGCTCTGCTACTATGGATCTAATTCAAATTACGTTGTGCTGCTAGGGCCTGATGTGAAACACTGTTCTGCTACAATAGATCTAATGCTAATAATGTTGGGCAACCATCTCTCCAATTTAAATTTTGTTGTGCTGCTATGGCCCTAGTGGGAAACACTGTTCCGCTACTGTGGCCCAAATTCAAATAATGCTGTGCTGTCCTGGCCCTGATGGAAAACACTGTTGTGCTACCGTAGCATTAATGCTAATTATGTAATGCCAATATGACTCCAATACAAATTATGGTGTGCTGCTAGGGCCCTCATGTGAAACACTGTACTGCTACTATAGCTCTAATGCTAACTGTGTTTCACATCAGGGCCCCAGCAGCCCAACACGATTCGAATTAGAGCCATAGTAGCACAACATAGGTAGCATTAGAGCTATAGTAGCAGAACAATGTTGTGCTACTATGACTTAATTCAAAATAGCTTGTGCTGCCAGGGCCCTGATGTGAAACACTGTGCTGCTATAATAGCTCTAATGCTAATTATGTTGCGGTGCTATGACTATAATCCGATTTATGTTGGCCAACTATGGCTCTAAGTCGAATGATGCTCTGCTACTATGACTCTAATTCAAATTATGTTGTGCTGCTAGGGGCCTGATGTGAAACACAGTTAGCATTACAGCTATAGTAGCGGAACAGTATTTCACATCAGGGCCCTAGCAGCACAACCTAATTTGAATTAGAGCCTTAGTAGCACAACATTGCTCTGCTACGATAGCTCTAATGCTAATTATGTTGTGCTACTATGGCTCTAATTCAAATAAGGTTGTGCTGCTAGGGCCCTGATGTGAAACACTGTTGTGCTGCTATGGTTTCAATTCAAATGATGAAGTACTACTATGGCTCTAAATTACATTATGTTGTGCCACTATGACCTTGATGTGAAACACTGTTTTGCTACTATAGCTGTAATGCTATATGTGCAGTGCTGCCATGACTCTAATCCAAATGATCTTGGCCAACTATGGCCCTAAGTCAAATGATGCTCTGCTACTATGGCTCTAATTCAAATTATGTTGTGCTGCTAGGGCCCTCATGTTTAACACTGTACTGCTACTATAGCTCTAATGCTCACTGTGATTCACCTCAGGGCCCTAGCAGCACAACATGATTTGAATTAGAGCCATAGTAGCACAACATAGGTAGCATTAGAGCTATAGCAGCAGAACAATGTTGTGCTACTATGACTTTAATTCAAATTATGTTGTGCTATGTTGTGCTGCCAGGGCCTTGATGTGAAACACTGTGCTGCTACTATAGCTCTAATGCTTTCTTGTGTTGTGCTCCCATGACTCTAATCCAAATGATCTTGGCCAACTATGGCCCTAAGTCTAATGATGCTCTGCTACTATGGCTCTAATTCAAATTATGTTGTGCTGCTAGGGCCCTGATGTAAAACACTGTGGTGCTACTATAGATCTAATGCTAATTATGCTGAGATACTATCTCTCCAATTTAAATTTTGTTGTGCTGCTGTGGCCCTAGTGGGAAACACTGTTCCGCTACTGTGGCCTAAATTCAAATTATGCTATGCTGTGCTGTCCTGGTCCTTATGTGAAACACTGTACTACTACTATAGCTCTAAGGCTAACTGTGTTTCACATCAGGGCCCTAGCAGCACAACATGATTCGAATTAAAGCCATAGTAGCACAACATAGGTAGCATTAGAGCTATAGTAGCAGAACAATGTTGTGCTACTATGACTTAATTTAAATTAGGTTGTGCTGCCAGGGCCCTGATGTGAAACACTGTGCTGCTACTATAGCTCTAATGCTAATTATGTTGTGCTGCTAGGGCCCTGATGTGAAACGCTGTGCTGCTACTGTAGCTCTAATGCTCCCGGTGTTTTACGTCAGGGCCCTAGCAGCACAACATAATTCGAATCAGAGCCATAGTAGCACAACATAGGTAGCATTAGAGCTATAGTAGCAGAACAATGTTGTGCTACTATGACTCTAAATCAAATTATTTTGGCCAAATATAACTCCAATTCAAATGATGTGCTACTATGGCTCTAATTCAAATTACTGTTGTGCCACCATGGTCCAAATTTAAATTATGTTATACAAAAGTGCACATGTATATTAGGTTGTGCTGCTATGGTTCTAATTTAAATTATATTGTGCTGTTCTGCAACTATAGCTCTAATGCTAATTATGCAGTGCTGCTATGACTATAAATCAAATTATGTTGGCCAACTATGACTCCAATTTAAATGATGCAGTGCTACTATGGCTCTTATTTAAATTATGTTGTGCCACTATGGCCTTGATGTGAAACACTCGACTGCTACTATAGCTCTAATGCTAACTGTGTTTCACATAAGGGCCCTAGCAGCACAACATAATTATAATTAAAGTCATAGTAGCATAACATTGTTCTGCTACTATAGCTCAAATGCTACCTATTTTATGCTACTATGACTAATTCAAATTATGTTGTGCTGCTATGACGATAATCCGATTTATGTTGGCCAACTATGGCTCCAATTCAAATGATGCTCTGCTACTATGGCTCTAATTCAAATTATGTTGTGCTGCTAGGGCCCTGATGTGAAACACTGTGGTGCTACTATAGATCTAATGCTAATTATGCTGGAATACTATCTCTCCAATTTAAATTTAGTTGTGCTGCTATGGCCCTAGTGAGAAACACTGTTCTGCTACTGTGGCCCAAATTCTAATTATGCTGTGCTGTCCTGGCCCTGATGTAAAACACTGTTGTGCTACCATAGCTTTAATGCTAATTATGCAATGCTGCTCTAACTCTAATTTAAATTGTTGTTCGACTCCAATTTAAATGATGTGGTGCTACTATGGCTCTAATTCAAATTATGGTGTGCTGATTATGGCCCTGATGTGAAACACTGTGCTGCTGCTGCTATGGTTTCACTTCAAATGATGAAGTACTGCTATGGCTCTAAATTCAATTATGTTGTGCTACTATGGCCTTGATGTGAAACACTGTTGTGCTACCGTAGCATTAATGCTAATTATGTAATGCCAATATGACTCCAATACAAATCATGTGGGCCAACTATGGCTCTGATTCGAATCATGTTGTTCTGCTAGGGCCCTCATGTGAAACACTGTACTGCTACTAAAACTCTAATGCTAACTGTGATTCACATCAGGGCCCTAGCAGCACAACATGATTCGAATCAGAGCCATAGTAGCACAACATAGGTAGCATTAGAGCTATAGTAGCAGAACAATGTTGTGCTACTATGACTTTAATTCAAATTATGTTGTGCTATGTTGTGCTGCCAGGGCCCTGATGTGAAACACTGTGCTGCTACTATAGCTCTAATGCTAATTATGTTGTGCTCCTATGACTTTAATCCAAATGATGCTCTGCTACTATGGATCTAATTCAAATTACGTTGTGCTGCTAGGGCCTGATGTGAAACACTGTTCTGCTACAATAGATCTAATGCTAATAATGTTGGGCAACCATCTCTCCAATTCAAATAATGCTGTGCTGTCCTGGCCCTGATGGAAAACACTGTTGTGCTACCGTAGCATTAATGCTAATTATGTAATGCCAATATGACTCCAATACAAATCATGTGGGCCAACTATGACTCTAATTCAAATTATGGTGTGCTGCTAGGGCCCTCATGTGAAACACTGTACTGCTACTATAGCTCTAATGCTAACTGTGTTTCACATCAGGGCCCCAGCAGCCCAACACGATTCGAATTAGAGCCATAGTAGCACAACATAGGTAGCATTAGAGCTATAGTAGCAGAACAATGTTGTGCTACTATGACTTAATTCAAAATAGCTGGTGCTGCCAGGGCCCTGATGTGAAACACTGTGCTGCTATAATAGCTCTAATGCTAATTATGTTGCGGTGCTATGACTATAATCCGATTTATGTTGGCCAACTATGGCTCTAAGTCGAATGATGCTCTGCTACTATGACTCTAATTCAAATTATGTTGTGCTGCTAGGGGCCTGATGTGAAACACAGTTAGCATTACAGCTATAGTAGCGGAACAGTATTTCACATCAGGGCCCTAGCAGCACAACCTAATTTGAATTAGAGCCTTAGTAGCACAACATTGCTCTGCTACGATAGCTCTAATGCTAATTATGTTGTGCTACTATGGCTCTAATTCAAATAAGGTTGTGCTGCTAGGGCCCTGATGTGAAACACTGTTGTGCTGCTATGGTTTCAATTCAAATGATGAAGTACTACTATGGCTCTAAATTACATTATGTAATGTAATTTCCACTATGACCTTGATGTGAAACACTGTTTTGCTACTATAGCTGTAATGCTATATATGCAGTGCTGCCATGACTCTAATTTAAATTATGTTGGCCAACTATGACTCTAATTAAAATTACGTTGTGCTGCTAGGGCCCTCATGTTTAACACTGTACTGCTACTATAGCTCTAATGCTCACTGTGATTCACCTCAGGGCCCTAGCAGCACAACATGATTTGAATTAGAGCCATAGTAGAACAACATAGGTAGCATTAGAGCTATAGCAGCAGAACAATGTTGTGCTACTATGACTTTAATTCAAATTATGTTGTGCTATGTTGTGCTGCCAGGGCCTTGATGTGAAACACTGTGCTGCTACTATAGCTCTAATGCTAATTGTGTTGTGCTCCCATGACTCTAATCCAAATGATCTTGGCCAACTATGGCCCTAAGTCAAATGATGCTCTGCTACTATGGCTCTAATTCAAATTATGTTGTGCTGCTAGGGCCCTGATGTAAAACACTGTGGTGCTACTATAGATCTAATGCTAATTATGCTGAGATACTATCTCTCCAATTTAAATTTTGTTGTGCTGCTGTGGCCCTAGTGGGAAACACTGTTCCGCTACTGTGGCCTAAATTCAAATTATGCTATGCTGTGCTGTCCTGGTCCTTATGTGAAACACTGTACTACTACTATAGCTCTAATGCTAACTGTGTTTCACATTAGGGCCCTAGCAGCCCAACACGATTCGAATTAGAGCCATAGTAGCACAACATAGGTAGCATTAGAGCTATAGTAGCAGAACAATGTTGTGCTACTATGACTTAATTTAAAATAGCTGGTGCTGCCAGGGCCCTGATGTGAAACACTGTGCTGCTATAATAGCTCTAATGCTAATTATGTTGCGGTGCTATGACTATAATCCGATTTATGTTGGCCAACTATGGCTCTAAGTCGAATGATGCTCTGCTACTATGACTCTAATTCAAATTATGTTGTGCTGCTAGGGGCCTGATGTGAAACACAGTTAGCATTACAGCTATAGTAGCGGAACAGTATTTCACATCAGGGCCCTAGCAGCACAACCTAATTTGAATTAGAGCCTTAGTAGCACAACATTGCTCTGCTACGATAGCTCTAATGCTAATTATGTTGTGCTACTATGGCTCTAATTCAAATAAGGTTGTGCTGCTTGGGCCCTGATGTGAAACACTGTTGTGCTGCTATGGTTTCAATTCAAATGATGAAGTACTACTATGGCTCTAAATTACATTATGTTGTGCCACTATGACCTTGATGTGAAACACTGTTTTGCTACTATAGCTGTAATGCTATATATGCAGTGCTGCCATTACTCTAATCCAAATGATCTTGGCCAACTATGGCCCTAAGTCAAATGATGCTCTGCTACTATGGCTCTAATTCAAATTATGTTGTGCTGCTAGGGCCCTCATGTTTAACACTGTACTGCTACTATAGCTCTAATGCTCACTGTGATTCACCTCAGGGCCCTAGCAGCACAACATGATTTGAATTAGAGCCATAGTAGCACAACATAGGTAGCATTAGAGCTATAGCAGCAGAACAATGTTGTGCTACTATGACTTTAATTCAAATTATGTTGTGCTATGTTGTGCTGCCAGGGCCTTGATGTGAAACACTGTGCTGCTACTATAGCTCTAATGCTCTCTTGTGTTGTGCTCCCATGACTCTAATCCAAATGATCTTGGCCAACTATGGCCCTAAGTCAAATGATGCTCTGCTACTATGGCTCTAATTCAAATTATGTTGTGCTGCTAGGGCCCTGATGTAAAACACTGTGGTGCTACTATAGATCTAATGCTAATTATGCTGAGATACTATCTCTCCAATTTAAATTTTGTTGTGCTGCTATGGCCCTAGTGGGAAACACTGTTCCGCTACCGTGGCCTAAATTCAAATTATGCTATGCTGTGCTGTCCTGGTCCTTATGTGAAACACTGTACTACTACTATAGCTCTAAGGCTAACTGTGTTTCACATCAGGGCCCTAGCAGCACAACATGATTCGAATTAAAGCCATAGTAGTAATTATGTTGCGGTGCTATGACTATAATCCGATTTATGTTGGCCAACTATGGCTCTAAGTCAAATGATGCTCTGCTACTATGACTCTAATTCAAATTATGTTGTGCTGCTAGGGGCCTGATGTGAAACACAGTTAGCATTACAGCTATAGTAGCGGAACAGTATTTCACATCAGGGCCCTAGCAGCACAACCTAATTTGAATTAGAGCCTTAGTAGCACAACATTGCTCTGTTACGATAGCTCTAATGCTAATAATGTTGTGCTACTATGGCTCTAATTCAAATGATGAAGTACTACTATGGCTCTAAATTACATTATGTTGTGCCACTATGACCTTGATGTGAAACACTGTTTTGCTACTATAGCTGTAATGCTATATATGCAGTGCTGCCATGACTCTAATTCAAAATTATGTTGGCCAACTATGACTCTAATTAAAATTACGTTGTGCTGCTAGGGCCCTCATGTGAAACACTGTACTGCTACTATAGCTCTAATGCTCACTGTGATTCATATCAGGGCCCTAGCAGCACAACATGATTTGAATTAAAGCCATAGTAGCACAACATAGGTAGCATTAGAGCTATAGCAGCAGAACAATGTTGTGCTACTATGACTTTAATTCAAATTATGTTGTGCTATGTTGTGCTGCCAGGGCCCTGATGTGAAACACTGTGCTGCTACTATAGCTCTAATGCTAATTATGTTGTGCTCCTATGACTCTAATCCAAATGATGCTCTGCTACTATGGATCTAATTCAAATTACGTTGTGCTGCTAGGGCCTGATGTGAAACACTGTTCTGCTACAATAGATCTAATGCTAATAATGTTGGGCAACCATCTCTCCAATTTAAATTTTGTTGTGCTGCTATGGCCCTAGTGGGAAACACTGTTCCGCTACTGTGGCCCAAATTCAAATAATGCTGTGCTGTCCTGGCCCTGATGGAAAACACTGTTGTGCTACCGTAGCATTAATGCTAATTATGTAATGCCAATATGACTCCAATACAAATTATGGTGTGCTGCTAGGGCCCTCATGTGAAACACTGTACTGCTACTATAGCTCTAATGCTAACTGTGTTTCACATCAGGGCCCCAGCAGCCCAACACGATTCGAATTAGAGCCATAGTAGCACAACATAGGTAGCATTAGAGCTATAGTAGCAGAACAATGTTGTGCTACTATGACTTAATTCAAAATAGCTTGTGCTGCCAGGGCCCTGATGTGAAACACTGTGCTGCTATAATAGCTCTAATGCTAATTATGTTGCGGTGCTATGACTATAATCCGATTTATGTTGGCCAACTATGGCTCTAAGTCGAATGATGCTCTGCTACTATGACTCTAATTCAAATTATGTTGTGCTGCTAGGGGCCTGATGTGAAACACAGTTAGCATTACAGCTATAGTAGCGGAACAGTATTTCACATCAGGGCCCTAGCAGCACAACCTAATTTGAATTAGAGCCTTAGTAGCACAACATTGCTCTGCTACGATAGCTCTAATGCTAATTATGTTGTGCTACTATGGCTCTAATTCAAATAAGGTTGTGCTGCTAGGGCCCTGATGTGAAACACTGTTGTGCTGCTATGGTTTCAATTCAAATGATGAAGTACTACTATGGCTCTAAATTACATTATGTTGTGCCACTATGACCTTGATGTGAAACACTGTTTTGCTACTATAGCTGTAATGCTATATGTGCAGTGCTGCCATGACTCTAATCCAAATGATCTTGGCCAACTATGGCCCTAAGTCAAATGATGCTCTGCTACTATGGCTCTAATTCAAATTATGTTGTGCTGCTAGGGCCCTCATGTTTAACACTGTACTGCTACTATAGCTCTAATGCTCACTGTGATTCACCTCAGGGCCCTAGCAGCACAACATGATTTGAATTAGAGCCATAGTAGCACAACATAGGTAGCATTAGAGCTATAGCAGCAGAACAATGTTGTGCTACTATGACTTTAATTCAAATTATGTTGTGCTATGTTGTGCTGCCAGGGCCTTGATGTGAAACACTGTGCTGCTACTATAGCTCTAATGCTTTCTTGTGTTGTGCTCCCATGACTCTAATCCAAATGATCTTGGCCAACTATGGCCCTAAGTCTAATGATGCTCTGCTACTATGGCTCTAATTCAAATTATGTTGTGCTGCTAGGGCCCTGATGTAAAACACTGTGGTGCTACTATAGATCTAATGCTAATTATGCTGAGATACTATCTCTCCAATTTAAATTTTGTTGTGCTGCTGTGGCCCTAGTGGGAAACACTGTTCCGCTACTGTGGCCTAAATTCAAATTATGCTATGCTGTGCTGTCCTGGTCCTTATGTGAAACACTGTACTACTACTATAGCTCTAAGGCTAACTGTGTTTCACATCAGGGCCCTAGCAGCACAACATGATTCGAATTAAAGCCATAGTAGCACAACATAGGTAGCATTAGAGCTATAGTAGCAGAACAATGTTGTGCTACTATGACTTAATTTAAATTAGGTTGTGCTGCCAGGGCCCTGATGTGAAACACTGTGCTGCTACTATAGCTCTAATGCTAATTATGTTGTGCTGCTAGGGCCCTGATGTGAAACGCTGTGCTGCTACTGTAGCTCTAATGCTCCCGGTGTTTTACGTCAGGGCCCTAGCAGCACAACATAATTCGAATCAGAGCCATAGTAGCACAACATAGGTAGCATTAGAGCTATAGTAGCAGAACAATGTTGTGCTACTATGACTCTAAATCAAATTATTTTGGCCAAATATAACTCCAATTCAAATGATGTGCTACTATGGCTCTAATTCAAATTACTGTTGTGCCACCATGGTCCAAATTTAAATTATGTTATACAAAAGTGCACATGTATATTAGGTTGTGCTGCTATGGTTCTAATTTAAATTATATTGTGCTGTTCTGCAACTATAGCTCTAATGCTAATTATGCAGTGCTGCTATGACTATAAATCAAATTATGTTGGCCAACTATGACTCCAATTTAAATGATGCAGTGCTACTATGGCTCTTATTTAAATTATGTTGTGCCACTATGGCCTTGATGTGAAACACTCGACTGCTACTATAGCTCTAATGCTAACTGTGTTTCACATAAGGGCCCTAGCAGCACAACATAATTATAATTAAAGTCATAGTAGCATAACATTGTTCTGCTACTATAGCTCAAATGCTACCTATTTTATGCTACTATGACTAATTCAAATTATGTTGTGCTGCTATGACGATAATCCGATTTATGTTGGCCAACTATGGCTCCAATTCAAATGATGCTCTGCTACTATGGCTCTAATTCAAATTATGTTGTGCTGCTAGGGCCCTGATGTGAAACACTGTGGTGCTACTATAGATCTAATGCTAATTATGCTGGAATACTATCTCTCCAATTTAAATTTAGTTGTGCTGCTATGGCCCTAGTGAGAAACACTGTTCTGCTACTGTGGCCCAAATTCTAATTATGCTGTGCTGTCCTGGCCCTGATGTAAAACACTGTTGTGCTACCATAGCTTTAATGCTAATTATGCAATGCTGCTCTAACTCTAATTTAAATTGTTGTTCGACTCCAATTTAAATGATGTGGTGCTACTATGGCTCTAATTCAAATTATGGTGTGCTGATTATGGCCCTGATGTGAAACACTGTGCTGCTGCTGCTATGGTTTCACTTCAAATGATGAAGTACTGCTATGGCTCTAAATTCAATTATGTTGTGCTACTATGGCCTTGATGTGAAACACTGTTGTGCTACCGTAGCATTAATGCTAATTATGTAATGCCAATATGACTCCAATACAAATCATGTGGGCCAACTATGGCTCTGATTCGAATCATGTTGTTCTGCTAGGGCCCTCATGTGAAACACTGTACTGCTACTAAAACTCTAATGCTAACTGTGATTCACATCAGGGCCCTAGCAGCACAACATGATTCGAATCAGAGCCATAGTAGCACAACATAGGTAGCATTAGAGCTATAGTAGCAGAACAATGTTGTGCTACTATGACTTTAATTCAAATTATGTTGTGCTATGTTGTGCTGCCAGGGCCCTGATGTGAAACACTGTGCTGCTACTATAGCTCTAATGCTAATTATGTTGTGCTCCTATGACTTTAATCCAAATGATGCTCTGCTACTATGGATCTAATTCAAATTACGTTGTGCTGCTAGGGCCTGATGTGAAACACTGTTCTGCTACAATAGATCTAATGCTAATAATGTTGGGCAACCATCTCTCCAATTCAAATAATGCTGTGCTGTCCTGGCCCTGATGGAAAACACTGTTGTGCTACCGTAGCATTAATGCTAATTATGTAATGCCAATATGACTCCAATACAAATCATGTGGGCCAACTATGACTCTAATTCAAATTATGGTGTGCTGCTAGGGCCCTCATGTGAAACACTGTACTGCTACTATAGCTCTAATGCTAACTGTGTTTCACATCAGGGCCCCAGCAGCCCAACACGATTCGAATTAGAGCCATAGTAGCACAACATAGGTAGCATTAGAGCTATAGTAGCAGAACAATGTTGTGCTACTATGACTTAATTCAAAATAGCTGGTGCTGCCAGGGCCCTGATGTGAAACACTGTGCTGCTATAATAGCTCTAATGCTAATTATGTTGCGGTGCTATGACTATAATCCGATTTATGTTGGCCAACTATGGCTCTAAGTCGAATGATGCTCTGCTACTATGACTCTAATTCAAATTATGTTGTGCTGCTAGGGGCCTGATGTGAAACACAGTTAGCATTACAGCTATAGTAGCGGAACAGTATTTCACATCAGGGCCCTAGCAGCACAACCTAATTTGAATTAGAGCCTTAGTAGCACAACATTGCTCTGCTACGATAGCTCTAATGCTAATTATGTTGTGCTACTATGGCTCTAATTCAAATAAGGTTGTGCTGCTAGGGCCCTGATGTGAAACACTGTTGTGCTGCTATGGTTTCAATTCAAATGATGAAGTACTACTATGGCTCTAAATTACATTATGTAATGTAATTTCCACTATGACCTTGATGTGAAACACTGTTTTGCTACTATAGCTGTAATGCTATATATGCAGTGCTGCCATGACTCTAATTTAAATTATGTTGGCCAACTATGACTCTAATTAAAATTACGTTGTGCTGCTAGGGCCCTCATGTTTAACACTGTACTGCTACTATAGCTCTAATGCTCACTGTGATTCACCTCAGGGCCCTAGCAGCACAACATGATTTGAATTAGAGCCATAGTAGAACAACATAGGTAGCATTAGAGCTATAGCAGCAGAACAATGTTGTGCTACTATGACTTTAATTCAAATTATGTTGTGCTATGTTGTGCTGCCAGGGCCTTGATGTGAAACACTGTGCTGCTACTATAGCTCTAATGCTAATTGTGTTGTGCTCCCATGACTCTAATCCAAATGATCTTGGCCAACTATGGCCCTAAGTCAAATGATGCTCTGCTACTATGGCTCTAATTCAAATTATGTTGTGCTGCTAGGGCCCTGATGTAAAACACTGTGGTGCTACTATAGATCTAATGCTAATTATGCTGAGATACTATCTCTCCAATTTAAATTTTGTTGTGCTGCTGTGGCCCTAGTGGGAAACACTGTTCCGCTACTGTGGCCTAAATTCAAATTATGCTATGCTGTGCTGTCCTGGTCCTTATGTGAAACACTGTACTACTACTATAGCTCTAATGCTAACTGTGTTTCACATTAGGGCCCTAGCAGCCCAACACGATTCGAATTAGAGCCATAGTAGCACAACATAGGTAGCATTAGAGCTATAGTAGCAGAACAATGTTGTGCTACTATGACTTAATTTAAAATAGCTGGTGCTGCCAGGGCCCTGATGTGAAACACTGTGCTGCTATAATAGCTCTAATGCTAATTATGTTGCGGTGCTATGACTATAATCCGATTTATGTTGGCCAACTATGGCTCTAAGTCGAATGATGCTCTGCTACTATGACTCTAATTCAAATTATGTTGTGCTGCTAGGGGCCTGATGTGAAACACAGTTAGCATTACAGCTATAGTAGCGGAACAGTATTTCACATCAGGGCCCTAGCAGCACAACCTAATTTGAATTAGAGCCTTAGTAGCACAACATTGCTCTGCTACGATAGCTCTAATGCTAATTATGTTGTGCTACTATGGCTCTAATTCAAATAAGGTTGTGCTGCTTGGGCCCTGATGTGAAACACTGTTGTGCTGCTATGGTTTCAATTCAAATGATGAAGTACTACTATGGCTCTAAATTACATTATGTTGTGCCACTATGACCTTGATGTGAAACACTGTTTTGCTACTATAGCTGTAATGCTATATATGCAGTGCTGCCATTACTCTAATCCAAATGATCTTGGCCAACTATGGCCCTAAGTCAAATGATGCTCTGCTACTATGGCTCTAATTCAAATTATGTTGTGCTGCTAGGGCCCTCATGTTTAACACTGTACTGCTACTATAGCTCTAATGCTCACTGTGATTCACCTCAGGGCCCTAGCAGCACAACATGATTTGAATTAGAGCCATAGTAGCACAACATAGGTAGCATTAGAGCTATAGCAGCAGAACAATGTTGTGCTACTATGACTTTAATTCAAATTATGTTGTGCTATGTTGTGCTGCCAGGGCCTTGATGTGAAACACTGTGCTGCTACTATAGCTCTAATGCTCTCTTGTGTTGTGCTCCCATGACTCTAATCCAAATGATCTTGGCCAACTATGGCCCTAAGTCAAATGATGCTCTGCTACTATGGCTCTAATTCAAATTATGTTGTGCTGCTAGGGCCCTGATGTAAAACACTGTGGTGCTACTATAGATCTAATGCTAATTATGCTGAGATACTATCTCTCCAATTTAAATTTTGTTGTGCTGCTATGGCCCTAGTGGGAAACACTGTTCCGCTACCGTGGCCTAAATTCAAATTATGCTATGCTGTGCTGTCCTGGTCCTTATGTGAAACACTGTACTACTACTATAGCTCTAAGGCTAACTGTGTTTCACATCAGGGCCCTAGCAGCACAACATGATTCGAATTAAAGCCATAGTAGTAATTATGTTGCGGTGCTATGACTATAATCCGATTTATGTTGGCCAACTATGGCTCTAAGTCAAATGATGCTCTGCTACTATGACTCTAATTCAAATTATGTTGTGCTGCTAGGGGCCTGATGTGAAACACAGTTAGCATTACAGCTATAGTAGCGGAACAGTATTTCACATCAGGGCCCTAGCAGCACAACCTAATTTGAATTAGAGCCTTAGTAGCACAACATTGCTCTGTTACGATAGCTCTAATGCTAATAATGTTGTGCTACTATGGCTCTAATTCAAATGATGAAGTACTACTATGGCTCTAAATTACATTATGTTGTGCCACTATGACCTTGATGTGAAACACTGTTTTGCTACTATAGCTGTAATGCTATATATGCAGTGCTGCCATGACTCTAATTCAAAATTATGTTGGCCAACTATGACTCTAATTAAAATTACGTTGTGCTGCTAGGGCCCTCATGTGAAACACTGTACTGCTACTATAGCTCTAATGCTCACTGTGATTCATATCAGGGCCCTAGCAGCACAACATGATTTGAATTAAAGCCATAGTAGCACAACATAGGTAGCATTAGAGCTATAGCAGCAGAACAATGTTGTGCTACTATGACTTTAATTCAAATTATGTTGTGCTATGTTGTGCTGCCAGGGCCCTGATGTGAAACACTGTGCTGCTACTATAGCTCTAATGCTAATTATGTTGTGCTCCTATGACTCTAATCCAAATGATGCTCTGCTACTATGGATCTAATTCAAATTACGTTGTGCTGCTAGGGCCTGATGTGAAACACTGTTCTGCTACAATAGATCTAATGCTAATAATGTTGGGCAACCATCTCTCCAATTTAAATTTTGTTGTGCTGCTATGGCCCTAGTGGGAAACACTGTTCCGCTACTGTGGCCCAAATTCAAATAATGCTGTGCTGTCCTGGCCCTGATGGAAAACACTGTTGTGCTACCGTAGCATTAATGCTAATTATGTAATGCCAATATGACTCCAATACAAATTATGGTGTGCTGCTAGGGCCCTCATGTGAAACACTGTACTGCTACTATAGCTCTAATGCTAACTGTGTTTCACATCAGGGCCCCAGCAGCCCAACACGATTCGAATTAGAGCCATAGTAGCACAACATAGGTAGCATTAGAGCTATAGTAGCAGAACAATGTTGTGCTACTATGACTTAATTCAAAATAGCTTGTGCTGCCAGGGCCCTGATGTGAAACACTGTGCTGCTATAATAGCTCTAATGCTAATTATGTTGCGGTGCTATGACTATAATCCGATTTATGTTGGCCAACTATGGCTCTAAGTCGAATGATGCTCTGCTACTATGACTCTAATTCAAATTATGTTGTGCTGCTAGGGGCCTGATGTGAAACACAGTTAGCATTACAGCTATAGTAGCGGAACAGTATTTCACATCAGGGCCCTAGCAGCACAACCTAATTTGAATTAGAGCCTTAGTAGCACAACATTGCTCTGCTACGATAGCTCTAATGCTAATTATGTTGTGCTACTATGGCTCTAATTCAAATAAGGTTGTGCTGCTAGGGCCCTGATGTGAAACACTGTTGTGCTGCTATGGTTTCAATTCAAATGATGAAGTACTACTATGGCTCTAAATTACATTATGTTGTGCCACTATGACCTTGATGTGAAACACTGTTTTGCTACTATAGCTGTAATGCTATATATGCAGTGCTGCCATGACTCTAATCCAAATGATCTTGGCCAACTATGGCCCTAAGTCAAATGATGCTCTGCTACTATGGCTCTAATTCAAATTATGTTGTGCTGCTAGGGCCCTCATGTTTAACACTGTACTGCTACTATAGCTCTAATGCTCACTGTGATTCACCTCAGGGCCCTAGCAGCACAACATGATTTGAATTAGAGCCATAGTAGCACAACATAGGTAGCATTAGAGCTATAGCAGCAGAACAATGTTGTGCTACTATGACTTTAATTCAAATTATGTTGTGCTATGTTGTGCTGCCAGGGCCTTGATGTGAAACACTGTGCTGCTACTATAGCTCTAATGCTTTCTTGTGTTGTGCTCCCATGACTCTAATCCAAATGATCTTGGCCAACTATGGCCCTAAGTCTAATGATGCTCTGCTACTATGGCTCTAATTCAAATTATGTTGTGCTGCTAGGGCCCTGATGTAAAACACTGTGGTGCTACTATAGATCTAATGCTAATTATGCTGAGATACTATCTCTCCAATTTAAATTTTGTTGTGCTGCTGTGGCCCTAGTGGGAAACACTGTTCCGCTACTGTGGCCTAAATTCAAATTATGCTATGCTGTGCTGTCCTGGTCCTTATGTGAAACACTGTACTACTACTATAGCTCTAAGGCTAACTGTGTTTCACATCAGGGCCCTAGCAGCACAACATGATTCGAATTAAAGCCATAGTAGCACAACATAGGTAGCATTAGAGCTATAGTAGCAGAACAATGTTGTGCTACTATGACTTAATTTAAATTAGGTTGTGCTGCCAGGGCCCTGATGTGAAACACTGTGCTGCTACTATAGCTCTAATGCTAATTATGTTGTGCTGCTAGGGCCCTGATGTGAAACGCTGTGCTGCTACTGTAGCTCTAATGCTCCCGGTGTTTTACGTCAGGGCCCTAGCAGCACAACATAATTCGAATCAGAGCCATAGTAGCACAACATAGGTAGCATTAGAGCTATAGTAGCAGAACAATGTTGTGCTACTATGACTCTAAATCAAATTATTTTGGCCAAATATAACTCCAATTCAAATGATGTGCTACTATGGCTCTAATTCAAATTACTGTTGTGCCACCATGGTCCAAATTTAAATTATGTTATACAAAAGTGCACATGTATATTAGGTTGTGCTGCTATGGTTCTAATTTAAATTATATTGTGCTGTTCTGCAACTATAGCTCTAATGCTAATTATGCAGTGCTGCTATGACTATAAATCAAATTATGTTGGCCAACTATGACTCCAATTTAAATGATGCAGTGCTACTATGGCTCTTATTTAAATTATGTTGTGCCACTATGGCCTTGATGTGAAACACTCGACTGCTACTATAGCTCTAATGCTAACTGTGTTTCACATAAGGGCCCTAGCAGCACAACATAATTATAATTAAAGTCATAGTAGCATAACATTGTTCTGCTACTATAGCTCAAATGCTACCTATTTTATGCTACTATGACTAATTCAAATTATGTTGTGCTGCTATGACGATAATCCGATTTATGTTGGCCAACTATGGCTCCAATTCAAATGATGCTCTGCTACTATGGCTCTAATTCAAATTATGTTGTGCTGCTAGGGCCCTGATGTGAAACACTGTGGTGCTACTATAGATCTAATGCTAATTATGCTGGAATACTATCTCTCCAATTTAAATTTAGTTGTGCTGCTATGGCCCTAGTGAGAAACACTGTTCTGCTACTGTGGCCCAAATTCTAATTATGCTGTGCTGTCCTGGCCCTGATGTAAAACACTGTTGTGCTACCATAGCTTTAATGCTGATTATGCAATGCTGCTCTAACTCTAATTTAAATTGTTGTTCGACTCCAATTTAAATGATGTGGTGCTACTATGGCTCTAATTCAAATTATGGTGTGCTGATTATGGCCCTGATGTGAAACACTGTGCTGCTGCTGCTATGGTTTCACTTCAAATGATGAAGTACTGCTATGGCTCTAAATTCAATTATGTTGTGCTACTATGGCCTTGATGTGAAACACTGTTGTGCTACCGTAGCATTAATGCTAATTATGTAATGCCAATATGACTCCAATACAAATCATGTGGGCCAACTATGGCTCTGATTCGAATCATGTTGTTCTGCTAGGGCCCTCATGTGAAACACTGTACTGCTACTAAAACTCTAATGCTAACTGTGATTCACATCAGGGCCCTAGCAGCACAACATGATTCGAATCAGAGCCATAGTAGCACAACATAGGTAGCATTAGAGCTATAGTAGCAGAACAATGTTGTGCTACTATGACTTTAATTCAAATTATGTTGTGCTATGTTGTGCTGCCAGGGCCCTGATGTGAAACACTGTGCTGCTACTATAGCTCTAATGCTAATTATGTTGTGCTCCTATGACTTTAATCCAAATGATGCTCTGCTACTATGGATCTAATTCAAATTACGTTGTGCTGCTAGGGCCTGATGTGAAACACTGTTCTGCTACAATAGATCTAATGCTAATAATGTTGGGCAACCATCTCTCCAATTCAAATAATGCTGTGCTGTCCTGGCCCTGATGGAAAACACTGTTGTGCTACCGTAGCATTAATGCTAATTATGTAATGCCAATATGACTCCAATACAAATCATGTGGGCCAACTATGACTCTAATTCAAATTATGGTGTGCTGCTAGGGCCCTCATGTGAAACACTGTACTGCTACTATAGCTCTAATGCTAACTGTGTTTCACATCAGGGCCCCAGCAGCCCAACACGATTCGAATTAGAGCCATAGTAGCACAACATAGGTAGCATTAGAGCTATAGTAGCAGAACAATGTTGTGCTACTATGACTTAATTCAAAATAGCTGGTGCTGCCAGGGCCCTGATGTGAAACACTGTGCTGCTATAATAGCTCTAATGCTAATTATGTTGCGGTGCTATGACTATAATCCGATTTATGTTGGCCAACTATGGCTCTAAGTCGAATGATGCTCTGCTACTATGACTCTAATTCAAATTATGTTGTGCTGCTAGGGGCCTGATGTGAAACACAGTTAGCATTACAGCTATAGTAGCGGAACAGTATTTCACATCAGGGCCCTAGCAGCACAACCTAATTTGAATTAGAGCCTTAGTAGCACAACATTGCTCTGCTACGATAGCTCTAATGCTAATTATGTTGTGCTACTATGGCTCTAATTCAAATAAGGTTGTGCTGCTAGGGCCCTGATGTGAAACACTGTTGTGCTGCTATGGTTTCAATTCAAATGATGAAGTACTACTATGGCTCTAAATTACATTATGTAATGTAATTTCCACTATGACCTTGATGTGAAACACTGTTTTGCTACTATAGCTGTAATGCTATATATGCAGTGCTGCCATGACTCTAATTTAAATTATGTTGGCCAACTATGACTCTAATTAAAATTACGTTGTGCTGCTAGGGCCCTCATGTTTAACACTGTACTGCTACTATAGCTCTAATGCTCACTGTGATTCACCTCAGGGCCCTAGCAGCACAACATGATTTGAATTAGAGCCATAGTAGAACAACATAGGTAGCATTAGAGCTATAGCAGCAGAACAATGTTGTGCTACTATGACTTTAATTCAAATTATGTTGTGCTATGTTGTGCTGCCAGGGCCTTGATGTGAAACACTGTGCTGCTACTATAGCTCTAATGCTAATTGTGTTGTGCTCCCATGACTCTAATCCAAATGATCTTGGCCAACTATGGCCCTAAGTCAAATGATGCTCTGCTACTATGGCTCTAATTCAAATTATGTTGTGCTGCTAGGGCCCTGATGTAAAACACTGTGGTGCTACTATAGATCTAATGCTAATTATGCTAAGATACTATCTCTCCAATTTAAATTTTGTTGTGCTGCTGTGGCCCTAGTGGGAAACACTGTTCCGCTACTGTGGCCTAAATTCAAATTATGCTATGCTGTGCTGTCCTGGTCCTTATGTGAAACACTGTACTACTACTATAGCTCTAATGCTAACTGTGTTTCACATTAGGGCCCTAGCAGACCAACACGATTCGAATTAGAGCCATAGTAGCACAACATAGGTAGCATTAGAGCTATAGTAGCAGAACAATGTTGTGCTACTATGACTTAATTCAAAATAGCTGGTGCTGCCAGGGCCCTGATGTGAAACACTGTGCTGCTATAATAGCTCTAATGCTAATTATGTTGCGGTGCTATGACTATAATCCGATTTATGTTGGCCAACTATGGCTCTAAGTCGAATGATGCTCTGCTACTATGACTCTAATTCAAATTATGTTGTGCTGCTAGGGGCCTGATGTGAAACACAGTTAGCATTACAGCTATAGTAGCGGAACAGTATTTCACATCAGGGCCCTAGCAGCACAACCTAATTTGAATTAGAGCCTTAGTAGCACAACATTGCTCTGCTACGATAGCTCTAATGCTAATTATGTTGTGCTACTATGGCTCTAATTCAAATAAGGTTGTGCTGCTAGGGCCCTGACTATAATCCGATTTATGTTGGCCAACTATGGCTCTAAGTCGAATGATGCTCTGCTACTATGACTCTAATTCAAATTATGTTGTGCTGCTAGGGGCCTGATGTGAAACACAGTTAGCATTACAGCTATAGTAGCGGAACAGTATTTCACATCAGGGCCCTAGCAGCACAACCTAATTTGAATTAGAGCCTTAGTAGCACAACATTGCTCTGCTACGATAGCTCTAATGCTAATTATGTTGTGCTACTATGGCTCTAATTCAAATAAGGTTGTGCTGCTAGGGCCCTGATGTGAAACACTGTTGTGCTGCTATGGTTTCAATTCAAATGATGAAGTACTACTATGGCTCTAAATTACATTATGTAATGTAATTTCCACTATGACCTTGATGTGAAACACTGTTTTGCTACTATAGCTGTAATGCTATATATGCAGTGCTGCCATGACTCTAATTTAAATTATGTTGGCCAACTATGACTCTAATTAAAATTACGTTGTGCTGCTAGGGCCCTCATGTTTAACACTGTACTGCTACTATAGCTCTAATGCTAACTGTGATTCACATCAGGGCCCTAGCAGCACAACATGATTTGAATTAGAGCCATAGTAGCACAACATAGGTAGCATTAGAGCTATAGCAGCAGAACAATGTTGTGCTACTATGACTTTAATTCAAATTATGTTGTGCTATGTTGTGCTGCCAGGGCCTTGATGTGAAACACTGTGCTGCTACTATAGCTCTAATGCTAATTGTGTTGTGCTCCCATGACTCTAATCCAAATGATCTTGGCCAACTATGGCCCTAAGTCAAATGATGCTCTGCTACTGTGGCCTAAATTCAAATTATGCTATGCTGTGCTGTCCTGGTCCTTATGTGAAACACTACTACTACTATAGCTCTAATGCTAACTGTGTTTCACATTAGGGCCCTAGCAGCACAACATGATTCGAATTAAAGCCATAGTAGCACAACAATGTTGTGCTACTATGACTTAATTTAAATTAGGTTGTGCTGCCAGGGCCCTGATGTGAAACACTGTGCTGCTACTATAGCTCTAATGCTAATTATGTTGTGCTGCTAGGGCCCTGATGTGAAACGCTGTGCTGCTACTGTAGCTCTAATGCTCCCGGTGTTTTACGTCAGGGCCCTAGCAGCACAACATGATTCGAATTAAAGCCATAGTAGCACAACATAGGTAGCATTAGAGCTATAGTAGCAGAACAATGTTGTGCTACTATGGCTCTAATTCAAATTACTGTTGTGCCACCATGGTCCAAATTTAAATTATGTTATTCAAAAGTGCACATGTATATTAGGTTGTGCTGCTATGGTTCTAATTTAAATTATATTGTGCTGTTCTGCAACTATAGCTCTAATGCTAATTATGCAGTGCTGCTATGACTATAAATCAAATTATGTTGGCCAACTATGACTCCAATTTAAATGATGCAGTGCTACTATGGCTCTTATTTAAATTATGTTGTGCCACTATGTCCTTGATGTGAAACACTCGACTGCTACTATAGCTCTAATGCTAACTGTGTTTCACATCAGGGCCCTAGCAGCACAACATAATTTGAATTAAAGTCATAGTAGCATAACATTGTTCTGCTACTATAGCTCAAATGCTACCTATTTTATGCTACTATGACTAATTCAAATTATGTTGTGCTGCTATGACGATAATCCGATTTATGTTGGCCAACTATGGCTCTAATTCAAATGATGCTCTGCTACTATGGCTTTAATTCAAATTATGTTGTGCTGCTAGGGCCCTGATGTGAAACACTGTGGTGCTACTATAGATCTAATGCTAATTATGCTGGAATACTATCTCTCCAATTTAAATTTAGTTGTGCTGCTATGGCCCTAGTGAGAAACACTGTTCTGCTACTGTGGCCCAAATTCAAATTATGCTGTGCTGTCCTGGCCCTGATGTAAAACACTGTTGTGCTACCATAGCTTTAATGCTAATTATGCAATGCTGCTCTAACTCTAATTTAAATTATGGTGTGCTGCTAGGGCCCTCATGTGAAACACTGTAGTGCTACTATAGCTTTAATGCTAACTGTGTTTCACATCAGGGCCCTAGCAGCACAACATAACTTGAGTTAGAGTCATAGTAGCACAACATTGTTCTGCTACTATAGCTCTAATGCGAAACACTGTGGTGCTACTATAGATCTAATGCTAATTATGCTGGAATACTATCTCTCCAATTTAAATTTAGTTGTGCTGCTATGGCCCTAGTGAGAAACACTGTTCTGCTACTGTGGCCCAAATTCAAATTATGCTGTGCTGTCCTGGCCCTGATGTAAAACACTGTTGTGCTACCATAGCTTTAATGCTAATTATGCAATGCTGCTCTAACTCTAATTTAAATTATGGTGTGCTGCTAGGGCCCTCATGTGAAACACTGTAGTGCTACTATAGCTTTAATGCTAACTGTGTTTCACATCAGGGCCCTAGCAGCACAACATAACTTGAGTTAGAGTCATAGTAGCACAACATTGTTCTGCTACTATAGCTCTAATGCTAATTATGTAGTGCTGCTATGACTAAAATTCAAATTATGTTGGCCAACTAAGACTCCAATTTAAATGATGTGGTGCTACTATGGCTCTAATTCAAATTATGGTGTGCTGTTAGGGCCCTGATGTGAAACACTGTGCTGCTACTATAGCTCTAATGCTCACTGTGTTTCACATCAGGGCCCTAGCAGCACAGCATAACTTGAAGTAGAGTCATAGTAGCACAACATTGTTCTGCTACTATAGCTTTAATGCTAATAATGTAGTGCTGCTATGACTCTAATTCAAATTATGGTGTGCTGATTATGGCCCTGATGTGAAACACTGTGCTGCTGCTATGGTTTCACTTCAAATGATGAAGTACTGCTATGGCTCTAAATTCAATTATGTTGTGCTACTATGGCCTTGATGTGAAACACTGTTGTGCTACCGTAGCAGTAATGCTAATTATGTAATGCCAATATGACTCCAATACAAATCATGTGGGCCAACTATGGCTCTGATTCGAATCATGTTGTGCTGCTAGGGCCCTCATGTGAAACACTGTACTGCTACTATAGCTCTAATGCTAACTGTGATTCACATCAGGGCCCTAGCAGCACAACATGATTCGAATCAGAGCCATAGTAGCACAACATAGGTAGCATTAGAGCTATAGTAGCAGAACAATGTTGTGCTACTATGACTTTAATTCAAATTATGTTGTGCTATGTTGTGCTGCCAGGGCCCTGACGTGAAACACTGTGCTGCTACTATAGCTCTAATGCTAATTATGTTGTGCTCCTATGACTCTAATCCAAATGATGCTCTGCTACTATGGATCTAATTCAAATTACGTTGTGCTGCTGGGGCCTGATGTGAAACATTGTTCTGCTACAATAGATCTAATGCTAATAATGTTGGGCAACTATCTCTCCAATTTAAATTTTGTTGTGCTGCTATGGCCCTAGTGGGAAACACTGTTCCGCTACTGTGTCCCAAATTCAAATAATGCTGTGCTGTCCTGGCCCTGATGGAAAACACTGTTGTGCTACCGTAGCATTAATGCTAATTATGTAATGCCAATATGACTCCAATACAAATCATGTGGGCCAACTATGACTCTAATTCAAATTATGGTGTGCTGCTAGGGCCCTTATTTGAAACACTGTACTGCTACTATAGCTCTAATGCTAACTGTGTTTCACATCAGGGCCCCAGCAGCCCAACACGATTCGAATTATAGCCATAGTAGCACAACATAGGTAGCATTAGAGCTATAGTAGCAGAACAATGTTGTGCTACTATGACTTAATTCAAAATAGCTTGTGCTGCCAGGGCCCTGATGTGAAACACTGTGCTGCTATAATAGCTCTAATGCTAATTATGTTGCGCTGCTATGACTATAATCCGATTTATGTTGGCCAACTATGGCTCTAAGTCAAATGATGCTCTGCTACTATGACTCTAATTCAAATTATGTTGTGCTGCTAGGGGCCTGATGTGAAACACAGTTAGCATTACAGCTATAGTAGCGGAACAGTATTTCACATCAGGGCCCTAGCAGCACAACCTAATTTGAATTAGAGCCTTAGTAGCACAACATTGCTCTGCTACGATAGCTCTAATTCAAATAAGGTTGTGCTGCTAGGGCCCTGATGTGAAACACTGTTGTGCTGCTATGGTTTCAATTCAAATGATGAAGTACTACTATGGCTCTAAATTACATTATGTTGTGCCACTATGACCTTGATGTAAAACACTGTTTTGCTACTATAGCTGTAATGCTATATATGCAGTGCTGCCATGACTCTAATTCAAAATTATGTTGGCCAACTATGACTCTAATTAAAATTACGTTGTGCTGCTAGGGCCCTCATGTGAAACACTGTACTGCTACTATAGCTCTAATGCTCACTGTGATTCATATCAGGGCCCTAGCAGCACAACATGATTTGAATTAAAGCCATAGTAGCACAACATAGGTAGCATTAGAGCTATAGCAGCAGAACAATGTTGTGCTACTATGACTTTAATTCAAATTATGTTGTGCTATGTTGTGCTGCCAGGGCCCTGATGTGAAACACTGTGCTGCTACTATAGCTCTAATGCTAATTATGTTGTGCTCCTATGACTCTAATCCAAATGATGCTCTGCTACTATGGATCTAATTCAAATTACGTTGTGCTGCTAGGGCCTGATGTGAAACACTGTTCTGCTACAATAGATCTAATGCTAATAATGTTGGGCAACCATCTCTCCAATTTAAATTTTGTTGTGCTGCTATGGCCCTAGTGGGAAACACTGTTCCGCTACTGTGGCCCAAATTCAAATAATGCTGTGCTGTCCTGGCCCTGATGGAAAACACTGTTGTGCTACCGTAGCATTAATGCTAATTATGTAATGCCAATATGACTCCAATACAAATTATGGTGTGCTGCTAGGGCCCTCATGTGAAACACTGTACTGCTACTATAGCTCTAATGCTAACTGTGTATCACATCAGGGCCCCAGCAGCCCAACACGATTCGAATTAGAGCCATAGTAGCACAACATAGGTAGCATTAGAGCTATAGTAGCAGAACAATGTTGTGCTACTATGACTTAATTCAAAATAGCTTGTGCTGCCAGGGCCCTGATGTGAAACACTGTGCTGCTATAATAGCTCTAATGCTAATTATGTTGCGGTGCTATGACTATAATCCGATTTATGTTGGCCAACTATGGCTCTAAGTCGAATGATGCTCTGCTACTATGACTCTAATTCAAATTATGTTGTGCTGCTAGGGGCCTGATGTGAAACACAGTTAGCATTACAGCTATAGTAGCGGAACAGTATTTCACATCAGGGCCCTAGCAGCACAACCTAATTTGAATTAGAGCCTTAGTAGCACAACATTGCTCTGCTACGATAGCTCTAATGCTAATTATGTTGTGCTACTATGGCTCTAATTCAAATAAGGTTGTGCTGCTAGGGCCCTGATGTGAAACACTGTTGTGCTGCTATGGTTTCAATTCAAATGATGAAGTACTACTATGGCTCTAAATTACATTATGTTGTGCCACTATTACCTTGATGTAAAACACTGTTTTGCTACTATAGCTGTAATGCTATATATGCAGTGCTGCCATGACTCTAATTCAAAATTATGTTGGCCAACTATGACTCTAATTAAAATTACGTTGTGCTGCTAGGGCCCTCATGTGAAACACTGTACTGCTACTATAGCTCTAATGCTCACTGTGATTCATATCAGGGCCCTAGCAGCACAACATGATTTGAATTAAAGCCATAGTAGCACAACATAGGTAGCATTAGAGCTATAGCAGCAGAACAATGTTGTGCTACTATGACTTTAATTCAAATTATGTTGTGCTATGTTGTGCTGCCAGGGCCCTGATGTGAAACACTGTGCTGCTACTATAGCTCTAATGCTAATTATGTTGTGCTCCTATGACTCTAATCCAAATGATGCTCTGCTACTATGGATCTAATTCAAATTACGTTGTGCTGCTAGGGCCTGATGTGAAACACTGTTCTGCTACAATAGATCTAATGCTAATAATGTTGGGCAACCATCTCTCCAATTTAAATTTTGTTGTGCTGCTATGGCCCTAGTGGGAAACACTGTTCCGCTACTGTGGCCCAAATTCAAATAATGCTGTGCTGTCCTGGCCCTGATGGAAAACACTGTTGTGCTACCGTAGCATTAATGCTAATTATGTAATGCCAATATGACTCCAATACAAATTATGGTGTGCTGCTAGGGCCCTCATGTGAAACACTGTACTGCTACTATAGCTCTAATGCTAACTGTGTATCACATCAGGGCCCCAGCAGCCCAACACGATTCGAATTAGAGCCATAGTAGCACAACATAGGTAGCATTAGAGCTATAGTAGCAGAACAATGTTGTGCTACTATGACTTAATTCAAAATAGCTTGTGCTGCCAGGGCCCTGATGTGAAACACTGTGCTGCTATAATAGCTCTAATGCTAATTATGTTGCGGTGCTATGACTATAATCCGATTTATGTTGGCCAACTATGGCTCTAAGTCGAATGATGCTCTGCTACTATGACTCTAATTCAAATTATGTTGTGCTGCTAGGGGCCTGATGTGAAACACAGTTAGCATTACAGCTATAGTAGCGGAACAGTATTTCACATCAGGGCCCTAGCAGCACAACCTAATTTGAATTAGAGCCTTAGTAGCACAACATTGCTCTGCTACGATAGCTCTAATGCTAATTATGTTGTGCTACTATGGCTCTAATTCAAATAAGGTTGTGCTGCTAGGGCCCTGATGTGAAACACTGTTGTGCTGCTATGGTTTCAATTCAAATGATGAAGTACTACTATGGCTCTAAATTACATTATGTTGTGCCACTATGACCTTGATGTAAAACACTGTTTTGCTACTATAGCTGTAATGCTATATATGCAGTGCTGCCAGGACTCTAATTCAAAATTATGTTGGCCAACTATGACTCTAATTAAAATTACGTTGTGCTGCTAGGGCCCTCATGTGAAACACTGTACTGCTACTATAGCTCTAATGCTCACTGTGATTCATATCAGGGCCCTAGCAGCACAACATGATTTGAATTAAAGCCATAGTAGCACAACATAGGTAGCATTAGAGCTATAGCAGCAGAACAATGTTGTGCTACTATGACTTTAATTCAAATTATGTTGTGCTATGTTGTGCTGCCAGGGCCCTGATGTGAAACACTGTGCTGCTACTATAGCTCTAATGCTAATTATGTTGTGCTCCTATGACTCTAATCCAAATGATGCTCTGCTACTATGGCTCTAATTCAAATTATGTTGTGCTGCTAGGGCCCTCATGTTTAACACTGTACTGCTACTATAGCTCTAATGCTCAATGTGATTCACCTCAGGGCCCTAGCAGCACAACATGATTTGAATTAGAGCCATAGTAGCACAACATAGGTAGCATTAGAGCTATAGCAGCAGAACAATGTTGTGCTACTATGACTTTAATTCAAATTATGTTGTGCTATGTTGTGCTGCCAGGGCCTTGATGTGAAACACTGTGCTGCTACTATAGCTCTAATGCTTTCTTGTGTTGTGCTCCCATGACTCTAATCCAAATGATCTTGGCCAACTATAGCCCTAAGTCTAATGATGCTCTGCTACTATGGCTCTAATTCAAATTATGTTGTGCTGCTAGGGGCCTGATGTAATACACAGTATTACATACAAATATTATTATTGTAATGCTACTATAGCTCTAATGCTAACTGTGTTTCACATCAGGGCCCTAGCAGCACAACATAATTTGAATTAAAGTCATAGTAGCATAACATTGTTCTGCTACTATAGCTCAAATGCTACCTATTTTATGCTACTATGACTAATTCAAATTATGTTGTGCTGCTATGACGATAATCTGATTTATGTTGGCCAACTATGGCTCCAATTCAAATGATGCTCTGCTACTATGGCTCTAATTCAAATTATGTTGTGCTGCTAGGGCCCTGATGTGAAACACTGTGGTGCTACTATAGATCTAATGCTAATTATGCTGGAATACTATCTCTCCGATTTAAATTTAGTTGTGCTGCTATGGCCCTAGTGAGAAACACTGTTCTGCTACTGTGGCCCAAATTCTAATTATGCTGTGCTGTCCTGGACCTGATGTAAAACACTGTTGTGCTACCATAGCTTTAATGCTAATTATGCAATGCTGCTCTAACTCTAATTTCAATTATGGTGTGCTGCTAGGGCCCTCATGTGAAACACTGTAGTGCTACTATAGCTTTAATGCTAACTGTGTTTCACATCAGGGCCCTAGCAGCACAACATAACTTGAGTTAGAGTCATAGTAGCACAACATTGTTCTGCTACTATAGCTCTAATGCTAATTATGTAGTGCTGCTATGACTAAAATTCAAATTATGTTGGCCAACTAAGACTCCAATTTAAATGATGTGGTGCTACTATGGCTCTAATTCAAATTATGGTGTGCTTTTAGGGCCCTGATGTGAAACACTGTGCTGCTACTATAGCTCTAATGCTAACTGTCTTTTACGTCAGGTCCCTAGCAGCACAACATAATCTGAATCAGAGCCATAGTAGCACAACATAGGTAGCATTAGAGCTATAGTAGCAGAACAATGTTGTGCTACTATGACTCTAAATCAAATTATTTTGGCCAAATATAACTCCAATTCAAATGATGTTGTGCTACTATAGCTCTATAATTCAAATTATGTTGGCCAACTATGACTCCAATTTAAATGATGTGGTGCTACTATGGCTCTAATTCAAATTATGGTGTGCTGATTATGGCCCTGATGTGAAACACTGTGGTGCTACTATAGATCTAATGCTAATTATGCTGGAATACTATCTCTCCAATTTAAATTTAGTTGTGCTGCTATGGCCCTAGTGAGAAACACTGTTCTGCTACTGTGGCCCAAATTCTAATTATGCTGTGCTGTCCTGGCCCTGATGTAAAACACTGTTGTGCTACCATAGCTTTAATGCTAATTATGCAATGCTGCTCTAACTCTAATTTCAATTATGGTGTGCTGCTAGGGCCCTGATGTGAAACACTGTGCTGCTACTATAGCTCTAATGCTAACTGTCTTTTACGTCAGGTCCCCAGCAGCACAACATAATCTGAATCAGAGCCATAGTAGCACAACATAGGTAGCATTAGAGCTATAGTAGCAGAACAATGTTGTGCTACTATGACTCTAAATCAAATTATTTTGGCCAAATATAACTCCAATTCAAATGATGTTGTGCTACTATAGCTCTATTTCAAATTACTGTTGTGCCGCTCTGGCCCAAATGGCAATTATGTTGTGCCACCATGGTCCAAATTTGAATTGTATTGTTCTACAAAAGTGCACATGTATATTAGGGTGTGCTGCTAGGGCCCGAATGGGAAACACTGTTGTGCTGCTATGGTTCTAAATCAAAAGATGATGTGCTACTATGGCCCTAATTTAAATTATGTTGTGCCGCTAGGGCCCTGATGTGAAACACAGTTAGCATTAGAGCTGTAGTAGCAGAACAGTGTTTCACATCAGGGCCCTAGCAGCACAAAATAATTTGAATTAGAGTCATAGTAGCACAAAATTGCTCTGCTATGATAGCTCTAATGCTAACTATGTTGTGCTACTATTGCTCTAATGCTAATTATGATGTGAAACAGTATTCTGCTGCTATGGTTTCAATTCAAATGATGAAGTACTACTATGGCTTTAAATTAAATTATGTTGTGCTACTATGGCCCAAGTGGGAAACACTGTTCCTCTACTGTGGCCCAATTCAAATTCTGCTGTGCTGTCCTGGCCCTGATGTAAAACACTGTTGTTCTACCGTAGCTCTAACTCTAATTATGCAATGCTGCTCTAATTCTAATTCAAATTGTGGTGTGTTGCTAGGGCCCTCATGTGAAACACTGTACTGCTACTATAGCTCTAATGCTCACTGTGTTTCACATCAGGGCCCGAGCAGCACAGCATAACTTGAAGTAGAGTCATAGTAGCACAACATTGTTCTGCTACTATAGCTCTAATGCTAATTATGTAGTGCTGCTATTACTATAATTCAAATTATGTTGGCCAACTATGACTCCAATTTAAATGATGTGGTGCTACTATGGCTCTAATTCAAATTATAGTGTGCTGATTATGGCCCTGATGTGAAACACTGTGCTGCTGCTGCTATGGTTTCACTTCAAATGATGAAGTACTGCTATGGCTCTAAATTCAATTATGTTGTGCTACTATGGCCTTGATGTGAAACACTGTTGTGCTACCGTAGCATTAATGCTAATTATGTAATGCCAATATGACTCCAATACAAATCATGTGGGCCAACTATGGCTCTGATTCGAATCATGTTGTGCTGCTAGGGCCCTCATGTGAAACACTGTACTGCTACTATAGCTCTAATGCTAACTGTGATTCACATCAGGGCCCTAGCAGCACAACATGATTCGAATCAGAGCCATAGTAGCACAACATAGGTAGCATTAGAGCTATAGTAGCAGAACAATGTTGTGCTACTATGACTTTAATTCAAATTATGTTGTGCTATGTTGTGCTGCCAGGGCCCTGATGTGAAACACTGTGCTGCTACTATAGCTCTAATGCTAATTATGTTGTGCTCCTATGACTTTAATCCAAATGATGCTCTGCTACTATGGATCTAATTCAAATTACGTTGTGCTGCTAGGTCCTGATGTGAAACAATGTTCTGCTACAATAGATCTAATGCTAATAATGTTGGGCAACCATCTCTCCAATTCAAATAATGCTGTGCTGTCCTGGCCCTGATGGAAAACACTGTTGTGCTACCGTAGCATTAATGCTAATTATGTAATGCCAATATGACTCCAATACAAATCATGTGGGCCAACTATGACTCTAATTCAAATTATGGTGTGCTGCTAGGGCCCTCATGTGAAACACTGTACTGCTACTATAGCTCTAATGCTAACTGTGTTTCACATCAGGGCCCCAGCAGCCCAACACGATTCGAATTAGAGCCATAGTAGCACAACATAGGTAGCATTAGAGCTATAGTAGCAGAACAATGTTGTGCTACTATGACTTAATTCAAAATAGCTGGTGCTGCCAGGGCCCTGATGTGAAACACTGTGCTGCTATAATAGCTCTAATGCTAATTATGTTGCGGTGCTATGACTATAATCCGATTTATGTTGGCCAACTATGGCTCTAAGTCGAATGATGCTCTGCTACTATGACTCTAATTCAAATGATGTTGTGCTGCTAGGGGCCTGATGTGAAACACAGTTAGCATTACAGCTATAGTAGCGGAACAGTATTTCACATCAGGGCCCTAGCAGCACAACCTAATTTGAATTAGAGCCTTAGTAGCACAACATTGCTCTGCTACGATAGCTCTAATGCTAATTATGTTGTGCTACTATGGCTCTAATTCAAATAAGGTTGTGCTGCTAGGGCCCTGACTATAATGACTATGACTATAATCCGATTTATGTTGGCCAACTATGGCTCTAAGTCGAATGATGCTCTGCTACTATGACTCTAATTCAAATTATGTTGTGCTGCTAGGGGCCTGATGTGAAACACAGTTAGCATTACAGCTATAGTAGCGGAACAGTATTTCACATCAGGGCCCTAGCAGCACAACCTAATTTGAATTAGAGCCTTAGTAGCACAACATTGCTCTGCTACGATAGCTCTAATGCTAATTATGTTGTGCTACTATGGCTCTAATTCAAATAAGGTTGTGCTGCTAGGGCCCTGATGTGAAACACTGTTGTGCTGCTATGGTTTCAATTCAAATGATGAAGTACTACTATGGCTCTAAATTACATTATGTTGTGCCACTATGACCTTGATGTAAAACACTGTTTTGCTACTATAGCTGTAATGCTATATATGCAGTGCTGCCAGGACTCTAATTCAAAATTATGTTGGCCAACTATGACTCTAATTAAAATTACGTTGTGCTGCTAGGGCCCTCATGTGAAACACTGTACTGCTACTATAGCTCTAATGCTCACTGTGATTCATATCAGGGCCCTAGCAGCACAACATGATTTGAATTAAAGCCATAGTAGCACAACATAGGTAGCATTAGAGCTATAGCAGCAGAACAATGTTGTGCTACTATGACTTTAATTCAAATTATGTTGTGCTATGTTGTGCTGCCAGGGCCCTGATGTGAAACACTGTGCTGCTACTATAGCTCTAATGCTAATTATGTTGTGCTCCTATGACTCTAATCCAAATGATGCTCTGCTACTATGGCTCTAATTCAAATTATGTTGTGCTGCTAGGGCCCTCATGTTTAACACTGTACTGCTACTATAGCTCTAATGCTCAATGTGATTCACCTCAGGGCCCTAGCAGCACAACATGATTTGAATTAGAGCCATAGTAGCACAACATAGGTAGCATTAGAGCTATAGCAGCAGAACAATGTTGTGCTACTATGACTTTAATTCAAATTATGTTGTGCTATGTTGTGCTGCCAGGGCCTTGATGTGAAACACTGTGCTGCTACTATAGCTCTAATGCTTTCTTGTGTTGTGCTCCCATGACTCTAATCCAAATGATCTTGGCCAACTATAGCCCTAAGTCTAATGATGCTCTGCTACTATGGCTCTAATTCAAATTATGTTGTGCTGCTAGGGGCCTGATGTAATACACAGTATTACATACAAATATTATTATTGTAATGCTACTATAGCTCTAATGCTAACTGTGTTTCACATCAGGGCCCTAGCAGCACAACATAATTTGAATTAAAGTCATAGTAGCATAACATTGTTCTGCTACTATAGCTCAAATGCTACCTATTTTATGCTACTATGACTAATTCAAATTATGTTGTGCTGCTATGACGATAATCTGATTTATGTTGGCCAACTATGGCTCCAATTCAAATGATGCTCTGCTACTATGGCTCTAATTCAAATTATGTTGTGCTGCTAGGGCCCTGATGTGAAACACTGTGGTGCTACTATAGATCTAATGCTAATTATGCTGGAATACTATCTCTCCGATTTAAATTTAGTTGTGCTGCTATGGCCCTAGTGAGAAACACTGTTCTGCTACTGTGGCCCAAATTCTAATTATGCTGTGCTGTCCTGGACCTGATGTAAAACACTGTTGTGCTACCATAGCTTTAATGCTAATTATGCAATGCTGCTCTAACTCTAATTTCAATTATGGTGTGCTGCTAGGGCCCTCATGTGAAACACTGTAGTGCTACTATAGCTTTAATGCTAACTGTGTTTCACATCAGGGCCCTAGCAGCACAACATAACTTGAGTTAGAGTCATAGTAGCACAACATTGTTCTGCTACTATAGCTCTAATGCTAATTATGTAGTGCTGCTATGACTAAAATTCAAATTATGTTGGCCAACTAAGACTCCAATTTAAATGATGTGGTGCTACTATGGCTCTAATTCAAATTATGGTGTGCTTTTAGGGCCCTGATGTGAAACACTGTGCTGCTACTATAGCTCTAATGCTAACTGTCTTTTACGTCAGGTCCCTAGCAGCACAACATAATCTGAATCAGAGCCATAGTAGCACAACATAGGTAGCATTAGAGCTATAGTAGCAGAACAATGTTGTGCTACTATGACTCTAAATCAAATTATTTTGGCCAAATATAACTCCAATTCAAATGATGTTGTGCTACTATAGCTCTATAATTCAAATTATGTTGGCCAACTATGACTCCAATTTAAATGATGTGGTGCTACTATGGCTCTAATTCAAATTATGGTGTGCTGATTATGGCCCTGATGTGAAACACTGTGGTGCTACTATAGATCTAATGCTAATTATGCTGGAATACTATCTCTCCAATTTAAATTTAGTTGTGCTGCTATGGCCCTAGTGAGAAACACTGTTCTGCTACTGTGGCCCAAATTCTAATTATGCTGTGCTGTCCTGGCCCTGATGTAAAACACTGTTGTGCTACCATAGCTTTAATGCTAATTATGCAATGCTGCTCTAACTCTAATTTCAATTATGGTGTGCTGCTAGGGCCCTGATGTGAAACACTGTGCTGCTACTATAGCTCTAATGCTAACTGTCTTTTACGTCAGGTCCCCAGCAGCACAACATAATCTGAATCAGAGCCATAGTAGCACAACATAGGTAGCATTAGAGCTATAGTAGCAGAACAATGTTGTGCTACTATGACTCTAAATCAAATTATTTTGGCCAAATATAACTCCAATTCAAATGATGTTGTGCTACTATAGCTCTATTTCAAATTACTGTTGTGCCGCTCTGGCCCAAATGGCAATTATGTTGTGCCACCATGGTCCAAATTTGAATTGTATTGTTCTACAAAAGTGCACATGTATATTAGGGTGTGCTGCTAGGGCCCGAATGGGAAACACTGTTGTGCTGCTATGGTTCTAAATCAAAAGATGATGTGCTACTATGGCCCTAATTTAAATTATGTTGTGCCGCTAGGGCCCTGATGTGAAACACAGTTAGCATTAGAGCTGTAGTAGCAGAACAGTGTTTCACATCAGGGCCCTAGCAGCACAAAATAATTTGAATTAGAGTCATAGTAGCACAAAATTGCTCTGCTATGATAGCTCTAATGCTAACTATGTTGTGCTACTATTGCTCTAATGCTAATTATGATGTGAAACAGTATTCTGCTGCTATGGTTTCAATTCAAATGATGAAGTACTACTATGGCTTTAAATTAAATTATGTTGTGCTACTATGGCCCAAGTGGGAAACACTGTTCCTCTACTGTGGCCCAATTCAAATTCTGCTGTGCTGTCCTGGCCCTGATGTAAAACACTGTTGTTCTACCGTAGCTCTAACTCTAATTATGCAATGCTGCTCTAATTCTAATTCAAATTGTGGTGTGTTGCTAGGGCCCTCATGTGAAACACTGTACTGCTACTATAGCTCTAATGCTCACTGTGTTTCACATCAGGGCCCGAGCAGCACAGCATAACTTGAAGTAGAGTCATAGTAGCACAACATTGTTCTGCTACTATAGCTCTAATGCTAATTATGTAGTGCTGCTATTACTATAATTCAAATTATGTTGGCCAACTATGACTCCAATTTAAATGATGTGGTGCTACTATGGCTCTAATTCAAATTATAGTGTGCTGATTATGGCCCTGATGTGAAACACTGTGCTGCTGCTGCTATGGTTTCACTTCAAATGATGAAGTACTGCTATGGCTCTAAATTCAATTATGTTGTGCTACTATGGCCTTGATGTGAAACACTGTTGTGCTACCGTAGCATTAATGCTAATTATGTAATGCCAATATGACTCCAATACAAATCATGTGGGCCAACTATGGCTCTGATTCGAATCATGTTGTGCTGCTAGGGCCCTCATGTGAAACACTGTACTGCTACTATAGCTCTAATGCTAACTGTGATTCACATCAGGGCCCTAGCAGCACAACATGATTCGAATCAGAGCCATAGTAGCACAACATAGGTAGCATTAGAGCTATAGTAGCAGAACAATGTTGTGCTACTATGACTTTAATTCAAATTATGTTGTGCTATGTTGTGCTGCCAGGGCCCTGATGTGAAACACTGTGCTGCTACTATAGCTCTAATGCTAATTATGTTGTGCTCCTATGACTTTAATCCAAATGATGCTCTGCTACTATGGATCTAATTCAAATTACGTTGTGCTGCTAGGTCCTGATGTGAAACAATGTTCTGCTACAATAGATCTAATGCTAATAATGTTGGGCAACCATCTCTCCAATTCAAATAATGCTGTGCTGTCCTGGCCCTGATGGAAAACACTGTTGTGCTACCGTAGCATTAATGCTAATTATGTAATGCCAATATGACTCCAATACAAATCATGTGGGCCAACTATGACTCTAATTCAAATTATGGTGTGCTGCTAGGGCCCTCATGTGAAACACTGTACTGCTACTATAGCTCTAATGCTAACTGTGTTTCACATCAGGGCCCCAGCAGCCCAACACGATTCGAATTAGAGCCATAGTAGCACAACATAGGTAGCATTAGAGCTATAGTAGCAGAACAATGTTGTGCTACTATGACTTAATTCAAAATAGCTGGTGCTGCCAGGGCCCTGATGTGAAACACTGTGCTGCTATAATAGCTCTAATGCTAATTATGTTGCGGTGCTATGACTATAATCCGATTTATGTTGGCCAACTATGGCTCTAAGTCGAATGATGCTCTGCTACTATGACTCTAATTCAAATGATGTTGTGCTGCTAGGGGCCTGATGTGAAACACAGTTAGCATTACAGCTATAGTAGCGGAACAGTATTTCACATCAGGGCCCTAGCAGCACAACCTAATTTGAATTAGAGCCTTAGTAGCACAACATTGCTCTGCTACGATAGCTCTAATGCTAATTATGTTGTGCTACTATGGCTCTAATTCAAATAAGGTTGTGCTGCTAGGGCCCTGACTATAATGACTATGACTATAATCCGATTTATGTTGGCCAACTATGGCTCTAAGTCGAATGATGCTCTGCTACTATGACTCTAATTCAAATTATGTTGTGCTGCTAGGGGCCTGATGTGAAACACAGTTAGCATTACAGCTATAGTAGCGGAACAGTATTTCACATCAGGGCCCTAGCAGCACAACCTAATTTGAATTAGAGCCTTAGTAGCACAACATTGCTCTGCTACGATAGCTCTAATGCTAATTATGTTGTGCTACTATGGCTCTAATTCAAATAAGGTTGTGCTGCTAGGGCCCTGATGTGAAACACTGTTGTGCTGCTATGGTTTCAATTCAAATGATGAAGTACTACTATGGCTCTAAATTACATTATGTTGTGCCACTATGACCTTGATGTGAAACACTGTTTTGCTACTATAGCTGTAATGCTATATATGCAGTGCTGCCATGGCTCTAATTCAAATTATGTTGGCCAACTATGACTCTAATTAAAATTACGTTGTGCTGCTAGGGCCCTCATGTTTAACACTGTACTGCTACTATAGCTCTAATGCTCACTGTGATTCACCTCAGGGCCCTAGCAGCACAACATAATTCGAATCAGAGCCATTGTAGCACAACATAGGTAGCATTAGAGCTATAGTAGCAGAACAATGTTGTGCTACTATGACTCTAAATCAAATTATTTTGGCCAAATATAGCTCCAATTCAAATGATGTGCTACTATGGCTCTAATTCAAATCACTGTTGTGCCACCATGGTCCAAATTTAAATTATGTTATACAAAAGTGCACATGTATATTAGGTTGTGCTGCTATGGTTCTAATTTAAATTATATTGTGCTGTTCTGCAACTATAGCTCTAATGCTAATTATGCAGTGCTGCTATGACTATAAATCAAATTATGTTGGCCAACTATGACTCCAATTTAAATGATGCAGTGCTACTATGGCTCTTATTTAAATTATGTTGTGCCACTATGGCCTTGATGTGAAACACTTGACTGCTACTATAGCTCTAATGCTAACTGTGTTTCACATCAGGGCCCTAGCAGCACAACATAATTTGAATTAAAGTCATAGTAGCATAACATTGTTCTGCTACTATAGCTCAAATGCTACCTATTTTATGCTACTATGACTAATTCAAATTATGTTGTGCTGCTATGACGATAATCCGATTTATGTTGGCCAACTATGGCTCCAATTCAAATGATGCTCTGCTACTATGGCTCTAATTCAAATTATGTTGTGCTGCTAGGGCCCTGATGTGAAACACTGTGGTGCTACTATAGATCTAATGCTAATTATGCTGGAATACTATCTCTCCAATTTAAATTTAGTTGTGCTGCTATGGCCCTAGTGAGAAACACTGTTCTGCTACTGTGGCCCAAATTCTAATTATGCTGTGCTGTCCTGGCCCTGATGTAAAACACTGTTGTGCTACCATAGCTTTAATGCTAATTATGCAATGCTGCTCTAACTCTAATTTAAATTATGGTGTGCTGCTAGGGCCCTCATGTGAAACACTGTAGTGCTACTATAGCTTTACTGCTAACTGTGTTTCACATCAGGGCCCTAGCAGCACAACATAACTTGAGTTAGAGTCATAGTAGCACAACATTGTTCTGCTACTATAGCTCTAATGCTAATTATGTAGTGCTGCTATGACTAAAATTCAAATTATGTTGGCCAACTAAGACTCCAATTTAAATGATGTGGTGCTACTATGGCTCTAATTCAAATTATGGTGTGCTGTTAGGGCCCTGATGTGAAACACTGTGCTGCTACTATAGCTCTAATGCTAACTGTCTTTTACGTCAGGTCCCCAGCAGCACAACATAATCTGAATCAGAGCCATAGTAGCACAACATAGGTAGCATTAGAGCTATAGTAGCAGAACAATGTTGTGCTACTATGACTCTAAATCAAATTATTTTGGCCAAATATAACTCCAATTCAAATGATGTTGTGCTACTATAGCTCTATTTCAAATTACTGTTGTGCCGCTCTGGCCCAAATGGCAATTATGTTGTGCCACCATGGTCCAAATTTGAATTGTATTGTTCTACAAAAGTGCACATGTATATTAGGGTGTGCTGCTAGGGCCCGAATGGGAAACACTGTTGTGCTGCTATGGTTCTAAATCAAAAGATGATGTGCTACTATGGCCCTAATTTAAATTATGTTGTGCCGCTAGGGCCCTGATGTGAAACACAGTTAGCATTAGAGCTGTAGTAGCAGAACAGTGTTTCACATCAGGGCCCTAGCAGCACAAAATAATTTGAATTAGAGTCATAGTAGCACAAAATTGCTCTGCTATGATAGCTCTAATGCTAACTATGTTGTGCTACTATTGCTCTAATGCTAATTATGATGTGAAACAGTATTCTGCTGCTATGGTTTCAATTCAAATGATGAAGTACTACTATGGCTTTAAATTAAATTATGTTGTGCTACTATGGCCCAAGTGGGAAACACTGTTCCTCTACTGTGGCCCAATTCAAATTCTGCTGTGCTGTCCTGGCCCTGATGTAAAACACTGTTGTTCTACCGTAGCTCTAACTCTAATTATGCAATGCTGCTCTAATTCTAATTCAAATTGTGGTGTGTTGCTAGGGCCCTCATGTGAAACACTGTACTGCTACTATAGCTCTAATGCTCACTGTGTTTCACATCAGGGCCCGAGCAGCACAGCATAACTTGAAGTAGAGTCATAGTAGCACAACATTGTTCTGCTACTATAGCTCTAATGCTAATTATGTAGTGCTGCTATTACTATAATTCAAATTATGTTGGCCAACTATGACTCCAATTTAAATGATGTGGTGCTACTATGGCTCTAATTCAAATTATGGTGTGCTGATTATGGCCCTGATGTGAAACACTGTGCTGCTGCTGCTATGGTTTCACTTCAAATGATGAAGTACTGCTATGGCTCTAAATTCAATTATGTTGTGCTACTATGGCCTTGATGTGAAACACTGTTGTGCTACCGTAGCATTAATGCTAATTATGTAATGCCAATATGACTCCAATACAAATCATGTGGGCCAACTATGGCTCTGATTCGAATCATGTTGTGCTGCTAGGGCCCTCATGTGAAACACTGTACTGCTACTATAGCTCTAATGCTAACTGTGATTCACATCAGGGCCCTAGCAGCACAACATGATTCGAATCAGAGCCATAGTAGCACAACATAGGTAGCATTAGAGCTATAGTAGCAGAACAATGTTGTGCTACTATGACTTTAATTCAAATTATGTTGTGCTATGTTGTGCTGCCAGGGCCCTGATGTGAAACACTGTGCTGCTACTATAGCTCTAATGCTAATTATGTTGTGCTCCTATGACTTTAATCCAAATGATGCTCTGCTACTATGGATCTAATTCAAATTACGTTGTGCTGCTAGGGCCTGATGTGAAACACTGTTCTGCTACAATAGATCTAATGCTAATAATGTTGGGCAACCATCTCTCCAATTCAAATAATGCTGTGCTGTCCTGGCCCTGATGGAAAACACTGTTGTGCTACCGTAGCATTAATGCTAATTATGTAATGCCAATATGACTCCAATACAAATCATGTGGGCCAACTATGACTCTAATTCAAATTATGGTGTGCTGCTAGGGCCCTCATGTGAAACACTGTACTGCTACTATAGCTCTAATGCTAACTGTGTTTCACATCAGGGCCCCAGCAGCCCAACACGATTCGAATTAGAGCCATAGTAGCACAACATAGGTAGCATTAGAGCTATAGTAGCAGAACAATGTTGTGCTACTATGACTTAATTCAAAATAGCTGGTGCTGCCAGGGCCCTGATGTGAAACACTGTGCTGCTATAATAGCTCTAATGCTAATTATGTTGCGGTGCTATGACTATAATCCGATTTATGTTGGCCAACTATGGCTCTAAGTCGAATGATGCTCTGCTACTATGACTCTAATTCAAATTATGTTGTGCTGCTAGGGGCCTGATGTGAAACACAGTTAGCATTACAGCTATAGTAGCGGAACAGTATTTCACATCAGGGCCCTAGCAGCACAACCTAATTTGAATTAGAGCCTTAGTAGCACAACATTGCTCTGCTACGATAGCTCTAATGCTAATTATGTTGTGCTACTATGGCTCTAATTCATATAAGGTTGTGCTGCTAGGGCCCTGACTATAATGACTATGACTATAATCCGATTTATGTTGGCCAACTATGGCTCTAAGTCGAATGATGCTCTGCTACTATGACTCTAATTCAAATTATGTTGTGCTGCTAGGGGCCTGATGTAATACACAGTTAGCATTACAGCTATAGTAGCGGAACAGTATTTCACATCAGGGCCCTAGCAGCACAACCTAATTTGAATTAGAGCCTTAGTAGCACAACATTGCTCTGCTACGATAGCTCTAATGCTAATTATGTTGTGCTACTATGGCTCTAATTCAAATAAGGTTGTGCTGCTAGGGCCCTGATGTGAAACACTGTTGTGCTGCTATGGTTTCAATTCAAATGATGAAGTACTACTATGGCTCTAAATTACATTATGTTGTGCCACTATGACCTTGATGTGAAACACTGTTTTGCTACTATAGCTGTAATGCTATATATGCAGTGCTGCCATGGCTCTAATTCAAATTATGTTGGCCAACTATGACTCTAATTAAAATTACGTTGTGCTGCTAGGGCCCTCATGTTTAACACTGTACTGCTACTATAGCTCTAATGCTCACTGTGATTCACCTCAGGGCCCTAGCAGCACAACATAATTCGAATCAGAGCCATAGTAGCACAACATAGGTAGCATTAGAGCTTTAGTAGCAGAACAATGTTGTGCTACTATGACTCTAAATCAAATTATTTTGGCCAAATATAACTCCAATTCAAATGATGTGCTACTATGGCTCTAATTCAAATTACTGTTGTGCCACCATGGTCCAAATTTAAATTATGTTATACAAAAGTGCACATGTATATTAGGTTGTGCTGCTATGGTTCTAATTTAAATTATATTGTGCTGTTCTGCAACTATAGCTCTAATGCTAATTATGCAGTGCTGCTATGACTATAAATCAAATTATGTTGGCCAACTATGACTCCAATTTAAATGATGCAGTGCTACTATGGCTCTTATTTAAATTATGTTGTGCCACTATGGCCTTGATGTGAAACACTCGACTGCTACTATAGCTCTAATGCTAACTGTGTTTCACATCAGGGCCCTAGCAGCACAACATAATTTGAATTAAAGTCATAGTAGCATAACATTGTTCTGCTACTATAGCTCAAATGCTACCTATTTTATGCTACTATGACTAATTCAAATTATGTTGTGCTGCTATGACGATAATCCGATTTATGTTGGCCAACTATGGCTCCAATTCAAATGATGCTCTGCTACTATGGCTCTAATTCAAATTATGTTGTGCTGCTAGGGCCCTGATGTGAAACACTGTGGTGCTACTATAGATCTAATGCTAATTATGCTGGAATACTATCTCTCCAATTTAAATTTAGTTGTGCTGCTATGGCCCTAGTGAGAAACACTGTTCTGCTACTGTGGCCCAAATTCTAATTATGCTGTGCTGTCCTGGCCCTGATGTAAAACACTGTTGTGCTACCATAGCTTTAATGCTAATTATGCAATGCTGCTCTAACTCTAATTTCAATTATGGTGTGCTGCTAGGGCCCTCATGTGAAACACTGTAGTGCTACTATAGCTTTACTGCTAACTGTGTTTCACATCAGGGCCCTAGCAGCACAACATAACTTGAGTTAGAGTCATAGTAGCACAACATTGTTCTGCTACTATAGCTCTAATGCTAATTATGTAGTGCTGCTATGACTAAAATTCAAATTATGTTGGCCAACTAAGACTCCAATTTAAATGATGTGGTGCTACTATGGCTCTAATTCAAATTATGGTGTGCTGTTAGGGCCCTGATGTGAAACACTGTGCTGCTACTATAGCTCTAATGCTAACTGTCTTTTACGTCAGGTCCCCAGCAGCACAACATAATCTGAATCAGAGCCATAGTAGCACAACATAGGTAGCATTAGAGCTATAGTAGCAGAACAATGTTGTGCTACTATGACTCTAAATCAAATTATTTTGGCCAAATATAACTCCAATTCAAATGATGTTGTGCTACTATAGCTCTATTTCAAATTACTGTTGTGCCGCTCTGGCCCAAATGGCAATTATGTTGTGCCACCATGGTCCAAATTTGAATTGTATTGTTCTACAAAAGTGCACATGTATATTAGGGTGTGCTGCTAGGGCCCGAATGGGAAACACTGTTGTGCTGCTATGGTTCTAAATCAAAAGATGATGTGCTACTATGGCCCTAATTTAAATTATGTTGTGCCGCTAGGGCCCTGATGTGAAACACAGTTAGCATTAGAGCTGTAGTAGCAGAACAGTGTTTCACATCAGGGCCCTAGCAGCACAAAATAATTTGAATTAGAGTCATAGTAGCACAAAATTGCTCTGCTATGATAGCTCTAATGCTAACTATGTTGTGCTACTATTGCTCTAATGCTAATTATGATGTGAAACAGTATTCTGCTGCTATGGTTTCAATTCAAATGATGAAGTACTACTATGGCTTTAAATTAAATTATGTTGTGCTACTATGGCCCAAGTGGGAAACACTGTTCCTCTACTGTGGCCCAATTCAAATTCTGCTGTGCTGTCCTGGCCCTGATGTAAAACACTGTTGTTCTACCGTAGCTCTAACTCTAATTATGCAATGCTGCTCTAATTCTAATTCAAATTGTGGTGTGTTGCTAGGGCCCTCATGTGAAACACTGTACTGCTACTATAGCTCTAATGCTCACTGTGTTTCACATCAGGGCCCGAGCAGCACAGCATAACTTGAAGTAGAGTCATAGTAGCACAACATTGTTCTGCTACTATAGCTCTAATGCTAATTATGTAGTGCTTCTATTACTATAATTCAAATTATGTTGGCCAACTATGACTCCAATTTAAATGATGTGGTGCTACTATGGCTCTAATTCAAATTATGGTGTGCTGATTATGGCCCTGATGTGAAACACTGTGCTGCTGCTGCTATGGTTTCACTTCAAATGATGAAGTACTGCTATGGCTCTAAATTCAATTATGTTGTGCTACTATGGCCTTGATGTGAAACACTGTTGTGCTACCGTAGCATTAATGCTAATTATGTAATGCCAATATGACTCCAATACAAATCATGTGGGCCAACTATGGCTCTGATTCGAATCATGTTGTGCTGCTAGGGCCCTCATGTGAAACACTGTACTGCTACTATAGCTCTAATGCTAACTGTGATTCACATCAGGGCCCTAGCAGCACAACATGATTCGAATCAGAGCCATAGTAGCACAACATAGGTAGCATTGGAGCTATAGTAGCAGAACAATGTTGTGCTACTATGACTTTAATTCAAATTATGTTGTGCTATGTTGTGCTGCCAGGGCCCTGATGTGAAACACTGTGCTGCTACTATAGCTCTAATGCTAATTATGTTGTGCTCCTATGACTCTAATCCAAATGATGCTCTGCTACTATGGATCTAATTCAAATTACGTTGTGCTGCTAGGGCCTGATGTGAAACACTGTTCTGCTACAATAGATCTAATGCTAATAATGTTGGGCAACCATCTCTCCAATTCAAATAATGCTGTGCTGTCCTGGCCCTGATGGAAAACACTGTTGTGCTACCGTAGCATTAATGCTAATTATGTAATGCCAATATGACTCCAATACAAATCATGTGGGCCAACTATGACTCTAATTCAAATTATGGTGTGCTGCTAGGGCCCTCATGTGAAACACTGTACTGCTACTATAGCTCTAATGCTAACTGTGTTTCACATCAGGGCCCCAGCAGCCCAACACGATTCGAATTAGAGCCATAGTAGCACAACATAGGTAGCATTAGAGCTATAGTAGCAGAACAGTGTTGTGCTACTATGACTTAATTCAAAATAGCTGGTGCTGCCAGGGCCCTGATGTGAAACACTGTGCTGCTATAATAGCTCTAATGCTAATTATGTTGCGGTGCTATGACTATAATCCGATTTATGTTGGCCAACTATGGCTCTAAGTCGAATGATGCTCTGCTACTATGACTCTAATTCAAATTATGTTGTGCTGCTAGGGGCCTGATGTGAAACACAGTTAGCATTACAGCTATAGTAGCGGAACAGTATTTCACATCAGGGCCCTAGCAGCACAACCTAATTTGAATTAGAGCCTTAGTAGCACAACATTGCTCTGCTACGATAGCTCTAATGCTAATTATGTTGTGCTACTATGGCTCTAATTCAAATAAGGTTGTGCTGCTAGTGCCCTGATGTGAAACACTGTTGTGCTGCTATGGTTTCAATTCAAATGATGAAGTACTACTATGGCTCTAAATTACATTATGTTGTGCCACTATGACCTTGATGTGAAACACTGTTTTGCTACTATAGCTGTAATGCTATATATGCAGTGCTGCCATGACTCTAATCCAAATGATCTTGGCCAACTATGGCCCTAAGTCAAATGATGCTCTGCTACTATGGCTCTAATGCAAATTATGTTGTGCTGCTAGGGCCCTCATGTTTAACACTGTACTGCTACTATAGCTCTAATGCTCAATGTGATTCACCTCAGGGCCCTAGCAGCACAACATGATTTGAATTAGAGCCATAGTAGCACAACATAGGTAGCATTAGAGCTATAGCAGCAGAACAATGTTGTGCTACTATGACTTTAATTCAAATTATGTTGTGCTATGTTGTGCTGCCAGGGCCTTGATGTGAAACACTGTGCTGCTACTATAGCTCTAATGCTTTCTTGTGTTGTGCTCCCATGACTCTAATCCAAATGATCTTGGCCAACTATAGCCCTAAGTCTAATGATGCTCTGCTACTATGGCTCTAATTCAAATTATGTTGTGCTGCTAGGGGCCTGATGTAATACACAGTATTACATACAAATATTATTATTGTAATGCTACTATAGCTCTAATGCTAACTGTGTTTCACATCAGGGCCCTAGCAGCACAACATAATTTGAATTAAAGTCATAGTAGCATAACATTGTTCTGCTACTATAGCTCAAATGCTACCTATTTTATGCTACTATGACTAATTCAAATTATGTTGTGCTGCTATGACGATAATCTGATTTATGTTGGCCAACTATGGCTCCAATTCAAATGATGCTCTGCTACTATGGCTCTAATTCAAATTATGTTGTGCTGCTAGGGCCCTGATGTGAAACACTGTGGTGCTACTATAGATCTAATGCTAATTATGCTGGAATACTATCTCTCCGATTTAAATTTAGTTGTGCTGCTATGGCCCTAGTGAGAAACACTGTTCTGCTACTGTGGCCCAAATTCTAATTATGCTGTGCTGTCCTGGACCTGATGTAAAACACTGTTGTGCTACCATAGCTTTAATGCTAATTATGCAATGCTGCTCTAACTCTAATTTCAATTATGGTGTGCTGCTAGGGCCCTCATGTGAAACACTGTAGTGCTACTATAGCTTTAATGCTAACTGTGTTTCACATCAGGGCCCTAGCAGCACAACATAACTTGAGTTAGAGTCATAGTAGCACAACATTGTTCTGCTACTATAGCTCTAATGCTAATTATGTAGTGCTGCTATGACTAAAATTCAAATTATGTTGGCCAACTAAGACTCCAATTTAAATGATGTGGTGCTACTATGGCTCTAATTCAAATTATGGTGTGCTTTTAGGGCCCTGATGTGAAACACTGTGCTGCTACTATAGCTCTAATGCTAACTGTCTTTTACGTCAGGTCCCTAGCAGCACAACATAATCTGAATCAGAGCCATAGTAGCACAACATAGGTAGCATTAGAGCTATAGTAGCAGAACAATGTTGTGCTACTATGACTCTAAATCAAATTATTTTGGCCAAATATAACTCCAATTCAAATGATGTTGTGCTACTATAGCTCTATAATTCAAATTATGTTGGCCAACTATGACTCCAATTTAAATGATGTGGTGCTACTATGGCTCTAATTCAAATTATGGTGTGCTGATTATGGCCCTGATGTGAAACACTGTGGTGCTACTATAGATCTAATGCTAATTATGCTGGAATACTATCTCTCCAATTTAAATTTAGTTGTGCTGCTATGGCCCTAGTGAGAAACACTGTTCTGCTACTGTGGCCCAAATTCTAATTATGCTGTGCTGTCCTGGCCCTGATGTAAAACACTGTTGTGCTACCATAGCTTTAATGCTAATTATGCAATGCTGCTCTAACTCTAATTTCAATTATGGTGTGCTGCTAGGGCCCTGATGTGAAACACTGTGCTGCTACTATAGCTCTAATGCTAACTGTCTTTTACGTCAGGTCCCCAGCAGCACAACATAATCTGAATCAGAGCCATAGTAGCACAACATAGGTAGCATTAGAGCTATAGTAGCAGAACAATGTTGTGCTACTATGACTCTAAATCAAATTATTTTGGCCAAATATAACTCCAATTCAAATGATGTTGTGCTACTATAGCTCTATTTCAAATTACTGTTGTGCCGCTCTGGCCCAAATGGCAATTATGTTGTGCCACCATGGTCCAAATTTGAATTGTATTGTTCTACAAAAGTGCACATGTATATTAGGGTGTGCTGCTAGGGCCCGAATGGGAAACACTGTTGTGCTGCTATGGTTCTAAATCAAAAGATGATGTGCTACTATGGCCCTAATTTAAATTATGTTGTGCCGCTAGGGCCCTGATGTGAAACACAGTTAGCATTAGAGCTGTAGTAGCAGAACAGTGTTTCACATCAGGGCCCTAGCAGCACAAAATAATTTGAATTAGAGTCATAGTAGCACAAAATTGCTCTGCTATGATAGCTCTAATGCTAACTATGTTGTGCTACTATTGCTCTAATGCTAATTATGATGTGAAACAGTATTCTGCTGCTATGGTTTCAATTCAAATGATGAAGTACTACTATGGCTTTAAATTAAATTATGTTGTGCTACTATGGCCCAAGTGGGAAACACTGTTCCTCTACTGTGGCCCAATTCAAATTCTGCTGTGCTGTCCTGGCCCTGATGTAAAACACTGTTGTTCTACCGTAGCTCTAACTCTAATTATGCAATGCTGCTCTAATTCTAATTCAAATTGTGGTGTGTTGCTAGGGCCCTCATGTGAAACACTGTACTGCTACTATAGCTCTAATGCTCACTGTGTTTCACATCAGGGCCCGAGCAGCACAGCATAACTTGAAGTAGAGTCATAGTAGCACAACATTGTTCTGCTACTATAGCTCTAATGCTAATTATGTAGTGCTGCTATTACTATAATTCAAATTATGTTGGCCAACTATGACTCCAATTTAAATGATGTGGTGCTACTATGGCTCTAATTCAAATTATAGTGTGCTGATTATGGCCCTGATGTGAAACACTGTGCTGCTGCTGCTATGGTTTCACTTCAAATGATGAAGTACTGCTATGGCTCTAAATTCAATTATGTTGTGCTACTATGGCCTTGATGTGAAACACTGTTGTGCTACCGTAGCATTAATGCTAATTATGTAATGCCAATATGACTCCAATACAAATCATGTGGGCCAACTATGGCTCTGATTCGAATCATGTTGTGCTGCTAGGGCCCTCATGTGAAACACTGTACTGCTACTATAGCTCTAATGCTAACTGTGATTCACATCAGGGCCCTAGCAGCACAACATGATTCGAATCAGAGCCATAGTAGCACAACATAGGTAGCATTAGAGCTATAGTAGCAGAACAATGTTGTGCTACTATGACTTTAATTCAAATTATGTTGTGCTATGTTGTGCTGCCAGGGCCCTGATGTGAAACACTGTGCTGCTACTATAGCTCTAATGCTAATTATGTTGTGCTCCTATGACTTTAATCCAAATGATGCTCTGCTACTATGGATCTAATTCAAATTACGTTGTGCTGCTAGGTCCTGATGTGAAACAATGTTCTGCTACAATAGATCTAATGCTAATAATGTTGGGCAACCATCTCTCCAATTCAAATAATGCTGTGCTGTCCTGGCCCTGATGGAAAACACTGTTGTGCTACCGTAGCATTAATGCTAATTATGTAATGCCAATATGACTCCAATACAAATCATGTGGGCCAACTATGACTCTAATTCAAATTATGGTGTGCTGCTAGGGCCCTCATGTGAAACACTGTACTGCTACTATAGCTCTAATGCTAACTGTGTTTCACATCAGGGCCCCAGCAGCCCAACACGATTCGAATTAGAGCCATAGTAGCACAACATAGGTAGCATTAGAGCTATAGTAGCAGAACAATGTTGTGCTACTATGACTTAATTCAAAATAGCTGGTGCTGCCAGGGCCCTGATGTGAAACACTGTGCTGCTATAATAGCTCTAATGCTAATTATGTTGCGGTGCTATGACTATAATCCGATTTATGTTGGCCAACTATGGCTCTAAGTCGAATGATGCTCTGCTACTATGACTCTAATTCAAATGATGTTGTGCTGCTAGGGGCCTGATGTGAAACACAGTTAGCATTACAGCTATAGTAGCGGAACAGTATTTCACATCAGGGCCCTAGCAGCACAACCTAATTTGAATTAGAGCCTTAGTAGCACAACATTGCTCTGCTACGATAGCTCTAATGCTAATTATGTTGTGCTACTATGGCTCTAATTCAAATAAGGTTGTGCTGCTAGGGCCCTGACTATAATGACTATGACTATAATCCGATTTATGTTGGCCAACTATGGCTCTAAGTCGAATGATGCTCTGCTACTATGACTCTAATTCAAATTATGTTGTGCTGCTAGGGGCCTGATGTGAAACACAGTTAGCATTACAGCTATAGTAGCGGAACAGTATTTCACATCAGGGCCCTAGCAGCACAACCTAATTTGAATTAGAGCCTTAGTAGCACAACATTGCTCTGCTACGATAGCTCTAATGCTAATTATGTTGTGCTACTATGGCTCTAATTCAAATAAGGTTGTGCTGCTAGGGCCCTGATGTGAAACACTGTTGTGCTGCTATGGTTTCAATTCAAATGATGAAGTACTACTATGGCTCTAAATTACATTATGTTGTGCCACTATGACCTTGATGTGAAACACTGTTTTGCTACTATAGCTGTAATGCTATATATGCAGTGCTGCCATGGCTCTAATTCAAATTATGTTGGCCAACTATGACTCTAATTAAAATTACGTTGTGCTGCTAGGGCCCTCATGTTTAACACTGTACTGCTACTATAGCTCTAATGCTCACTGTGATTCACCTCAGGGCCCTAGCAGCACAACATAATTCGAATCAGAGCCATTGTAGCACAACATAGGTAGCATTAGAGCTATAGTAGCAGAACAATGTTGTGCTACTATGACTCTAAATCAAATTATTTTGGCCAAATATAGCTCCAATTCAAATGATGTGCTACTATGGCTCTAATTCAAATCACTGTTGTGCCACCATGGTCCAAATTTAAATTATGTTATACAAAAGTGCACATGTATATTAGGTTGTGCTGCTATGGTTCTAATTTAAATTATATTGTGCTGTTCTGCAACTATAGCTCTAATGCTAATTATGCAGTGCTGCTATGACTATAAATCAAATTATGTTGGCCAACTATGACTCCAATTTAAATGATGCAGTGCTACTATGGCTCTTATTTAAATTATGTTGTGCCACTATGGCCTTGATGTGAAACACTTGACTGCTACTATAGCTCTAATGCTAACTGTGTTTCACATCAGGGCCCTAGCAGCACAACATAATTTGAATTAAAGTCATAGTAGCATAACATTGTTCTGCTACTATAGCTCAAATGCTACCTATTTTATGCTACTATGACTAATTCAAATTATGTTGTGCTGCTATGACGATAATCCGATTTATGTTGGCCAACTATGGCTCCAATTCAAATGATGCTCTGCTACTATGGCTCTAATTCAAATTATGTTGTGCTGCTAGGGCCCTGATGTGAAACACTGTGGTGCTACTATAGATCTAATGCTAATTATGCTGGAATACTATCTCTCCAATTTAAATTTAGTTGTGCTGCTATGGCCCTAGTGAGAAACACTGTTCTGCTACTGTGGCCCAAATTCTAATTATGCTGTGCTGTCCTGGCCCTGATGTAAAACACTGTTGTGCTACCATAGCTTTAATGCTAATTATGCAATGCTGCTCTAACTCTAATTTAAATTATGGTGTGCTGCTAGGGCCCTCATGTGAAACACTGTAGTGCTACTATAGCTTTACTGCTAACTGTGTTTCACATCAGGGCCCTAGCAGCACAACATAACTTGAGTTAGAGTCATAGTAGCACAACATTGTTCTGCTACTATAGCTCTAATGCTAATTATGTAGTGCTGCTATGACTAAAATTCAAATTATGTTGGCCAACTAAGACTCCAATTTAAATGATGTGGTGCTACTATGGCTCTAATTCAAATTATGGTGTGCTGTTAGGGCCCTGATGTGAAACACTGTGCTGCTACTATAGCTCTAATGCTAACTGTCTTTTACGTCAGGTCCCCAGCAGCACAACATAATCTGAATCAGAGCCATAGTAGCACAACATAGGTAGCATTAGAGCTATAGTAGCAGAACAATGTTGTGCTACTATGACTCTAAATCAAATTATTTTGGCCAAATATAACTCCAATTCAAATGATGTTGTGCTACTATAGCTCTATTTCAAATTACTGTTGTGCCGCTCTGGCCCAAATGGCAATTATGTTGTGCCACCATGGTCCAAATTTGAATTGTATTGTTCTACAAAAGTGCACATGTATATTAGGGTGTGCTGCTAGGGCCCGAATGGGAAACACTGTTGTGCTGCTATGGTTCTAAATCAAAAGATGATGTGCTACTATGGCCCTAATTTAAATTATGTTGTGCCGCTAGGGCCCTGATGTGAAACACAGTTAGCATTAGAGCTGTAGTAGCAGAACAGTGTTTCACATCAGGGCCCTAGCAGCACAAAATAATTTGAATTAGAGTCATAGTAGCACAAAATTGCTCTGCTATGATAGCTCTAATGCTAACTATGTTGTGCTACTATTGCTCTAATGCTAATTATGATGTGAAACAGTATTCTGCTGCTATGGTTTCAATTCAAATGATGAAGTACTACTATGGCTTTAAATTAAATTATGTTGTGCTACTATGGCCCAAGTGGGAAACACTGTTCCTCTACTGTGGCCCAATTCAAATTCTGCTGTGCTGTCCTGGCCCTGATGTAAAACACTGTTGTTCTACCGTAGCTCTAACTCTAATTATGCAATGCTGCTCTAATTCTAATTCAAATTGTGGTGTGTTGCTAGGGCCCTCATGTGAAACACTGTACTGCTACTATAGCTCTAATGCTCACTGTGTTTCACATCAGGGCCCGAGCAGCACAGCATAACTTGAAGTAGAGTCATAGTAGCACAACATTGTTCTGCTACTATAGCTCTAATGCTAATTATGTAGTGCTGCTATTACTATAATTCAAATTATGTTGGCCAACTATGACTCCAATTTAAATGATGTGGTGCTACTATGGCTCTAATTCAAATTATGGTGTGCTGATTATGGCCCTGATGTGAAACACTGTGCTGCTGCTGCTATGGTTTCACTTCAAATGATGAAGTACTGCTATGGCTCTAAATTCAATTATGTTGTGCTACTATGGCCTTGATGTGAAACACTGTTGTGCTACCGTAGCATTAATGCTAATTATGTAATGCCAATATGACTCCAATACAAATCATGTGGGCCAACTATGGCTCTGATTCGAATCATGTTGTGCTGCTAGGGCCCTCATGTGAAACACTGTACTGCTACTATAGCTCTAATGCTAACTGTGATTCACATCAGGGCCCTAGCAGCACAACATGATTCGAATCAGAGCCATAGTAGCACAACATAGGTAGCATTAGAGCTATAGTAGCAGAACAATGTTGTGCTACTATGACTTTAATTCAAATTATGTTGTGCTATGTTGTGCTGCCAGGGCCCTGATGTGAAACACTGTGCTGCTACTATAGCTCTAATGCTAATTATGTTGTGCTCCTATGACTTTAATCCAAATGATGCTCTGCTACTATGGATCTAATTCAAATTACGTTGTGCTGCTAGGGCCTGATGTGAAACACTGTTCTGCTACAATAGATCTAATGCTAATAATGTTGGGCAACCATCTCTCCAATTCAAATAATGCTGTGCTGTCCTGGCCCTGATGGAAAACACTGTTGTGCTACCGTAGCATTAATGCTAATTATGTAATGCCAATATGACTCCAATACAAATCATGTGGGCCAACTATGACTCTAATTCAAATTATGGTGTGCTGCTAGGGCCCTCATGTGAAACACTGTACTGCTACTATAGCTCTAATGCTAACTGTGTTTCACATCAGGGCCCCAGCAGCCCAACACGATTCGAATTAGAGCCATAGTAGCACAACATAGGTAGCATTAGAGCTATAGTAGCAGAACAATGTTGTGCTACTATGACTTAATTCAAAATAGCTGGTGCTGCCAGGGCCCTGATGTGAAACACTGTGCTGCTATAATAGCTCTAATGCTAATTATGTTGCGGTGCTATGACTATAATCCGATTTATGTTGGCCAACTATGGCTCTAAGTCGAATGATGCTCTGCTACTATGACTCTAATTCAAATTATGTTGTGCTGCTAGGGGCCTGATGTGAAACACAGTTAGCATTACAGCTATAGTAGCGGAACAGTATTTCACATCAGGGCCCTAGCAGCACAACCTAATTTGAATTAGAGCCTTAGTAGCACAACATTGCTCTGCTACGATAGCTCTAATGCTAATTATGTTGTGCTACTATGGCTCTAATTCATATAAGGTTGTGCTGCTAGGGCCCTGACTATAATGACTATGACTATAATCCGATTTATGTTGGCCAACTATGGCTCTAAGTCGAATGATGCTCTGCTACTATGACTCTAATTCAAATTATGTTGTGCTGCTAGGGGCCTGATGTAATACACAGTTAGCATTACAGCTATAGTAGCGGAACAGTATTTCACATCAGGGCCCTAGCAGCACAACCTAATTTGAATTAGAGCCTTAGTAGCACAACATTGCTCTGCTACGATAGCTCTAATGCTAATTATGTTGTGCTACTATGGCTCTAATTCAAATAAGGTTGTGCTGCTAGGGCCCTGATGTGAAACACTGTTGTGCTGCTATGGTTTCAATTCAAATGATGAAGTACTACTATGGCTCTAAATTACATTATGTTGTGCCACTATGACCTTGATGTGAAACACTGTTTTGCTACTATAGCTGTAATGCTATATATGCAGTGCTGCCATGGCTCTAATTCAAATTATGTTGGCCAACTATGACTCTAATTAAAATTACGTTGTGCTGCTAGGGCCCTCATGTTTAACACTGTACTGCTACTATAGCTCTAATGCTCACTGTGATTCACCTCAGGGCCCTAGCAGCACAACATAATTCGAATCAGAGCCATAGTAGCACAACATAGGTAGCATTAGAGCTTTAGTAGCAGAACAATGTTGTGCTACTATGACTCTAAATCAAATTATTTTGGCCAAATATAACTCCAATTCAAATGATGTGCTACTATGGCTCTAATTCAAATTACTGTTGTGCCACCATGGTCCAAATTTAAATTATGTTATACAAAAGTGCACATGTATATTAGGTTGTGCTGCTATGGTTCTAATTTAAATTATATTGTGCTGTTCTGCAACTATAGCTCTAATGCTAATTATGCAGTGCTGCTATGACTATAAATCAAATTATGTTGGCCAACTATGACTCCAATTTAAATGATGCAGTGCTACTATGGCTCTTATTTAAATTATGTTGTGCCACTATGGCCTTGATGTGAAACACTCGACTGCTACTATAGCTCTAATGCTAACTGTGTTTCACATCAGGGCCCTAGCAGCACAACATAATTTGAATTAAAGTCATAGTAGCATAACATTGTTCTGCTACTATAGCTCAAATGCTACCTATTTTATGCTACTATGACTAATTCAAATTATGTTGTGCTGCTATGACGATAATCCGATTTATGTTGGCCAACTATGGCTCCAATTCAAATGATGCTCTGCTACTATGGCTCTAATTCAAATTATGTTGTGCTGCTAGGGCCCTGATGTGAAACACTGTGGTGCTACTATAGATCTAATGCTAATTATGCTGGAATACTATCTCTCCAATTTAAATTTAGTTGTGCTGCTATGGCCCTAGTGAGAAACACTGTTCTGCTACTGTGGCCCAAATTCTAATTATGCTGTGCTGTCCTGGCCCTGATGTAAAACACTGTTGTGCTACCATAGCTTTAATGCTAATTATGCAATGCTGCTCTAACTCTAATTTCAATTATGGTGTGCTGCTAGGGCCCTCATGTGAAACACTGTAGTGCTACTATAGCTTTACTGCTAACTGTGTTTCACATCAGGGCCCTAGCAGCACAACATAACTTGAGTTAGAGTCATAGTAGCACAACATTGTTCTGCTACTATAGCTCTAATGCTAATTATGTAGTGCTGCTATGACTAAAATTCAAATTATGTTGGCCAACTAAGACTCCAATTTAAATGATGTGGTGCTACTATGGCTCTAATTCAAATTATGGTGTGCTGTTAGGGCCCTGATGTGAAACACTGTGCTGCTACTATAGCTCTAATGCTAACTGTCTTTTACGTCAGGTCCCCAGCAGCACAACATAATCTGAATCAGAGCCATAGTAGCACAACATAGGTAGCATTAGAGCTATAGTAGCAGAACAATGTTGTGCTACTATGACTCTAAATCAAATTATTTTGGCCAAATATAACTCCAATTCAAATGATGTTGTGCTACTATAGCTCTATTTCAAATTACTGTTGTGCCGCTCTGGCCCAAATGGCAATTATGTTGTGCCACCATGGTCCAAATTTGAATTGTATTGTTCTACAAAAGTGCACATGTATATTAGGGTGTGCTGCTAGGGCCCGAATGGGAAACACTGTTGTGCTGCTATGGTTCTAAATCAAAAGATGATGTGCTACTATGGCCCTAATTTAAATTATGTTGTGCCGCTAGGGCCCTGATGTGAAACACAGTTAGCATTAGAGCTGTAGTAGCAGAACAGTGTTTCACATCAGGGCCCTAGCAGCACAAAATAATTTGAATTAGAGTCATAGTAGCACAAAATTGCTCTGCTATGATAGCTCTAATGCTAACTATGTTGTGCTACTATTGCTCTAATGCTAATTATGATGTGAAACAGTATTCTGCTGCTATGGTTTCAATTCAAATGATGAAGTACTACTATGGCTTTAAATTAAATTATGTTGTGCTACTATGGCCCAAGTGGGAAACACTGTTCCTCTACTGTGGCCCAATTCAAATTCTGCTGTGCTGTCCTGGCCCTGATGTAAAACACTGTTGTTCTACCGTAGCTCTAACTCTAATTATGCAATGCTGCTCTAATTCTAATTCAAATTGTGGTGTGTTGCTAGGGCCCTCATGTGAAACACTGTACTGCTACTATAGCTCTAATGCTCACTGTGTTTCACATCAGGGCCCGAGCAGCACAGCATAACTTGAAGTAGAGTCATAGTAGCACAACATTGTTCTGCTACTATAGCTCTAATGCTAATTATGTAGTGCTTCTATTACTATAATTCAAATTATGTTGGCCAACTATGACTCCAATTTAAATGATGTGGTGCTACTATGGCTCTAATTCAAATTATGGTGTGCTGATTATGGCCCTGATGTGAAACACTGTGCTGCTGCTGCTATGGTTTCACTTCAAATGATGAAGTACTGCTATGGCTCTAAATTCAATTATGTTGTGCTACTATGGCCTTGATGTGAAACACTGTTGTGCTACCGTAGCATTAATGCTAATTATGTAATGCCAATATGACTCCAATACAAATCATGTGGGCCAACTATGGCTCTGATTCGAATCATGTTGTGCTGCTAGGGCCCTCATGTGAAACACTGTACTGCTACTATAGCTCTAATGCTAACTGTGATTCACATCAGGGCCCTAGCAGCACAACATGATTCGAATCAGAGCCATAGTAGCACAACATAGGTAGCATTGGAGCTATAGTAGCAGAACAATGTTGTGCTACTATGACTTTAATTCAAATTATGTTGTGCTATGTTGTGCTGCCAGGGCCCTGATGTGAAACACTGTGCTGCTACTATAGCTCTAATGCTAATTATGTTGTGCTCCTATGACTCTAATCCAAATGATGCTCTGCTACTATGGATCTAATTCAAATTACGTTGTGCTGCTAGGGCCTGATGTGAAACACTGTTCTGCTACAATAGATCTAATGCTAATAATGTTGGGCAACCATCTCTCCAATTCAAATAATGCTGTGCTGTCCTGGCCCTGATGGAAAACACTGTTGTGCTACCGTAGCATTAATGCTAATTATGTAATGCCAATATGACTCCAATACAAATCATGTGGGCCAACTATGACTCTAATTCAAATTATGGTGTGCTGCTAGGGCCCTCATGTGAAACACTGTACTGCTACTATAGCTCTAATGCTAACTGTGTTTCACATCAGGGCCCCAGCAGCCCAACACGATTCGAATTAGAGCCATAGTAGCACAACATAGGTAGCATTAGAGCTATAGTAGCAGAACAGTGTTGTGCTACTATGACTTAATTCAAAATAGCTGGTGCTGCCAGGGCCCTGATGTGAAACACTGTGCTGCTATAATAGCTCTAATGCTAATTATGTTGCGGTGCTATGACTATAATCCGATTTATGTTGGCCAACTATGGCTCTAAGTCGAATGATGCTCTGCTACTATGACTCTAATTCAAATTATGTTGTGCTGCTAGGGGCCTGATGTGAAACACAGTTAGCATTACAGCTATAGTAGCGGAACAGTATTTCACATCAGGGCCCTAGCAGCACAACCTAATTTGAATTAGAGCCTTAGTAGCACAACATTGCTCTGCTACGATAGCTCTAATGCTAATTATGTTGTGCTACTATGGCTCTAATTCAAATAAGGTTGTGCTGCTAGTGCCCTGATGTGAAACACTGTTGTGCTGCTATGGTTTCAATTCAAATGATGAAGTACTACTATGGCTCTAAATTACATTATGTTGTGCCACTATGACCTTGATGTGAAACACTGTTTTGCTACTATAGCTGTAATGCTATATATGCAGTGCTGCCATGACTCTAATCCAAATGATCTTGGCCAACTATGGCCCTAAGTCAAATGATGCTCTGCTACTATGGCTCTAATGCAAATTATGTTGTGCTGCTAGGGCCCTCATGTTTAACACTGTACTGCTACTATAGCTCTAATGCTCACTGTGATTCACCTCAGGGCCCTAGCAGCACAACATGATTTGAATTAGAGCCATAGTAGCACAACATAGGTAGCATTAGAGCTATAGCAGCAGAACAATGTTGTGCTACTATGACTTTAATTCAAATTATGTTGTGCTATGTTGTGCTGCCAGGGCCTTGATGTGAAACACTGTGCTGCTACTATAGCTCTAATGCTTTCTTGTGTTGTGCTCCCATGACTCTAATCCAAATGATCTTGGCCAACTATGGCCCTAAGTCTAATGATGCTCTGCTACTATGGCTCTAATTCAAATTATGTTGTGCTGCTAGGGCCCTGATGTAAAACACTGTGGTGCTACTATAGATCTAATGCTAATTATGCTGAGATACTATCTCTCCAATTTAAATTTTGTTGTGCTGCTGTGGCCCTAGTGGGAAACACTGTTCCGCTACTGTGGCCTAAATTCAAATTATGCTATGCTGTGCTGTCCTGGTCCTTATGTGAAACACTGTACTACTACTATAGCTCTAAGGCTAACTGTGTTTCACATCAGGGCCCTAGCAGCACAACATGATTCGAATTAAAGCCATAGTAGCACAACATAGGTAGCATTAGAGCTATAGTAGCAGAACAATGTTGTGCTACTATGACTTAATTTAAATTAGGTTGTGCTGCCAGGGCCCTGATGTGAAACACTGTGCTGCTACTATAGCTCTAATGCTAATTATGTTGTGCTGCTAGGGCCCTGATGTGAAACGCTGTGCTGCTACTGTAGCTCTAATGCTCCCGGTGTTTTACGTCAGGGCCCTAGCAGCACAACATAATTCGAACCAGAGCCATAGTAGCACAACATAGGTAGCATTAGAGCTATAGTAGCAGAACAATGTTGTGCTACTATGACTCTAAATCAAATTATTTTGGCCAAATATAACTCCAATTCAAATGATGTGCTACTATGGCTCTAATTCAAATTACTATTGTGCCACCATGGTCCAAATTTAAATTATGTTATACAAAAGTGCACATGTATATTAGGTTGTGCTGCTATGGTTCTAATTTAAATTATATTGTGCTGTTCTGCAACTATAGCTCTAATGCTAATTATGCAGTGCTGCTATGACTATAAATCAAATTATGTTGGCCAACTATGACTCCAATTTAAATGATGCAGTGCTACTATGGCTCTTATTTAAATTATGTTGTGCCACTATGGCCTTGATGTGAAACACTCGACTGCTACTATAGCTCTAATGCTAACTGTGTTTCACATCAGGGCCCTAGCAGCACAACATAATTTGAATTAAAGTCATAGTAGCATAACATTGTTCTGCTACTATAGCTCAAATGCTACCTATTTTATGCTACTATGACTAATTCAAATTATGTTGTGCTGCTATGACGATAATCCGATTTATGTTGGCCAACTATGGCTCCAATTCAAATGATGCTCTTCTACTATGGCTCTAATTCAAATTATGTTGTGCTGCTAGGGCCCTGATGTGAAACACTGTGGTGCTACTATAGATCTAATGCTAATTATGCTGGAATACTATCTCTCCAATTAAAATTTAGTTGTGCTGCTATGGCCCTAGTGAGAAACACTGTTCTGCTACTGTGGCCCAAATTCTAATTATGCTGTGCTGTCCTGGCCCTGATGTAAAACACTGTTGTGCTACCATAGCTTTAATGCTAATTATGCAATGCTGCTCTAACTCTAATTTAAATTATGGTGTGCTGCTAGGGCCCTCATGTGAAACACTGTAGTGCTACTATAGCTTTAATGCTAACTGTGTTTCACATCAGGGCCCTAGCAGCACAACATAACTTGAGTTAGAGTCATAGTAGCACAACATTGTTCTGCTACTATAGCTCTAATGCTAATTATGTAGTGCTGCTATGACTAAAATTCAAATTATGTTGGCCAACTAAGACTCCAATTTAAATGATGTGGTGCTACTATGGCTCTAATTCAAATTATGGTGTGCTGTTAGGGCCCTGATGTGAAACACTGTGCTGCTACTATAGCTCTAATGCTAACTGTCTTTTACGTCAGGTCCCTAGCAGCACAACATAATCTGAATCAGAGCCATAGTAGCACAACATAGGTAGCATTAGAGCTATAGTAGCAGAACAATGTTGTGCTACTATGACTCTAAATCAAATTATTTTGGCCAAATATAACTCCAATTCAAATGATGTTGTGCTACTATAGCTCTATTTCAAATTACTGTTGTGCCGCTCTGGCCCAAATGGCAATTATGTTGTGCTACTATGACTTTAATTCAAATTATGTTGTGCTATGTTGTGCTGCCAGGGCCTTGATGTGAAACACTGTGCTGCTACTATAGCTCTAATGCTCTCTTGTGTTGTGCTCCCATGACTCTAATCCAAATGATTTTGGCCAACTATGGCCCTAAGTCTAATGATGCTCTGCTACTATGGCTCTAATTCAAATTATGTTGTGCTGCTAGGGCCCTGATGTAAAACACTGTGGTGCTACTATAGATCTAATGCTAATTATGCTGAGATACTATCTCTCCAATTTAAATTTTGTTGTGCTGCTGTGGCCCTAGTGGGAAACACTGTTCCGCTACTGTGGCCTAAATTCAAATTATGCTATGCTGTGCTGTCCTGGTCCTTATGTGAAACACTGTACTACTACTATAGCTCTAATGCTAACTGTGTTTCACATCAGGGCCCTAGCAGCACAACATGATTCGAATTAAAGCCATAGTAGCACAACATAGGTAGCATTAGAGCTATAGTAGCAGAACAATGTTGTGCTACTATGACTTAATTTAAATTAGGTTGTGCTGCCAGGGCCCTGATGTGAAACACTGTGCTGCTACTATAGCTCTAATGCTAATTATGTTGTGCTGCTAGGGCCCTGATGTAAAACGCTGTGCTGCTACTGTAGCTCTAATGCTCCCGGTGTTTTACGTCAGGGCCCTAGCAGCACAACATAATTCGAATCAGAGCCATAGTAGCACAACATAGGTAGCATTAGAGCTATAGTAGCAGAACAATGTTGTGCTACTATGACTCTAAATCAAATTATTTTGGCCAAATATAACTCCAATTCAAATGATGTGCTACTATGGCTCTAATTCAAATTACTGTTGTGCCACCATGGTCCAAATTTAAATTATGTTATACAAAAGTGCACATGTATATTAGGTTGTGCTGCTATGGTTCTAATTTAAATTATATTGTGCTGTTCTGCAACTATAGCTCTAATGCTAATTATGCAGTGCTGCTATGACTATAAATCAAATTATGTTGGCCAACTATGACTCCAATTTAAATGATGCAGTGCTACTATGGCTCTTATTTAAATTATGTTGTGCCACTATGGCCTTGATGTGAAACACTCGACTGCTACTATAGCTCTAATGCTAACTGTGTTTCACATCAGGGCCCTAGCAGCACAACATAATTTGAATTAAAGTCATAGTAGCATAACATTGTTCTGCTACTATAGCTCAAATGCTACCTATTTTATGCTACTATGACTAATTCAAATTATGTTGTGCTGCTATGACGATAATCCGATTTATGTTGGCCAACTATGGCTCCAATTCAAATGATGCTCTGCTACTATGGCTCTAATTCAAATTATGTTGTGCTGCTAGGGCCCTGATGTGAAACACTGTGGTGCTACTATAGATCTAATGCTAATTATGCTGGAATACTATCTCTCCAATTTAAATTTAGTTGTGCTGCTATGGCCCTAGTGAGAAACACTGTTCTGCTACTGTGGCCCAAATTCTAATTATGCTGTGCTGTCCTGGCCCTGATGTAAAACACTGTTGTGCTACCATAGCTTTAATGCTAATTATGCAATGCTGCTCTAACTCTAATTTAAAATATGGTGTGCTGCTAGGGCCCTCATGTGAAACACTGTAGTGCTACTATAGCTTTAATGCTAACTGTGTTTCACATCAGGGCCCTAGCAGCACAACATAACTTGAGTTAGAGTCATAGTAGCACAACATTGTTCTGCTACTATAGCTCTAATGCTAATTATGTAGTGCTGCTATGACTAAAATTCTAATTATGTTGGCCAACTAAGACTCCAATTTAAATGATGTGGTGCTACTATGGCTCTAATTCAAATTATGGTGTGCTGTTAGGGCCCTGATGTGAAACACTGTGCTGCTACTATAGCTCTAATGCTAACTGTCTTTTACGTCAGGTCCCTAGCAGCACAACATAATTCGAATCGGAGCCATAGTAGCACAACATAGGTAGCATTAGAGCTATAGTAGCAGAACAATGTTGTGCTACTATGACTCTAAATCAAATTATTTTGGCCAAATATAACTCCAATTCAAATGATGTTGTGCTACTATAGCTCTATTTCAAATTACTGTTGTGCCGCTCTGGCCCAAATGGCAATTATGTTGTGCCACCATGGTCCAAATTTGAATTGTATTGTTCTACAAAAGTGCACATGTATATTAGGGTGTGCTGCTAGGGCCCGAATGGGAAACACTGTTGTGCTGCTATGGTTCTAAATCAAAAGATGATGTGCTACTATGGCCCTAATTTAAATTATGTTGTGCCGCTAGGGCCCTGATGTGAAACACAGTTAGCATTAGAGCTGTAGTAGCAGAACAGTGTTTCACATCAGGGCCCTAGCAGCACAAAATAATTTGAATTAGAGTCATAGTAGCACAAAATTGCTCTGCTATGATAGCTCTAATGCTAACTATGTTGTGCTACTATTGCTCTAATGCTAATTATGATGTGAAACAGTATTCTGCTGCTATGGTTTCAATTCAAATGATGAAGTACTACTATGGCTTTAAATTAAATTATGTTGTGCTACTATGGCCCAAGTGGGAAACACTGTTCCTCTACTGTGGCCCAATTCAAATTCTGCTGTGCTGTCCTGGCCCTGATGTAAAACACTGTTGTTCTACCGTAGCTCTAACTCTAATTATGCAATGCTGCTCTAATTCTAATTCAAATTGTGGTGTGTTGCTAGGGCCCTCATGTGAAACACTGTACTGCTACTATAGCTCTAATGCTCACTGTGTTTCACATCAGGGCCCGAGCAGCACAGCATAACTTGAAGTAGAGTCATAGTAGCACAACATTGTTCTGCTACTATAGCTCTAATGCTAATTATGTAGTGCTGCTATTACTATAATTCAAATTATGTTGGCCAACTATGACTCCAATTTAAATGATGTGGTGCTACTATGGCTCTAATTCAAATTATGGTGTGCTGATTATGGCCCTGATGTGAAACACTGTACTGCTGCTGCTATGGTTTCACTTCAAATGATGAAGTACTGCTATGGCTCTAAATTCAATTATGTTGTGCTACTATGGCCTTGATGTGAAACACTGTTGTGCTACCGTAGCATTAATGCTAATTATGTAATGCCAATATGACTCCAATACAAATCATGTGGGCCAACTATGGCTCTGATTCGAATCATGTTGTGCTGCTAGGGCCCTCATGTGAAACACTGTACTGCTACTATAGCTCTAATGCTAACTGTGATTCACATCAGGGCCCTAGCAGCACAACATGATTTGAATTAGAGCCATAGTAGCACAACATAGGTAGCATTAGAGCTATAGCAGCAGAACAATGTTGTGCTACTATGACTTTAATTCAAATTATGTTGTGCTATGTTGTGCTGCCAGGGCCTTGATGTGAAACACTGTGCTGCTACTATAGCTCTAATGCTCTCTTGTGTTGTGCTCCCATGACTCTAATCCAAATGATTTTGGCCAACTATGGCCCTAAGTCTAATGATGCTCTGCTACTATGGCTCTAATTCAAATTATGTTGTGCTATGTTGTGCTGCCAGGGCCCTGATGTGAAACACTGTGCTGCTACTATAGCTCTAATGCTAATTATGTTGTGCTCCTATGACTCTAATCCAAATGATGCTCTGCTACTATGGATCTAATTCAAATTACGTTGTGCTGCTAGGGCCTGATGTGAAACACTGTTCTGCTACAATAGATCTAATGCTAATAATGTTGGGCAACCATCTCTCCAATTCAAATAATGCTGTGCTGTCCTGGCCCTGATGGAAAACACTGTTGTGCTACCGTAGCATTAATGCTAATTATGTAATGCCAATATGACTCCAATACAAATCATGTGGGCCAACTATGACTCTAATTCAAATTATGGTGTGCTGCTAGGGCCCTCATGTGAAACACTGTACTGCTACTATAGCTCTAATGCTAACTGTGTTTCACATCAGGGCCCCAGCAGCCCAACACGATTCGAATTAGAGCCATAGTAGCACAACATAGGTAGCATTAGAGCTATAGTAGCAGAACAGTGTTGTGCTACTATGACTTAATTCAAAATAGCTGGTGCTGCCAGGGCCCTGATGTGAAACACTGTGCTGCTATAATAGCTCTAATGCTAATTATGTTGCGGTGCTATGACTATAATCCGATTTATGTTGGCCAACTATGGCTCTAAGTCGAATGATGCTCTGCTACTATGACTCTAATTCAAATTATGTTGTGCTGCTAGGGGCCTGATGTGAAACACAGTTAGCATTACAGCTATAGTAGCGGAACAGTATTTCACATCAGGGCCCTAGCAGCACAACCTAATTTGAATTAGAGCCTTAGTAGCACAACATTGCTCTGCTACGATAGCTCTAATGCTAATTATGTTGTGCTACTATGGCTCTAATTCAAATAAGGTTGTGCTGCTAGTGCCCTGATGTGAAACACTGTTGTGCTGCTATGGTTTCAATTCAAATGATGAAGTACTACTATGGCTCTAAATTACATTATGTTGTGCCACTATGACCTTGATGTGAAACACTGTTTTGCTACTATAGCTGTAATGCTATATATGCAGTGCTGCCATGACTCTAATCCAAATGATCTTGGCCAACTATGGCCCTAAGTCAAATGATGCTCTGCTACTATGGCTCTAATGCAAATTATGTTGTGCTGCTAGGGCCCTCATGTTTAACACTGTACTGCTACTATAGCTCTAATGCTCACTGTGATTCACCTCAGGGCCCTAGCAGCACAACATGATTTGAATTAGAGCCATAGTAGCACAACATAGGTAGCATTAGAGCTATAGCAGCAGAACAATGTTGTGCTACTATGACTTTAATTCAAATTATGTTGTGCTATGTTGTGCTGCCAGGGCCTTGATGTGAAACACTGTGCTGCTACTATAGCTCTAATGCTTTCTTGTGTTGTGCTCCCATGACTCTAATCCAAATGATCTTGGCCAACTATGGCCCTAAGTCTAATGATGCTCTGCTACTATGGCTCTAATTCAAATTATGTTGTGCTGCTAGGGCCCTGATGTAAAACACTGTGGTGCTACTATAGATCTAATGCTAATTATGCTGAGATACTATCTCTCCAATTTAAATTTTGTTGTGCTGCTGTGGCCCTAGTGGGAAACACTGTTCCGCTACTGTGGCCTAAATTCAAATTATGCTATGCTGTGCTGTCCTGGTCCTTATGTGAAACACTGTACTACTACTATAGCTCTAAGGCTAACTGTGTTTCACATCAGGGCCCTAGCAGCACAACATGATTCGAATTAAAGCCATAGTAGCACAACATAGGTAGCATTAGAGCTATAGTAGCAGAACAATGTTGTGCTACTATGACTTAATTTAAATTAGGTTGTGCTGCCAGGGCCCTGATGTGAAACACTGTGCTGCTACTATAGCTCTAATGCTAATTATGTTGTGCTGCTAGGGCCCTGATGTGAAACGCTGTGCTGCTACTGTAGCTCTAATGCTCCCGGTGTTTTACGTCAGGGCCCTAGCAGCACAACATAATTCGAACCAGAGCCATAGTAGCACAACATAGGTAGCATTAGAGCTATAGTAGCAGAACAATGTTGTGCTACTATGACTCTAAATCAAATTATTTTGGCCAAATATAACTCCAATTCAAATGATGTGCTACTATGGCTCTAATTCAAATTACTATTGTGCCACCATGGTCCAAATTTAAATTATGTTATACAAAAGTGCACATGTATATTAGGTTGTGCTGCTATGGTTCTAATTTAAATTATATTGTGCTGTTCTGCAACTATAGCTCTAATGCTAATTATGCAGTGCTGCTATGACTATAAATCAAATTATGTTGGCCAACTATGACTCCAATTTAAATGATGCAGTGCTACTATGGCTCTTATTTAAATTATGTTGTGCCACTATGGCCTTGATGTGAAACACTCGACTGCTACTATAGCTCTAATGCTAACTGTGTTTCACATCAGGGCCCTAGCAGCACAACATAATTTGAATTAAAGTCATAGTAGCATAACATTGTTCTGCTACTATAGCTCAAATGCTACCTATTTTATGCTACTATGACTAATTCAAATTATGTTGTGCTGCTATGACGATAATCCGATTTATGTTGGCCAACTATGGCTCCAATTCAAATGATGCTCTGCTACTATGGCTCTAATTCAAATTATGTTGTGCTGCTAGGGCCCTGATGTGAAACACTGTGGTGCTACTATAGATCTAATGCTAATTATGCTGGAATACTATCTCTCCAATTTAAATTTAGTTGTGCTGCTATGGCCCTAGTGAGAAACACTGTTCTGCTACTGTGGCCCAAATTCTAATTATGCTGTGCTGTCCTGGCCCTGATGTAAAACACTGTTGTGCTACCATAGCTTTAATGCTAATTATGCAATGCTGCTCTAACTCTAATTTCAATTATGGTGTGCTGCTAGGGCCCTCATGTGAAACACTGTAGTGCTACTATAGCTTTACTGCTAACTGTGTTTCACATCAGGGCCCTAGCAGCACAACATAACTTGAGTTAGAGTCATAGTAGCACAACATTGTTCTGCTACTATAGCTCTAATGCTAATTATGTAGTGCTGCTATGACTAAAATTCAAATTATGTTGGCCAACTAAGACTCCAATTTAAATGATGTGGTGCTACTATGGCTCTAATTCAAATTATGGTGTGCTGTTAGGGCCCTGATGTGAAACACTGTGCTGCTACTATAGCTCTAATGCTAACTGTCTTTTACGTCAGGTCCCCAGCAGCACAACATAATCTGAATCAGAGCCATAGTAGCACAACATAGGTAGCATTAGAGCTATAGTAGCAGAACAATGTTGTGCTACTATGACTCTAAATCAAATTATTTTGGCCAAATATAACTCCAATTCAAATGATGTTGTGCTACTATAGCTCTATTTCAAATTACTGTTGTGCCGCTCTGGCCCAAATGGCAATTATGTTGTGCCACCATGGTCCAAATTTGAATTGTATTGTTCTACAAAAGTGCACATGTATATTAGGGTGTGCTGCTAGGGCCCGAATGGGAAACACTGTTGTGCTGCTATGGTTCTAAATCAAAAGATGATGTGCTACTATGGCCCTAATTTAAATTATGTTGTGCCGCTAGGGCCCTGATGTGAAACACAGTTAGCATTAGAGCTGTAGTAGCAGAACAGTGTTTCACATCAGGGCCCTAGCAGCACAAAATAATTTGAATTAGAGTCATAGTAGCACAAAATTGCTCTGCTATGATAGCTCTAATGCTAACTATGTTGTGCTACTATTGCTCTAATGCTAATTATGATGTGAAACAGTATTCTGCTGCTATGGTTTCAATTCAAATGATGAAGTACTACTATGGCTTTAAATTAAATTATGTTGTGCTACTATGGCCCAAGTGGGAAACACTGTTCCTCTACTGTGGCCCAATTCAAATTCTGCTGTGCTGTCCTGGCCCTGATGTAAAACACTGTTGTTCTACCGTAGCTCTAACTCTAATTATGCAATGCTGCTCTAATTCTAATTCAAATTGTGGTGTGTTGCTAGGGCCCTCATGTGAAACACTGTACTGCTACTATAGCTCTAATGCTCACTGTGTTTCACATCAGGGCCCGAGCAGCACAGCATAACTTGAAGTAGAGTCATAGTAGCACAACATTGTTCTGCTACTATAGCTCTAATGCTAATTATGTAGTGCTGCTATTACTATAATTCAAATTATGTTGGCCAACTATGACTCCAATTTAAATGATGTGGTGCTACTATGGCTCTAATTCAAATTATGGTGTGCTGATTATGGCCCTGATGTGAAACACTGTGCTGCTGCTGCTATGGTTTCACTTCAAATGATGAAGTACTGCTATGGCTCTAAATTCAATTATGTTGTGCTACTATGGCCTTGATGTGAAACACTGTTGTGCTACCGTAGCATTAATGCTAATTATGTAATGCCAATATGACTCCAATACAAATCATGTGGGCCAACTATGGCTCTGATTCGAATCATGTTGTGCTGCTAGGGCCCTCATGTGAAACACTGTACTGCTACTATAGCTCTAATGCTAACTGTGATTCACATCAGGGCCCTAGCAGCACAACATGATTTGAATTAGAGCCATAGTAGCACAACATAGGTAGCATTAGAGCTATAGCAGCAGAACAATGTTGTGCTACTATGACTTTAATTCAAATTATGTTGTGCTATGTTGTGCTGCCAGGGCCTTGATGTGAAACACTGTGCTGCTACTATAGCTCTAATGCTCTCTTGTGTTGTGCTCCCATGACTCTAATCCAAATGATTTTGGCCAACTATGGCCCTAAGTCTAATGATGCTCTGCTACTATGGCTCTAATTCAAATTATGTTGTGCTGCTAGGGCCCTGATGTAAAACACTGTGGTGCTACTATAGATCTAATGCTAATTATGCTGAGATACTATCTCTCCAATTTAAATTTTGTTGTGCTGCTGTGGCCCTAGTGGGAAACACTGTTCCGCTACTGTGGCCTAAATTCAAATTATGCTATGCTGTGCTGTCCTGGTCCTTATGTGAAACACTGTACTACTACTACTATAGCTCTAATGCTAACTGTGTTTCACATCAGGGCCCTAGCAGCACAACATGATTCGAATTAAAGCCATAGTAGCACAACATAGGTAGCATTAGAGCTATAGTAGCAGAACAATGTTGTGCTACTATGACTTAATTTAAATTAGGTTGTGCTGCCAGGGCCCTGATGTGAAACACTGTGCTGCTACTATAGCTCTAATGCTAATTATGTTGTGCTGCTAGGGCCCTGATGTAAAACGCTGTGCTGCTACTGTAGCTCTAATGCTCCCGGTGTTTTACGTCAGGGCCCTAGCAGCACAACATAATTCGAATCAGAGCCATAGTAGCACAACATAGGTAGCATTAGAGCTATAGTAGCAGAACAATGTTGTGCTACTATGACTCTAAATCAAATTATTTTGGCCAAATATAACTCCAATTCAAATGATGTGCTACTATGGCTCTAATTCAAATTACTGTTGTGCCACCATGGTCCAAATTTAAATTATGTTATACAAAAGTGCACATGTATATTAGGTTGTGCTGCTATGGTTCTAATTTAAATTATATTGTGCTGTTCTGCAACTATAGCTCTAATGCTAATTATGCAGTGCTGCTATGACTATAAATCAAATTATGTTGGCCAACTATGACTCCAATTTAAATGATGCAGTGCTACTATGGCTCTTATTTAAATTATGTTGTGCCACTATGGCCTTGATGTGAAACACTCGACTGCTACTATAGCTCTAATGCTAACTGTGTTTCACATCAGGGCCCTAGCAGCACAACATAATTTGAATTAAAGTCATAGTAGCATAACATTGTTCTGCTACTATAGCTCAAATGCTACCTATTTTATGCTACTATGACTAATTCAAATTATGTTGTGCTGCTATGACGATAATCCGATTTATGTTGGCCAACTATGGCTCCAATTCAAATGATGCTCTGCTACTATGGCTCTAATTCAAATTATGTTGTGCTGCTAGGGCCCTGATGTGAAACACTGTGGTGCTACTATAGATCTAATGCTAATTATGCTGGAATACTATCTCTCCAATTTAAATTTAGTTGTGCTGCTATGGCCCTAGTGAGAAACACTGTTCTGCTACTGTGGCCCAAATTCTAATTATGCTGTGCTGTCCTGGCCCTGATGTAAAACACTGTTGTGCTACCATAGCTTTAATGCTAATTATGCAATGCTGCTCTAACTCTAATTTAAAATATGGTGTGCTGCTAGGGCCCTCATGTGAAACACTGTAGTGCTACTATAGCTTTAATGCTAACTGTGTTTCACATCAGGGCCCTAGCAGCACAACATAACTTGAGTTAGAGTCATAGTAGCACAACATTGTTCTGCTACTATAGCTCTAATGCTAATTATGTAGTGCTGCTATGACTAAAATTCTAATTATGTTGGCCAACTAAGACTCCAATTTAAATGATGTGGTGCTACTATGGCTCTAATTCAAATTATGGTGTGCTGTTAGGGCCCTGATGTGAAACACTGTGCTGCTACTATAGCTCTAATGCTAACTGTCTTTTACGTCAGGTCCCTAGCAGCACAACATAATTCGAATCGGAGCCATAGTAGCACAACATAGGTAGCATTAGAGCTATAGTAGCAGAACAATGTTGTGCTACTATGACTCTAAATCAAATTATTTTGGCCAAATATAACTCCAATTCAAATGATGTTGTGCTACTATAGCTCTATTTCAAATTACTGTTGTGCCGCTCTGGCCCAAATGGCAATTATGTTGTGCCACCATGGTCCAAATTTGAATTGTATTGTTCTACAAAAGTGCACATGTATATTAGGGTGTGCTGCTAGGGCCCGAATGGGAAACACTGTTGTGCTGCTATGGTTCTAAATCAAAAGATGATGTGCTACTATGGCCCTAATTTAAATTATGTTGTGCCGCTAGGGCCCTGATGTGAAACACAGTTAGCATTAGAGCTGTAGTAGCAGAACAGTGTTTCACATCAGGGCCCTAGCAGCACAAAATAATTTGAATTAGAGTCATAGTAGCACAAAATTGCTCTGCTATGATAGCTCTAATGCTAACTATGTTGTGCTACTATTGCTCTAATGCTAATTATGATGTGAAACAGTATTCTGCTGCTATGGTTTCAATTCAAATGATGAAGTACTACTATGGCTTTAAATTAAATTATGTTGTGCTACTATGGCCCAAGTGGGAAACACTGTTCCTCTACTGTGGCCCAATTCAAATTCTGCTGTGCTGTCCTGGCCCTGATGTAAAACACTGTTGTTCTACCGTAGCTCTAACTCTAATTATGCAATGCTGCTCTAATTCTAATTCAAATTGTGGTGTGTTGCTAGGGCCCTCATGTGAAACACTGTACTGCTACTATAGCTCTAATGCTCACTGTGTTTCACATCAGGGCCCGAGCAGCACAGCATAACTTGAAGTAGAGTCATAGTAGCACAACATTGTTCTGCTACTATAGCTCTAATGCTAATTATGTAGTGCTGCTATTACTATAATTCAAATTATGTTGGCCAACTATGACTCCAATTTAAATGATGTGGTGCTACTATGGCTCTAATTCAAATTATGGTGTGCTGATTATGGCCCTGATGTGAAACACTGTGCTGCTGCTGCTATGGTTTCACTTCAAATGATGAAGTACTGCTATGGCTCTAAATTCAATTATGTTGTGCTACTATGGCCTTGATGTGAAACACTGTTGTGCTACCGTAGCATTAATGCTAATTATGTAATGCCAATATGACTCCAATACAAATCATGTGGGCCAACTATGGCTCTGATTCGAATCATGTTGTGCTGCTAGGGCCCTCATGTGAAACACTGTACTGCTACTATAGCTCTAATGCTAACTGTGATTCACATCAGGGCCCTAGCAGCACAACATGATTTGAATTAGAGCCATAGTAGCACAACATAGGTAGCATTAGAGCTATAGCAGCAGAACAATGTTGTGCTACTATGACTTTAATTCAAATTATGTTGTGCTATGTTGTGCTGCCAGGGCCTTGATGTGAAACACTGTGCTGCTACTATAGCTCTAATGCTCTCTTGTGTTGTGCTCCCATGACTCTAATCCAAATGATTTTGGCCAACTATGGCCCTAAGTCTAATGATGCTCTGCTACTATGGCTCTAATTCAAATTATGTTGTGCTATGTTGTGCTGCCAGGGCCCTGATGTGAAACACTGTGCTGCTACTATAGCTCTAATGCTAATTATGTTGTGCTCCTATGACTCTAATCCAAATGATGCTCTGCTACTATGGATCTAATTCAAATTACGTTGTGCTGCTAGGGCCTGATGTGAAACACTGTTCTGCTACAATAGATCTAATGCTAATAATGTTGGGCAACCATCTCTCCAATTCAAATAATGCTGTGCTGTCCTGGCCCTGATGGAAAACACTGTTGTGCTACCGTAGCATTAATGCTAATTATGTAATGCCAATATGACTCCAATACAAATCATGTGGGCCAACTATGACTCTAATTCAAATTATGGTGTGCTGCTAGGGCCCTCATGTGAAACACTGTACTGCTACTATAGCTCTAATGCTAACTGTGTTTCACATCAGGGCCCCAGCAGCCCAACACGATTCGAATTAGAGCCATAGTAGCACAACATAGGTAGCATTAGAGCTATAGTAGCAGAACAGTGTTGTGCTACTATGACTTAATTCAAAATAGCTGGTGCTGCCAGGGCCCTGATGTGAAACACTGTGCTGCTATAATAGCTCTAATGCTAATTATGTTGCGGTGCTATGACTATAATCCGATTTATGTTGGCCAACTATGGCTCTAAGTCGAATGATGCTCTGCTACTATGACTCTAATTCAAATTATGTTGTGCTGCTAGGGGCCTGATGTGAAACACAGTTAGCATTACAGCTATAGTAGCGGAACAGTATTTCACATCAGGGCCCTAGCAGCACAACCTAATTTGAATTAGAGCCTTAGTAGCACAACATTGCTCTGCTACGATAGCTCTAATGCTAATTATGTTGTGCTACTATGGCTCTAATTCAAATAAGGTTGTGCTGCTAGTGCCCTGATGTGAAACACTGTTGTGCTGCTATGGTTTCAATTCAAATGATGAAGTACTACTATGGCTCTAAATTACATTATGTTGTGCCACTATGACCTTGATGTGAAACACTGTTTTGCTACTATAGCTGTAATGCTATATATGCAGTGCTGCCATGACTCTAATCCAAATGATCTTGGCCAACTATGGCCCTAAGTCAAATGATGCTCTGCTACTATGGCTCTAATGCAAATTATGTTGTGCTGCTAGGGCCCTCATGTTTAACACTGTACTGCTACTATAGCTCTAATGCTCACTGTGATTCACCTCAGGGCCCTAGCAGCACAACATGATTTGAATTAGAGCCATAGTAGCACAACATAGGTAGCATTAGAGCTATAGCAGCAGAACAATGTTGTGCTACTATGACTTTAATTCAAATTATGTTGTGCTATGTTGTGCTGCCAGGGCCTTGATGTGAAACACTGTGCTGCTACTATAGCTCTAATGCTTTCTTGTGTTGTGCTCCCATGACTCTAATCCAAATGATCTTGGCCAACTATGGCCCTAAGTCTAATGATGCTCTGCTACTATGGCTCTAATTCAAATTATGTTGTGCTGCTAGGGCCCTGATGTAAAACACTGTGGTGCTACTATAGATCTAATGCTAATTATGCTGAGATACTATCTCTCCAATTTAAATTTTGTTGTGCTGCTGTGGCCCTAGTGGGAAACACTGTTCCGCTACTGTGGCCTAAATTCAAATTATGCTATGCTGTGCTGTCCTGGTCCTTATGTGAAACACTGTACTACTACTATAGCTCTAAGGCTAACTGTGTTTCACATCAGGGCCCTAGCAGCACAACATGATTCGAATTAAAGCCATAGTAGCACAACATAGGTAGCATTAGAGCTATAGTAGCAGAACAATGTTGTGCTACTATGACTTAATTTAAATTAGGTTGTGCTGCCAGGGCCCTGATGTGAAACACTGTGCTGCTACTATAGCTCTAATGCTAATTATGTTGTGCTGCTAGGGCCCTGATGTGAAACGCTGTGCTGCTACTGTAGCTCTAATGCTCCCGGTGTTTTACGTCAGGGCCCTAGCAGCACAACATAATTCGAACCAGAGCCATAGTAGCACAACATAGGTAGCATTAGAGCTATAGTAGCAGAACAATGTTGTGCTACTATGACTCTAAATCAAATTATTTTGGCCAAATATAACTCCAATTCAAATGATGTGCTACTATGGCTCTAATTCAAATTACTATTGTGCCACCATGGTCCAAATTTAAATTATGTTATACAAAAGTGCACATGTATATTAGGTTGTGCTGCTATGGTTCTAATTTAAATTATATTGTGCTGTTCTGCAACTATAGCTCTAATGCTAATTATGCAGTGCTGCTATGACTATAAATCAAATTATGTTGGCCAACTATGACTCCAATTTAAATGATGCAGTGCTACTATGGCTCTTATTTAAATTATGTTGTGCCACTATGGCCTTGATGTGAAACACTCGACTGCTACTATAGCTCTAATGCTAACTGTGTTTCACATCAGGGCCCTAGCAGCACAACATAATTTGAATTAAAGTCATAGTAGCATAACATTGTTCTGCTACTATAGCTCAAATGCTACCTATTTTATGCTACTATGACTAATTCAAATTATGTTGTGCTGCTATGACGATAATCCGATTTATGTTGGCCAACTATGGCTCCAATTCAAATGATGCTCTGCTACTATGGCTCTAATTCAAATTATGTTGTGCTGCTAGGGCCCTGATGTGAAACACTGTGGTGCTACTATAGATCTAATGCTAATTATGCTGGAATACTATCTCTCCAATTTAAATTTAGTTGTGCTGCTATGGCCCTAGTGAGAAACACTGTTCTGCTACTGTGGCCCAAATTCTAATTATGCTGTGCTGTCCTGGCCCTGATGTAAAACACTGTTGTGCTACCATAGCTTTAATGCTAATTATGCAATGCTGCTCTAACTCTAATTTCAATTATGGTGTGCTGCTAGGGCCCTCATGTGAAACACTGTAGTGCTACTATAGCTTTACTGCTAACTGTGTTTCACATCAGGGCCCTAGCAGCACAACATAACTTGAGTTAGAGTCATAGTAGCACAACATTGTTCTGCTACTATAGCTCTAATGCTAATTATGTAGTGCTGCTATGACTAAAATTCAAATTATGTTGGCCAACTAAGACTCCAATTTAAATGATGTGGTGCTACTATGGCTCTAATTCAAATTATGGTGTGCTGTTAGGGCCCTGATGTGAAACACTGTGCTGCTACTATAGCTCTAATGCTAACTGTCTTTTACGTCAGGTCCCCAGCAGCACAACATAATCTGAATCAGAGCCATAGTAGCACAACATAGGTAGCATTAGAGCTATAGTAGCAGAACAATGTTGTGCTACTATGACTCTAAATCAAATTATTTTGGCCAAATATAACTCCAATTCAAATGATGTTGTGCTACTATAGCTCTATTTCAAATTACTGTTGTGCCGCTCTGGCCCAAATGGCAATTATGTTGTGCCACCATGGTCCAAATTTGAATTGTATTGTTCTACAAAAGTGCACATGTATATTAGGGTGTGCTGCTAGGGCCCGAATGGGAAACACTGTTGTGCTGCTATGGTTCTAAATCAAAAGATGATGTGCTACTATGGCCCTAATTTAAATTATGTTGTGCCGCTAGGGCCCTGATGTGAAACACAGTTAGCATTAGAGCTGTAGTAGCAGAACAGTGTTTCACATCAGGGCCCTAGCAGCACAAAATAATTTGAATTAGAGTCATAGTAGCACAAAATTGCTCTGCTATGATAGCTCTAATGCTAACTATGTTGTGCTACTATTGCTCTAATGCTAATTATGATGTGAAACAGTATTCTGCTGCTATGGTTTCAATTCAAATGATGAAGTACTACTATGGCTTTAAATTAAATTATGTTGTGCTACTATGGCCCAAGTGGGAAACACTGTTCCTCTACTGTGGCCCAATTCAAATTCTGCTGTGCTGTCCTGGCCCTGATGTAAAACACTGTTGTTCTACCGTAGCTCTAACTCTAATTATGCAATGCTGCTCTAATTCTAATTCAAATTGTGGTGTGTTGCTAGGGCCCTCATGTGAAACACTGTACTGCTACTATAGCTCTAATGCTCACTGTGTTTCACATCAGGGCCCGAGCAGCACAGCATAACTTGAAGTAGAGTCATAGTAGCACAACATTGTTCTGCTACTATAGCTCTAATGCTAATTATGTAGTGCTGCTATTACTATAATTCAAATTATGTTGGCCAACTATGACTCCAATTTAAATGATGTGGTGCTACTATGGCTCTAATTCAAATTATGGTGTGCTGATTATGGCCCTGATGTGAAACACTGTGCTGCTGCTGCTATGGTTTCACTTCAAATGATGAAGTACTGCTATGGCTCTAAATTCAATTATGTTGTGCTACTATGGCCTTGATGTGAAACACTGTTGTGCTACCGTAGCATTAATGCTAATTATGTAATGCCAATATGACTCCAATACAAATCATGTGGGCCAACTATGGCTCTGATTCGAATCATGTTGTGCTGCTAGGGCCCTCATGTGAAACACTGTACTGCTACTATAGCTCTAATGCTAACTGTGATTCACATCAGGGCCCTAGCAGCACAACATGATTTGAATTAGAGCCATAGTAGCACAACATAGGTAGCATTAGAGCTATAGCAGCAGAACAATGTTGTGCTACTATGACTTTAATTCAAATTATGTTGTGCTATGTTGTGCTGCCAGGGCCTTGATGTGAAACACTGTGCTGCTACTATAGCTCTAATGCTCTCTTGTGTTGTGCTCCCATGACTCTAATCCAAATGATTTTGGCCAACTATGGCCCTAAGTCTAATGATGCTCTGCTACTATGGCTCTAATTCAAATTATGTTGTGCTGCTAGGGCCCTGATGTAAAACACTGTGGTGCTACTATAGATCTAATGCTAATTATGCTGAGATACTATCTCTCCAATTTAAATTTTGTTGTGCTGCTGTGGCCCTAGTGGGAAACACTGTTCCGCTACTGTGGCCTAAATTCAAATTATGCTATGCTGTGCTGTCCTGGTCCTTATGTGAAACACTGTACTACTACTATAGCTCTAATGCTAACTGTGTTTCACATCAGGGCCCTAGCAGCACAACATGATTCGAATTAAAGCCATAGTAGCACAACATAGGTAGCATTAGAGCTATAGTAGCAGAACAATGTTGTGCTACTATGACTTAATTTAAATTAGGTTGTGCTGCCAGGGCCCTGATGTGAAACACTGTGCTGCTACTATAGCTCTAATGCTAATTATGTTGTGCTGCTAGGGCCCTGATGTAAAACGCTGTGCTGCTACTGTAGCTCTAATGCTCCCGGTGTTTTACGTCAGGGCCCTAGCAGCACAACATAATTCGAATCAGAGCCATAGTAGCACAACATAGGTAGCATTAGAGCTATAGTAGCAGAACAATGTTGTGCTACTATGACTCTAAATCAAATTATTTTGGCCAAATATAACTCCAATTCAAATGATGTGCTACTATGGCTCTAATTCAAATTACTGTTGTGCCACCATGGTCCAAATTTAAATTATGTTATACAAAAGTGCACATGTATATTAGGTTGTGCTGCTATGGTTCTAATTTAAATTATATTGTGCTGTTCTGCAACTATAGCTCTAATGCTAATTATGCAGTGCTGCTATGACTATAAATCAAATTATGTTGGCCAACTATGACTCCAATTTAAATGATGCAGTGCTACTATGGCTCTTATTTAAATTATGTTGTGCCACTATGGCCTTGATGTGAAACACTCGACTGCTACTATAGCTCTAATGCTAACTGTGTTTCACATCAGGGCCCTAGCAGCACAACATAATTTGAATTAAAGTCATAGTAGCATAACATTGTTCTGCTACTATAGCTCAAATGCTACCTATTTTATGCTACTATGACTAATTCAAATTATGTTGTGCTGCTATGACGATAATCCGATTTATGTTGGCCAACTATGGCTCCAATTCAAATGATGCTCTGCTACTATGGCTCTAATTCAAATTATGTTGTGCTGCTAGGGCCCTGATGTGAAACACTGTGGTGCTACTATAGATCTAATGCTAATTATGCTGGAATACTATCTCTCCAATTTAAATTTAGTTGTGCTGCTATGGCCCTAGTGAGAAACACTGTTCTGCTACTGTGGCCCAAATTCTAATTATGCTGTGCTGTCCTGGCCCTGATGTAAAACACTGTTGTGCTACCATAGCTTTAATGCTAATTATGCAATGCTGCTCTAACTCTAATTTAAAATATGGTGTGCTGCTAGGGCCCTCATGTGAAACACTGTAGTGCTACTATAGCTTTAATGCTAACTGTGTTTCACATCAGGGCCCTAGCAGCACAACATAACTTGAGTTAGAGTCATAGTAGCACAACATTGTTCTGCTACTATAGCTCTAATGCTAATTATGTAGTGCTGCTATGACTAAAATTCTAATTATGTTGGCCAACTAAGACTCCAATTTAAATGATGTGGTGCTACTATGGCTCTAATTCAAATTATGGTGTGCTGTTAGGGCCCTGATGTGAAACACTGTGCTGCTACTATAGCTCTAATGCTAACTGTCTTTTACGTCAGGTCCCTAGCAGCACAACATAATTCGAATCGGAGCCATAGTAGCACAACATAGGTAGCATTAGAGCTATAGTAGCAGAACAATGTTGTGCTACTATGACTCTAAATCAAATTATTTTGGCCAAATATAACTCCAATTCAAATGATGTTGTGCTACTATAGCTCTATTTCAAATTACTGTTGTGCCGCTCTGGCCCAAATGGCAATTATGTTGTGCCACCATGGTCCAAATTTGAATTGTATTGTTCTACAAAAGTGCACATGTATATTAGGGTGTGCTGCTAGGGCCCGAATGGGAAACACTGTTGTGCTGCTATGGTTCTAAATCAAAAGATGATGTGCTACTATGGCCCTAATTTAAATTATGTTGTGCCGCTAGGGCCCTGATGTGAAACACAGTTAGCATTAGAGCTGTAGTAGCAGAACAGTGTTTCACATCAGGGCCCTAGCAGCACAAAATAATTTGAATTAGAGTCATAGTAGCACAAAATTGCTCTGCTATGATAGCTCTAATGCTAACTATGTTGTGCTACTATTGCTCTAATGCTAATTATGATGTGAAACAGTATTCTGCTGCTATGGTTTCAATTCAAATGATGAAGTACTACTATGGCTTTAAATTAAATTATGTTGTGCTACTATGGCCCAAGTGGGAAACACTGTTCCTCTACTGTGGCCCAATTCAAATTCTGCTGTGCTGTCCTGGCCCTGATGTAAAACACTGTTGTTCTACCGTAGCTCTAACTCTAATTATGCAATGCTGCTCTAATTCTAATTCAAATTGTGGTGTGTTGCTAGGGCCCTCATGTGAAACACTGTACTGCTACTATAGCTCTAATGCTCACTGTGTTTCACATCAGGGCCCGAGCAGCACAGCATAACTTGAAGTAGAGTCATAGTAGCACAACATTGTTCTGCTACTATAGCTCTAATGCTAATTATGTAGTGCTTCTATTACTATAATTCAAATTATGTTGGCCAACTATGACTCCAATTTAAATGATGTGGTGCTACTATGGCTCTAATTCAAATTATGGTGTGCTGATTATGGCCCTGATGTGAAACACTGTGCTGCTGCTGCTATGGTTTCACTTCAAATGATGAAGTACTGCTATGGCTCTAAATTCAATTATGTTGTGCTACTATGGCCTTGATGTGAAACACTGTTGTGCTACCGTAGCATTAATGCTAATTATGTAATGCCAATATGACTCCAATACAAATCATGTGGGCCAACTATGGCTCTGATTCGAATCATGTTGTGCTGCTAGGGCCCTCATGTGAAACACTGTACTGCTACTATAGCTCTAATGCTAACTGTGATTCACATCAGGGCCCTAGCAGCACAACATGATTCGAATCAGAGCCATAGTAGCACAACATAGGTAGCATTGGAGCTATAGTAGCAGAACAATGTTGTGCTACTATGACTTTAATTCAAATTATGTTGTGCTATGTTGTGCTGCCAGGGCCCTGATGTGAAACACTGTGCTGCTACTATAGCTCTAATGCTAATTATGTTGTGCTCCTATGACTCTAATCCAAATGATGCTCTGCTACTATGGATCTAATTCAAATTACGTTGTGCTGCTAGGGCCTGATGTGAAACACTGTTCTGCTACAATAGATCTAATGCTAATAATGTTGGGCAACCATCTCTCCAATTCAAATAATGCTGTGCTGTCCTGGCCCTGATGGAAAACACTGTTGTGCTACCGTAGCATTAATGCTAATTATGTAATGCCAATATGACTCCAATACAAATCATGTGGGCCAACTATGACTCTAATTCAAATTATGGTGTGCTGCTAGGGCCCTCATGTGAAACACTGTACTGCTACTATAGCTCTAATGCTAACTGTGTTTCACATCAGGGCCCCAGCAGCCCAACACGATTCGAATTAGAGCCATAGTAGCACAACATAGGTAGCATTAGAGCTATAGTAGCAGAACAATGTTGTGCTACTATGACTTAATTCAAAATAGCTGGTGCTGCCAGGGCCCTGATGTGAAACACTGTGCTGCTATAATAGCTCTAATGCTAATTATGTTGCGGTGCTATGACTATAATCCGATTTATGTTGGCCAACTATGGCTCTAAGTCGAATGATGCTCTGCTACTATGACTCTAATTCAAATTATGTTGTGCTGCTAGGGGCCTGATGTGAAACACAGTTAGCATTACAGCTATAGTAGCGGAACAGTATTTCACATCAGGGCCCTAGCAGCACAACCTAATTTGAATTAGAGCCTTAGTAGCACAACATTGCTCTGCTACGATAGCTCTAATGCTAATTATGTTGTGCTACTATGGCTCTAATTCAAATAAGGTTGTGCTGCTAGGGCCCTGATGTGAAACACTGTTGTGCTGCTATGGTTTCAATTCAAATGATGAAGTACTACTATGGCTCTAAATTACATTATGTTGTGCCACTATGACCTTGATGTGAAACACTGTTTTGCTACTATAGCTGTAATGCTATATATGCAGTGCTGCCATGACTCTAATCCAAATGATCTTGGCCAACTATGGCCCTAAGTCAAATGATGCTCTGCTACTATGGCTCTAATTCAAATTATGTTGTGCTGCTAGGGCCCTGATGTAAAACACTGTGGTGCTACTATAGATCTAATGCTAATTATGCTGAGATACTATCTCTCCAATTTAAATTTTGTTGTGCTGCTATGGCCCTAGTGGGAAACACTGTTCCGCTACCGTGGCCTAAATTCAAATTATGCTATGCTGTGCTGTCCTGGTCCTTATGTGAAACACTGTACTACTACTATAGCTCTAAGGCTAACTGTGTTTCACATCAGGGCCCTAGCAGCACAACATGATTCGAATTAAAGCCATAGTAGCACAACAATGTTGTGCTACTATGACTTAATTTAAATTAGGTTGTGCTGCCAGGGCCCTGATGTGAAACACTGTGCTGCTACTATAGCTCTAATGCTAATTATGTTGTGCTGCTAGGGCCCTGATGTGAAACGCTGTGCTGCTACTGTAGCTCTAATGCTCCCGGTGTTTTACGTCAGGGCCCTAGCAGCACAACATAATTCGAATCAGAGCCATAGTAGCACAACATAGGTAGCATTAGAGCTATAGTAGCAGAACAATGTTGTGCTACTATGGCTCTAATTCAAATTACTGTTGTGCCACCATGGTCCAAATTTAAATTATGTTATTCAAAAGTGCACATGTATATTAGGTTGTGCTGCTATGGTTCTAATTTAAATTATATTGTGCTGTTCTGCAACTATAGCTCTAATGCTAATTATGCAGTGCTGCTATGACTATAAATCAAATTATGTTGGCCAACTATGACTCCAATTTAAATGATGCAGTGCTACTATGGCTCTTATTTAAATTATGTTGTGCCACTATGGCCTTGATGTGAAACACTCGACTGCTACTATAGCTCTAATGCTAACTGTGTTTCACATCAGGGCCCTAGCAGCACAACATAATTTGAATTAAAGTCATAGTAGCATAACATTGTTCTGCTACTATAGCTCAAATGCTACCTATTTTATGCTACTATGACTAATTCAAATTATGTTGTGCTGCTAGGGCCCTGATGTGAAACACTGTGGTGCTACTATAGATCTAATGCTAATTATGCTGGAATACTATCTCTCCAATTTAAATTTAGTTGTGCTGCTATAGCCCTAGTGAGAAACACTGTTCTGCTACTGTGGCCCAAATTCTAATTATGCTGTGCTGTCCTGGCCCTGATGTAAAACACTGTTGTGCTACCATAGCTTTAATGCTAATTATGCAATGCTGTTCTAACTCTAATTTAAATTATGGTGTGCTGCTGGGGCCCTCATGTGAAACACTGTAGTGCAACTATAGCTTTAATGCTAACTGTGTTTCACATCAGGGCCCTAGCAGCACAACATAACTTGCGTTAGAGTCATAGTAGCACAACATTGTTCTGCTACTATAGCTCTAATGCTAATTATGTAGTGCTGCTATGACTAAAATTCAAATTATGTTGGCCAACTAAGACTCCAATTTAAATGATGTGGTGCTACTATGGCTCTAATTCAAATTATGGTGTGCTGTTAGGGCCCTGATGTGAAACACTGTGCTGCTACTATAGCTCTAATGCTCACTGTGTTTCACATCAGGGCCCTAGCAGCACAGCATAACTTGAAGTAGAGTCATAGTAGCACAACATTGTTCTGCTACTATAGCTTTAATGCTAATAATGTAGTGCTGCTATGACTCTAATTCAAATTATGGTGTGCTGATTATGGCCCTGATGTGAAACACTGTGCTGCTGCTATGGTTTCACTTCAAATGATGAAGTACTGCTATGGCTCTAAATTCAATTATGTTGTGCTACTATGGCCTTGATGTGAAACACTGTTGTGCTACCGTAGCAGTAATGCCAATATGACTCCAATACAAATCATGTGGGCCAACTATGGCTCTGATTCGAATCATGTTGTGCTGCTAGGGCCCTCATGTGAAACACTGTACTGCTACTATAGCTCTAATGCTAACTGTGATTCACATCAGGGCCCTAGCAGCACAACATGATTCGAATCAGAGCCATAGTAGCACAACATAGGTAGCATTAGAGCTATAGTAGCAGAACAATGTTGTGCTACTATGACTTTAATTCAAATTATGTTGTGCTATGTTGTGCTGCCAGGGCCCTGACGTGAAACACTGTGCTGCTACTATAGCTCTAATGCTAATTATGTTGTGCTCCTATGACTCTAATCCAAATGATGCTCTGCTACTATGGATCTAATTCAAATTACGTTGTGCTGCTGGGGCCTGATGTGAAACATTGTTCTGCTACAATAGATCTAATGCTAATAATGTTGGGCAACCATCTCTCCAATTTAAATTTTGTTGTGCTGCTATGGCCCTAGTGGGAAACACTGTTCCGCTACTGTGTCCCAAATTCAAATAATGCTGTGCTGTCCTGGCCCTGATGGAAAACACTGTTGTGCTACCGTAGCATTAATGCTAATTATGTAATGCCAATATGACTCCAATACAAATCATGTGGGCCAACTATGACTCTAATTCAAATTATGGTGTGCTGCTAGGGCCCTTATTTGAAACACTGTACTGCTACTATAGCTCTAATGCTAACTGTGTTTCACATCAGGGCCCCAGCAGCCCAACACGATTCGAATTATAGCCATAGTAGCACAACATAGGTAGCATTAGAGCTATAGTAGCAGAACAATGTTGTGCTACTATGACTTAATTCAAAATAGCTTGTGCTGCCAGGGCCCTGATGTGAAACACTGTGCTGCTATAATAGCTCTAATGCTAATTATGTTGCGCTGCTATGACTATAATCCGATTTATGTTGGCCAACTATGGCTCTAAGTCAAATGATGCTCTGCTACTATGACTCTAATTCAAATTATGTTGTGCTGCTAGGGGCCTGATGTGAAACACAGTTAGCATTACAGCTATAGTAGCGGAACAGTATTTCACATCAGGGCCCTAGCAGCACAACCTAATTTGAATTAGAGCCTTAGTAGCACAACATTGCTCTGCTACGATAGCTCTAATTCAAATTAGGTTGTGCTGCTGGGGCCCTGATGTGAAACACTGTTGTGCTGCTATGGTTTCAATTCAAATGATGAAGTACTACTATGGCTCTAAATTACATTATGTTGTGCCACTATGACCTTGATGTAAAACACTGTTTTGCTACTATAGCTGTAATGCTATATATGCAGTGCTGCCATGACTCTAATTCAAAATTATGTTGGCCAACTATGACTCTAATTAAAATTACGTTGTGCTGCTAGGGCCCTCATGTGAAACACTGTACTGCTACTATAGCTCTAATGCTCACTGTGATTCACATCAGGGCCCTAGCAGCACAACATGATTTGAATTAAAGCCATAGTAGCACAACATAGGTAGCATTAGAGCTATAGCAGCAGAACAATGTTGTGCTACTATAGCTCTAATGCTAATTGTGTTGTGCTCCCATGACTCTAATCCAAATGATCTTGGCCAACTATGGCCCTAAGTCAAATGATGCTCTGCTACTATGGCTCTAATTTAAATTTTGTTGTGCTGCTATGGCCCTAGTGGGAAACACTGTTCCGCTACTGTGGCCTAAGTTCAAATTATGCATTGCTGTGCTGTCCTGGTCCTTATGTGAAACACTGTACTACTACTATAGCTCTAAGGCTAACTGTGTTTCACATCAGGGCCCTAGCAGCACAACATGATTTGAATTAAAGCCATAGTAGCACAACATAGCATTAGAGCTATAGCAGCAGAACAATGTTGTGCTACTATGACTTTAATTCAAGCTATGTTGTGCTGCCAGGGCCTTGATGTGAAACACTGTGCTGCTACTATAGCTCTAATGCTAATTATGTTGTGCTGCTATGGCTATAATCCGATTTATGTTGGCCAACTATGGCTCTAAGTCAAATGATGCTCTGCTACTATGGCTCTAATTCAAATTATGTTGTGCTGCTAGGGCCCTGATGTGAAACACTGTGGTGCTACTATAGATCTAATGCTAATTATGCTGGGATACTATCTCTCCAATTTAAATTTTGTTGTGCTGCTATGGCCCTAATGGGAAACACCCTTCCGCTACTGAGGCCCAAATTCAAATTATGTTGTGCTGCTAGGGCCCTGGTGTTAAACACTGTGCTGCTACTGTAGCTCTAATGCTCCCTGTGTTTTACGTCATGGCCCTAGCAGCACAACATAGGTAGCATTAGAGCTATAGTAGCAGAACAATGTTGTGCTACTATGACTCTAAATCAAATTATTTTGGCCAAATATAACTCCAATTCAAATTACTGTTGTGCCACCATGGTCCAAATTTAAATTATGTTGTTATACAAAAGTGCACATGTATATTAGGTTGTGCTGCTAGGGCCCAAATGGGAAACACTGTTGTGCTGCTATGGTTCTAATTTAAATTATATTGTGCTGTTCTGCAACTATAGCTCTAATGCTAATTATGCAGTGCTGCTATGACTATAAATCACTATAATTCAAATTATGTTGGCCAACTATGACTCCAATTTAAATGATGCAGTGCTACTATGGCTCTTATTTAAATTATGTTCTGCTACAATAGCTCTAATGCTTAATATGCTGTGTTGCTACGGCCCAAATTCAAATTGTGCTCTACTAATGTACCTCTAATGCTATGTTTGTTTACTTACCTCGTTATACAAAAGGTCATAGTGAGCGGGCGGCGAGAATTGCTGCCCGCGCAAAAAAGACCGCTCTTTGTATGAAAAAATGGGTGGCTCTTAAAAGAGCCGTTGGTTTTTATCTTAAAGACGGCGTAACACGCTTTACTTTGAGCTGGTGTACTTGGTGACGGCCTTTGTGCCCTCGGACACGGCATGCTTTGCAAGTTCACCGGGAAGCAACAGGCGCACGGCTGTCTGGATTTCCCTAGAAGTGATGGTGGACCGCTTGTTGTAGTGAGCGAGACGAGAAGACTCACCGGCGATGCGCTCGAAAATGTCGTTTACGAAGGAATTCATGATGCCCATAGCCTTAGAAGAGATGCCGGTATCAGGGTGCACCTGCTTCAGGACCTTGTACACGTAGATAGCGTAGCTCTCCTTCCTTGACTTTCTGCGCTTCTTGCCACCTTTGCCGGCCGTCTTTGTGACAGCCTTCTTAGAGCCCTTCTTGGGCGCGGTCTTGGCTGGATCAGTAGGCATAATGCTGCTTCTCGAGGAAACTGCGAGAGAATGAAAAAGGGCCGCCTCGCCGCCTCTCTATTTACAGACCTGCATTGTAATTACGTACAAGGGAAAGGAGTCGTATTATTGGTCACAAATTCAAACCTCATCATACAAGGCTCCGCCCTCGTCCCATCCTCTCCCGTTCCCTCTACCCCGCCCCTGAGCTACGCTTTGTTCCCATGCCCGCCCTTTTGTGCGCGCACACGTACATATATATATATATATATATATATATATATATATATACACACACACACACAAACAAATGTGAAGTATGTATATAAACTTTGAAACAAAACTGTAGTGCTGGTGCAAGGTTTTGCCTTATTAGAATATATCTACAATTATTTCAAATTCTATTAGTCACATACACTTGAAAAAAGTTATTTCATCCCCTTCTTCGCGCCACACACACACACACATTAAAAGATACAATAGCTCGTTTTGTAATATTTGGGTGGCTCTTAAAAGAGCCGTTGTGTTGACGTTATTTGGTAGATAAGCGTTTAGCCGCCGAAGCCGTAAAGAGTGCGTCCCTGGCGTTTCAGGGCATACACCACATCCATAGCGGTGACGGTCTTTCTCTTCGCATGCTCGGTGTATGTGACTGCATCGCGGATGACGTTCTCCAAGAACACCTTCAGTACACCACGAGTCTCCTCGTAGATCAGACCGGATATACGTTTAACACCACCACGGCGAGCCAGACGGCGGATAGCCGGCTTAGTGATACCCTGGATGTTATCGCGCAGAACCTTACGGTGGCGCTTAGCGCCTCCTTTGCCGAGTCCTTTGCCACCCTTTCCTCTTCCAGACATGGTGCTGCTCTCACAAATTCAAGCTGCTCAATAAAGAAGCTCCGCGCAATGCCCGCCTATTTATTCTCTCTCCACAGGACCTACTTGAGAACAGGCGAGGGGGCGGACCTAAAACCAACGATCACACAAAAGAATGTCTTCAAAGCGAACCGCCACAGCCGTTAACATGCTAGAGTCTTGTACTTCCTTTTTGTCCACACAAACATAGTGATATATAAATAGTAATAGTCATGTAGTGGAATAGATTTAATTTGGTTTTTGCTCACAGCATGGTACACTCAATGCAGTTCAACACACAAATATTTGCATTGAGGATTATAATCAGAACTGTTTTGACTCAGTTGCAATTTTTATTCCAGTAGAAGTATAAATCAAATTGCAGTTCTTGTTGCATTAAGTAGGCTTATATCATCATGAGGAATGCAAAATATTGAACACACTATGGTTTCAGTTAATTACACACTGTGCCACCACTGACCAGAAGGGTGTAAACCTGATGGGGGACAAAATATTGAGCTACTGTACATATGCAATTAAAAGATTTACACATATCCCAACTTATCTGGAAGCTGCAGTCAGAGCGCAGGGTCAGCCATAATACGGTGCCCCTGGAGCTGATAAGGCTAAGTGCCTTGCTCAAGGGCTCAACAGTGGCAGCTTGGCAGTGCTGGGGCTTGAACCCCTGACCTTATGATCGGTAACCCAGAGCCTTAACCACTGGACCACCACTGCCCTGCTGCCACCTACTACCAGTAGTAGTAGTGGTAGTGTTAATCTTGTAATATACTTTTCAACACACAAGAAATATAGCATGACTATTGTAGGAATGGCCCATGATTATTATTAATATTAACAAGCATTATTCTCATTTCTATTAATGTGGTACTATTTGCAATAGCAGTAGTAGCAATAGTAGTAGTCGTATTAGTAGTAGTAGTACAGTAAAACCCCGTTGTACGAGCATAATTCGTTCTTGAAAATTGCTCGTATGTCCATTTGCTCATACATTCGAACTGATTTTTCCCATAGGAATGAATGAAAAATGGTTTAATCCGTTCCGAGACCTCATTCGATCGCTTATTTCTGCACCTAAAAAGTATTTGTAGCCTATTTTAACAAACAAATACACCGCAAATTACCGTAATGTAAAAATAATTTAACACTTACCCATGTGGTAGTGGTTGATTGCGAGTGTGAGACGCGCACAACGCTCGTAAACTTTATGGTTTCCATGGTAATTCTATTTACTTTCGTTTTCACAGCACCACCACTGATTTTCTTGGGACATTTTTCAAGATTTCTAGTGAAATCAAAATATAAAACAAAAAAAAGTTAAGTTTTTGCTGCACTGAACAACGAGAGCGACTGAGTAATGCGTCATCAACTAAGTGACTGATGCTTCCCTCCGCCGAAAACGGAGAACCGGCAGCGTAGGTTTGCTCGTATCTCCGTTTGCTCGTACTATAGGTTGCTCGTACAACGGGGTTTTACTGTAGTAGTAGTAGTAGTAGTCGTCAGGTATCCATACATCTGTCACATAGTTCAGGAGATTATGCTAATATTTGCATCAAGCATCAGAATGAGTGAGCATTGTGTGTACCTACATGGGCTGTAGAACATTGAGTAAATATATGCATATTATTTTTTACAATTCAATAGGAGGAAGTTTCAGAGACAGATGATGCTTAAGGTACACATTCACTTTTACACCACAAATATTTTGATGGCACCTTAAAAAAGGGAGAAACGTTCCTTTATTGAGAAAAGATATATACAGATGCAAATATGAGTGCAGGAACAGGAACTCACAAATCATTCGTGAACATCATTCCACCACAGCAGGAGCTGACAAGCTGAACAAACCCAGTGCTCAAACTGCACTAGTGTCCAGAAGTATTTGGTGTGTGCATCTTTTACCTATGCTGTAATAATAATAAATATACAGTAAGGTCTCTATGTATTTGGACAGTGTCACACTGACTTGTACAAACTGTCAATCAAACTATTATTCTAGAACTTATTGCATCACGACACATTTTATTGGTAACTGCTCCACTTTCACAAAGAGTGTGTATGCTCACTGAGCGCTCACCTGAATAGGAAATGCAGTGTATGCTATATATATCTCTGTTTATATTTCCTAATAACGTACCATGTAGTGTAGACAGGCATCATTGAGAAAGTGAACAATTCCTTTGACTTGACTTGACTTGACTTCGGCAATCAACAAAAGGTAGAGAGAAATGTGCACTTTCTAGATTTGGTCACACAATAGCAGTCAAGACCGATGCAGAACTACACACCATGCTGCCTTAAGCAATCATTATTATTATTTATGGTATTCATCAAACCCTATTCTTAACTCATTCCTCAACTTACTAAGAATAATTTGTATGATCATGGTTAGTAGTAGTAGTCAAGAAGAGTCAAGAAGCTTTTATTGTCATTTCAACCATATATAGCTGATGCAGTACACAGTGAAATGAAACAACGTTCCTCCTGAACCCAGGTGCTACATAAAACAACATAAAACAAACAGTACAGAACAGAAAGACACAGGGCCGAGAACTAAGATCCTCGCCACATAAAGTGCATGTGTGCAGCTGGTGCAAACAGTGCAAAAGACAACACAAGACAGTGCAAGACAACACAGGACAGTGCAGGACAATACACAATAAACAAAATATAAAAATAGAAATAGCTCCGCCAGTAAAACCTGTCATAACAGAATAAGGTGCAGTGTAAACAGAAAGATGTAAACAGAATTTGCGCAATTCAGCAGTAGCAGCAATCAAAAATAAAGTAAACAGTAACCAAAGGATTTGGACAGAATATTGTGCAAAATAACAAGTCCCGGAATCAGCAACAGACGGCATGTAAACATTTTGCGATAGTGAAAAAGTGTGATTGGTATTGAAACCTGGGTGAACGAAGTGTATGATGGGTGTTGAGTCCGGTTTGTGCGGATCACTCACACAGTTGTGTGTAAGTGTGTGTGTGTGTGTGTGTGTGTGTGTGTGTGTGTGTGTGTGTGTGTGTGTGTGTGTGTGTGTGTGTGTGTGAGAGAGAGTTCAGTTCAGTTCTTTGTTGAGGAGCCTGATGGCTTGCGGGAAAAAACTGTTGCACAGTCTGGATGTGGTGGCCCGAATGCTTCGGAACCGTAGTAGTAGTAGTAGTAGTAGTAGTAGTAGTAGTAGTAGTAGTAGTAGTAGTAGATGTAGTAGAAGAATTAGGTTTGAGATGAGATCAGAACAAACAAACAAACAACATACACGAATAAAACATTTTAAAAAAATAGACCAAAAACAATTCATACTAGTGTATACAGGGTATACAGGAATATTCCTAATAAAGGCAGAGGTCAGTGGACTTTGTAGAGCTTGACTGCCATCGTGTGGCAATGTTTACACATTGCAGAAAAATGTAGATTAAAGGAATTGATGCTCACATCATTTTGTGTGATTATTGTGTATGGAACAGCCATTTCGCATTAATAGTTTTAGATGAGATCAGAACAAACAAAGAAGCAAACAACATACATGAATAAAACCTTAAAAAAAAATAGACCAAAAACACTTCATACTAGTGTTTAATGGTATACAGGGTTTCTTTCTAATGTGAACTGTGAGTCTCTTTTTGTCTCGCTTCGTGTTTATCTAATAGGCCAGTAGAACACGTCATATATATTAAATTGCACTAGTGCCCATAACTATTTTGACAGTCACAAGTTCCTAGATCATTCAAATATTTGTGTGCGTGCGTGTGTTTGTTTGTTTTTAGTTGTTGCTCTTCCTAAATCTCTTCTTTTGTCCAATACTGCACAATATCATGGAAAGTGTCAGTATATTTGGACTGTGTAACTAAGTCAATAATGTCACATTAGATTAACATCTCTCTCTCTCTCTCTCTCTCTCTCTCTCTCTCTCTCTCTCTCTCTCTCTTTTTCTCTCTTTCTGGACCAATAGCAATTGCCTACCTCTTTCCAATCTGGATGCTATTCCCACAGTGATCTATCAGCCCTGACTCACCTGGACAACCCCAGACACTCATCAGTTTGCTGATGACACCACGAATGGTAGGCCTGATCAGAGCTATTTTGTATTTTATTGCTTGTCCTGTACTGTCTTGTGTTGTCTTGCACTGTCTTGTGTTGTCTTTGCACTGATTGCACCAGGTTGCACACATGCACTTTATGTGACAAGGACACTTACCAGTCCTTAGCCCTGTGTGTTTTGTTTCTGGAATTGTTGTTTAATGTAGCATCAGGGTCCTGGAGAAATGTTCATTTTACTGTGTACTGCGTCAGCTATATATGGTTGAAATGACAATAAAAGCTTCTTGACTCATCAGAAAGACTCAACAACGCCTGTGTTTGCTGAGGACACCTTAAAAGTCCTGTCTGTGCTTCAGGATACTGGAGAACTTCTACAGCTGTACCATTTCTGTTGGTACAGCAACTGCATTGCTTCAGGCCCCTAAAAATGAAATGAAAAATGAAAATCTCCCAATGAATCATTGGCACTCAGCTCCCCATCTTGGAGGACATTCACAAGAAACACTGTCTGGAAAGGGCACAGCAGTTGTCTGTGCAGAGCTCACAAGATCATCAAGGACACTTCACATCCCAGTCACAAACTGTTTAACCTCCTTCCGTCAAGATCGAGATACAGAAACATATGCACCAGAACCAGCAGGATCAGGGACAGCTTTATTTCCATCCACCATCACCACACTGAACTCTACACTACACCGTTAGATCACTGTATATGTAAATGTTACATATTGTATTTTGTATACTCCGCATTCTCTACACAGTGTTTTACTTACAGTACATCTGCACTACTATTTTATTTATGTGTATCTATATATACCTTACTGTACATCCTGTCACATTCATGTATATACAGATATCTATTTCTATCTATCTAACGCACCTCTGAGCAGATGCTAAATGCATTCTCTTAGCTCTGTACATGTATCTTGCACAATGACAACAATAAATCTAATCTAATATATAATATAAAATTACACTAGTGTCCATGAGTATTTGGAGAGGGCCACTATTTATATATTTGTGTGTGTAGTCAGGTTTGGACGTGCTGTATATGCACAGGGACACGACAATGAAAGAAAACATACATATAGTGCTTTGGATTCACGTTATATCAAATTGATCCTAACGCATAAAAAAACATGTTTAAATGTTCATACTAAAGTTATCTGTGAGAGAATTCATACTATGATGAATGCAATTTATTGGTTCGTTTGCCTCCATTAGAATACAAACGAGGACACGAGAATGGGAAGTGACACTTTGGCCACAAGATGGCAGTCATGCTCCGTGCAGAACAGCAAGCGACCAGCTTTTTGTATTTTTTATTACTACTGTCGCCAAGTACTAAAATAATCTATAATAAACACAAAATGCTCAGCGACACAGCCACAAAAATCAGACGTGTTTCCTGAAGCGCTCCATTCTTCTAAACTAGACACTATATAATCATCATTTGTTTAAAACAACCATGGTATAGACTTGCTCGTTTTACTGAGACAATGAGGTGGCTCTTAAAAGAGCCTTTGTGTGTATTGGACAGAGTTATTGTTTAAGCGCGCTCTCCGCGAATACGGCGGGCCAGCTGAATGTCCTTGGGCATGATGGTCACTCTCTTGGCGTGGATGGCGCACAGATTGGTGTCCTCGAACAGGCCGACCAAGTATGCCTCGCTCGCCTCCTGCAAAGCCATCACGGCGGAGCTCTGGAAACGCAAGTCAGTCTTGAAGTCTTGAGCAATTTCTCTCACCAGGCGCTGGAAGGGCAGCTTGCGGATGAGCAGCTCAGTAGACTTCTGATAGCGACGGATCTCTCTTAAAGCCACGGTGCCGGGACGGTAACGGTGAGGCTTCTTCACACCGCCGGTAGCCGGAGCGCTCTTGCGAGCAGCCTTGGTGGCGAGCTGCTTCCTGGGCGCCTTGCCACCAGTGGATTTACGGGCAGTCTGCTTAGTTCTTGCCATAGCGTTGCGCTCTGCACTTCACAGACAAAATAACAGAATAAAAAGCGCTAGCAAACGTTGGCTTTTTAAGCCTGAACGACGCCTTGCGTTCATTGGGCGTCTCGAAACCTCTCGTCTTGCATTGGATCGATCGCTCTACGTCACTCGACGACCATTGGTCAGCGCCACAGTCCGACCACTCCACCCTCCCTCGGCTCTCTTGCACAGCTGTTTTCCTGTTCTATAGTTACACCATAACGGCCGTCGCAATTTAGCTTCACTTTTCAGACCTTGTTTAACCAGCATACTTCCCTATTATATTTATGCTTCTAAGATTATTAGACTATTCCAATGGGCCCTATTAAATGTGATTCTCTTGGGTGCAACGTTGTAGAATGAATACAATTATATACACAAAGCATACACAAAGTAACAAACTTGCACTTTTTGAGTCAAAGTGGGTGGCTCTTAAAAGAGCCTTTGGGTACTGACAAACACAGCATTGGACGACTTTACTTGGTCTTGACAGCCTTCTCAGTCTTCTTAGGCAGAAGTACAGCCTGAATATTAGGCAGCACACCACCCTGAGCGATGGTCACTCCGCCGAGCAGTTTGTTCAGCTCCTCGTCGTTACGCACGGCGAGTTGCAAGTGTCGGGGAATGATACGAGTCTTCTTGTTATCACGGGCAGCGTTGCCAGCCAACTCCAGAATCTCAGCGGTCAGATACTCCAGCACAGCCGCCAGGTAAACGGGAGCGCCAGCACCGACGCGCTCAGCGTAGTTGCCTTTACGCAGAAGCCTGTGCACACGGCCTACAGGAAACTGCAGTCCTGCCCTCGATGAGCGAGTCTTGGCCTTGGCCCTAGCTTTGCCGCCAGTTTTGCCTCTTCCACTCATTTTGCTGCAGATTAGATTTGTTCAAGGAACAAGTAGATAATAGTGAATGCTTCGCGCTGAAAACTCAGTGATATAGGCAACACAGCCACTCTCTTATTGGCTTAGAACACCATGTGATCAACATCCAATCACAAATGGTGAAATTCATTCAGCCTCAGCCTACCATGCACCCCCCCCCCCCCCTTACACACACACACACACACACACACACACACCTCCCCTAGTCTCTCTGTGTGTGACTGAGGAGTAAACGCGCGCTCATGGAAGAAACAGGTCTCAGAAAACAACATTCATGTGACATGTGTACAACGATACATAAATCATGTAATCATAAGCATCCCTATACCTGTGTCTGTCGCGGTTTTGAAACTCTACATAGTTTGTGTATTTAAACATCATAAATCCCTATCTTGTATTCGCTTTCAGTTTCATCATGGGATGATCCAAAATGTTGCTCTTTGGGGGAAAATATAGGTGGCTCTTAAAAGAGCCGTTTAGTAAAGGAAGACATGAAATAAACAAACAAACATGTTTACTTCTTCTTGGGCGCTGTCTTTTTCGCCTTTGCAGCCTTGGGCTTCACGGCCTTTGCTTTCTTGGGGCTCTTGGCTGCTTTTTTAGGAGTCGCCGGCTTTTTCGCTTTCTTCGGGCTCTTGGTGGCTTTTTTAGCAGCCGCTGCAGGCTTCTTTGCCTTCTTCGGGGACTTCTTGGCGGCGGCAACAGGTTTCTTGGCCGCCACCTTCTTGGGCTTCTTCGCCGCAGCGGGTTTCTTCGCCTTAACAGCGACGGGCTTCTTCGCCTTAGTCGCGGTCTTCTTTGTGGGCTTCTTGGCTTCCGTCTGCTTCTTGTTTAGCTTGAAAGAGCCAGACGCGCCGGTCCCTTTGGTCTGTAGAAGAGTTCCTTTCAGCACGAGACCCTTGACAGCGAGCTTGACGCGGGAGTTGTTCTTCTCCACGTCGTATCCGCCGGCGGCCAAGGCTTTCTTCAGGGCGGCGAGCGACACACCGCTTCTCTCCTTGGACGAGGAAACCGCTTTGACGATGAGCTCGCCGACGCTGGGCCCGGCTTTCTTGGCCCTCGACGCTGCTTTCTTTTTCGGCGCTTTAGCCGGCGCGGCAACGGGCGCGGGAGCAACTTCTGCCATCTCTCTAGTATCTCTAGTCTCTCAGTGCGAGTCAGACTCTGTATACGCTGTGTAACACACAGAAACCTCCCGCCCCTCTGCTGGTAGGCCAGTCTTAAAACCGAGCATGAGAACGTTGTAGACTCAAACGGGCCGCCGCCGAATGAGTGTGCCTCCGCGACACGCTCGCGAGTGTGTTTTCTCGCAGCGTTTCTCGTCGTAAATAAGACGCCGAAGACAAGATCCCGCGCTATTATGCAAACATTTCGCGCGTACGGGCTTGCACGTGTTTCCCGAGGCCCGTCATTGCCGAATAGAGAGCAGTGGTCTCTCGCGTTTTGCACGGAAGTGCACCGCGCGCCTGGAGCTCGAGCCGGCGCTCGGCGCATTTGTGCAGAGTGCAGTGTAAAAAGTGGTGCGTAACAGCCATGTCGGTGGAACAGCGTGTGTTTCACGTGAACGGTGAGCCTTGTCAATGTGTCTGACGCATTAGCAGTGTGTGAGTGCTGTGCGTAGTATTGGGAACGCAGGCTCTTGTGGGCTGTGTGAAGCACATGTGTTAGTGTATGGAGCAGGTGTGCGAGCTCCCCGTGTGCCTCCCGCAGCCGGACTCTATGTCTATGTCATCGTCTGGTCTTCGCCACTCGGCCTGGCGCTCCTCGTGCACGGTCCAGTCCTCTAGAAGTCCCAGGCCGACAGGTGTGCCTCGTTGCCCTCTTAACCCTAATTCCAATCAGGTCAGGCTGCACTAACCCTAATTCGAACAGTGCTAACACTAACCCTAATTCCATGTCACTCAGGCTGCGCTAAACCAAATTCGAACAGTGGTAACCCTAACCCTAATTCCATGTCTTTCAGGCTGCACTAACCCTAATTCGAACAGTGGTAACTCTAACCCTAACCCTAATACCATGTCATTTAGGCTGCGCTAACCCTAACTCGAACAGTGTTAACCCTACCCCTAATCCCGTTCCATTCAGGCTGCTTTAACCCTAATTCGAACAGTGGCAACCCTAACCCTAATTCCATGTCACTCAGGCTGCTTTAACCCTAAATTGAACAGTGGTAACCCTAACCCGAACTCAGTTCCATTCAGGCTGCTTTAACCCTAATTCGAACAGTGGTAACCTTAACCCTAACTCTAATTCCATTCCAATCAGGCTGCTTTAACCCCAATTCAAACAGTGGTGGGCCGCTCTAACCTTCATTTGAACAGTGGTAACGCTAACCCTAACGTTGAATACCTTTGTGCTGCACTAAGCCAAATTCAAATTAAGTTTTGCTGCTATGGCCTTAATGTGAAACACTGTTATGCTACTATAGCGCTAATGTGAAATATGTTGTGCTGCCATCGCGCTCATTCAAATATATGTAGTGCTGTTATGGCCCTGATGTGAAACACTGTTCTACTACTACAGCGCTAAAGCTAACTATGTAGTCTTACTATGACTCTAATTTAAAAGATGTTGTGCTACTATGGCTGTAATATAAATGATGTTGTGCAGCCACGGCCCAAATTCAAATTATGTTGTTTTACTATAGCTCTAATTCAGATTTTGTTGTGCTACTATGCCTCTGAATGGAATTATGCTGTGCTGCTATGGCTCTGATGTGAAACAATGTTCTGCAACTATAGCTCTAATGCTAATTGCGCTACTATTATTCTAATTCAAATTATGTTGGCCAACTATGGCCCTGGTCAAATTATGCCGTGCTACAATGGCTCTAATTCAAATTAGGTTGTGCTGCTAGGGCCCTGATGTGAAACACTGTTGTGCTGCTATGGTTTTATTTCAAATGATGAAGTACTACTATGGCTCTAAATTAAATTATGTTGTGCCACTATGGCCTTGATGTGAAACACTCGACTGCTACTATAGCTCTAATGCTAACTGTGTTTCACATCAGGGCCCTAGCAGCACAACATAATTTGAATTAAAGTCATAGTAGCATAACATTGTTCTGCTACTATAGCTCAAATGCTACCTATTTTATGCTACTATGACTAATTCAAATTATGTTGTGCTGCTATGACGATAATCCGATTTATGTTGGCCAACTATGGCTCCAATTCAAATGATGCTCTGCTACTATGGCTCTAATTCAAATTATGTTGTGCTGCTAGGGCCCTGATGTGAAACACTGTGGTGCTACTATAGATCTAATGCTAATTATGCAATGCTGCTCCAACTCTAATTTAAATTATGGTGTGCTGCTAGGGTCCTCATGTGAAACACTGTAGTGCTACTATAGCTCTAATGCTAACTATGTTTCACATCAGGGCCCTAGCAGCACAACATAACTTGAGTTAGAGTCATAGTAGCACAACATTGTTCTGCTACTATAGCTCTAATGCTAATTATGTAGTGCTGCTATGACTAAAATTCAAATTATGTTGGCCAACTATGACTCCAATTTAAATGATGTGGTGCTACTATGGCTCTAATTCAAATTATGGTGTGCTGATTATGGCCCTGATGTGAAACACTGTGCTGCTGCTGCTATGGTTTCACTTCAAATGATGAAGTACTGCTATGGCTCTAAATTCAATTATGTTGTGCTACTATGGCCTTGATGTGAAACACTGTTGTGCTACCGTAGCATTAATGCTAATTATGTAATGCCAATATGACTCCAATACAAATCATGTGGGCCAACTATGGCTCTGATTCAAATCATGTTGTGCTGCTAGGGCCCTCATGTGAAACACTGTACTGCTACTATAGCTCTAATGCTAACTGTGATTCACATCAGGGCCCCAGCAGCCCAACACGATTCGAATTAGAGCCATAGTAGCACAACATAGGTAGCATTAGAGCTATAGTAGCAGAACAATGTTGTGCTACTATGACTTAATTCAAAATAGCTTGTGCTGCCAGGGCCCTGATGTGAAACACTGTGCTGCTATAATAGCTCTAATGCTAATTATGTTGCGGTGCTATGACTATAATCCGATTTATGTTGGCCAACTATGGCTCTAAGTCGAATGATGCTCTGCTACTATGACTCTAATTCAAATTATGTTGTGCTGCTAGGGGCCTGATGTGAAACACAGTTAGCATTACAGCTATAGTAGCGGAACAGTATTTCACATCAGGGCCCTAGCAGCACAACCTAATTTGAATTAGAGCCTTAGTAGCACAACATTGCTCTGCTACGATAGCTCTAATGCTAATTATGTTGTGCTACTATGGCTCTAATTCAAATAAGGTTGTGCTGCTAGGGCCCTGATGTGAAACACTGTTGTGCTGCTATGGTTTCAATTCAAATGATGAAGTACTACTATGGCTCTAAATTACATTATGTTGTGCCACTATGACCTTGATGTAAAACACTGTTTTGCTACTATAGCTGTAATGCTATATATGCAGTGCTGCCATGACTCTAATTCAAAATTATGTTGGCCAACTATGACTCTAATTAAAATTACGTTGTGCTGCTAGGGCCCTCATGTGAAACACTGTACTGCTACTATAGCTCTAATGCTCACTGTGATTCATATCAGGGCCCTAGCAGCACAACATGATTTGAATTAAAGCCATAGTAGCACAACATAGGTAGCATTAGAGCTATAGCAGCAGAACAATGTTGTGCTACTATGACTTTAATTCAAATTATGTTGTGCTATGTTGTGCTGCCAGGGCCCTGATGTGAAACACTGTGCTGCTACTATAGCTCTAATGCTAATTATGTTGTGCTCCTATGACTCTAATCCAAATGATGCTCTGCTACTATGGATCTAATTCAAATTACGTTGTGCTGCTAGGGCCTGATGTGAAACACTGTTCTGCTACAAAAGATCTAATGCTAATAATGTTGGGCAACCATCTCTCCAATTTAAATTTTGTTGTGCTGCTATGGCCCTAGTGGGAACCACTGTTCCGCTACTGTGGCCCAAATTCAAATAATGCTGTGCTGTCCTGGCCCTGATGGAAAACACTGTTGTGCTACCGTAGCATTAATGCTAATTATGTAATGCCAATATGACTCCAATACAAATTATGGTGTGCTGCTAGGGCCCTCATGTGAAACACTGTACTGCTACTATAGCTCTAATACTAACTGTGTTTCACATCAGGGCCCCAGCAGCCCAACACGATTCGAATTAGAGCCATAGTAGCACAACATAGGTAGCATTAGAGCTATAGTAGCAGAACAATGTTGTGCTACTATGACTTAATTCAAAATAGCTTGTGCTGCCAGGGCCCTGATGTGAAACACTGTGCTGCTATAATAGCTCTAATGCTAATTATGTTGCGGTGCTATGACTATAATCCGATTTATGTTGGCCAACTATGGCTCTAAGTCGAATGATGCTCTGCTACTATGACTCTAATTCAAATTATGTTGTGCTGCTAGGGGCCTGATGTGAAACACAGTTAGCATTACAGCTATAGTAGCGGAACAGTATTTCACATCAGGGCCCTAGCAGCACAACCTAATTTGAATTAGAGCCTTAGTAGCACAACATTGCTCTGCTACGATAGCTCTAATGCTAATTATGTTGTGCTACTATGGCTCTAATTCAAATAAGGTTGTGCTGCTAGGGCCCTGATGTGAAACACTGTTGTGCTGCTATGGTTTCAATTCAAATGATGAAGTACTACTATGGCTCTAAATTACATTATGTTGTGCCACTATGACCTTGATGTGAAACACTGTTTTGCTACTATAGCTGTAATGCTATATATGCAGTGCTGCCATGACTCTAATCCAAATGATCTTGGCCAACTATGGCCCTAAGTCAAATGATGCTCTGCTACTATGGCTCTAATTCAAATTATGTTGTGCTGCTAGGGCCCTCATGTTTAACACTGTACTGCTACTATAGCTCTAATGCTCACTGTGATTCACCTCAGGGCCCTAGCAGCACAACATGATTTGAATTAGAGCCATAGTAGCACAACATAGGTAGCATTAGAGCTATAGCAGCAGAACAATGTTGTGCTACTATGACTTTAATTCAAATTATGTTGTGCTATGTTGTGCTGCCAGGGCCTTGATGTGAAACACTGTGCTGCTACTATAGCTCTAATGCTTTCTTGTGTTGTGCTCCCATGACTCTAATCCAAATGATCTTGGCCAACTATGGCCCTAAGTCTAATGATGCTCTGCTACTATGGCTCTAATTCAAATTATGTTGTGCTGCTAGGGCCCTGATGTAAAACACTGTGGTGCTACTATAGATCTAATGCTAATTATGCTGAGATACTATCTCTCCAATTTAAATTTTGTTGTGCTGCTGTGGCCCTAGTGGGAAACACTGTTCCGCTACTGTGGCCTAAATTCAAATTATGCTATGCTGTGCTGTCCTGGTCCTTATGTGAAACACTGTACTACTACTATAGCTCTAAGGCTAACTGTGTTTCACATCAGGGCCCTAGCAGCACAACATGATTCGAATTAAAGCCATAGTAGCACAACATAGGTAGCAATAGAGCTATAGTAGCAGAACAATGTTGTGCTACTATGACTTAATTTAAATTAGGTTGTGCTGCCAGGGCCCTGATGTGAAACACTGTGCTGCTACTATAGCTCTAATGCTAATTATGTTGTGCTGCTAGGGCCCTGATGTGAAACGCTGTGCTGCTACTGTAGCTCTAATGCTAACTGTGTTTCACATCAGGGCCCCAGCAGCCCAACACGATTCGAATTAGAGCCATAGTAGCACAACATAGGTAGCATTAGAGCTATAGTAGCAGAACAATGTTGTGCTACTATGACTTAATTCAAAATAGCTTGTGCTGCCAGGGCCCTGATGTGAAACACTGTGCTGCTATAATAGCTCTAATGATAATTATGTTGCGGTGCTATGACTATAATCCGATTTATGTTGGCCAACTATGGTCGAATGTCTAAGTCGAATGATGCTCTGCTACTATGACTCTAATTCAAATTATGTTGTGCTGCTAGGGGCCTGATGTGAAACACAGTTAGCATTACAGCTATAGTAGCGGAACAGTATTTCACATCAGGGCCCTAGCAGCACAACCTAATTTGAATTAGAGCCTTAGTAGCACAACATTGCTCTGCTACGATAGCTCTAATGCTAATTATGTTGTGCTACTATGGCTCTAATTCAAATAAGGTTGTGCTGCTAGGGCCCTGATGTGAAACACTGTTGTGCTGCTATGGTTTCAATTCAAATGATGAAGTACTACTATGGTTCTAAATTACATTATGTTGTGCCACTATGACCTTGATGTAAAACACTGTTTTGCTACTATAGCTGTAATGCTATATATGCAGTGCTGCCATGACTCTAATTCAAAATTATGTTGGCCAACTATGACTCTAATTAAAATTACGTTGTGCTGCTAGGGCCCTCATGTGAAACACTGTACTGCTACTATAGCTCTAATGCTCACTGTGATTCATATCAGGGCCCTAGCAGCACAACATGATTTGAATTAAAGCCATAGTAGCACAACATAGGTAGCATTAGAGCTATAGCAGCAGAACAATGTTGTGCTACTATGACTTTAATTCAAATTATGTTGTGCTATGTTGTGCTGCCAGGGCCCTGATGTGAAACACTGTGCTGCTACTATAGCTCTAATGCTAATTATGTTGTGCTCCTATGACTCTAATCCAAATGATGCTCTGCTACTATGGCTCTAATTCAAATTATGTTGTGCTGCTAGGGCCCTCATGTTTAACACTGTACTGCTACTATAGCTCTAATGCTCACTGTGATTCACCTCAGGGCCCTAGCAGCACAACATGATTTGAATTAGAGCCATAGTAGCACAACATAGGTAGCATTAGAGCTATAGCAGCAGAACAATGTTGTGCTACTATGACTTTAATTCAAATTATGTTGTGCTATGTTGTGCTGCCAGGGCCTTGATGTGAAACACTGTGCTGCTACTATAGCTCTAATGCTTTCTTGTGTTGTGCTCCCATGACTCTAATCCAAATGATCTTGGCCAACTATGGCCCTAAGTCTAATGATGCTCTGCTACTATGGCTCTAATTCAAATTATGTTGTGCTGCTAGGGCCCTGATGTAAAACACTGTGGTGCTACTATAGATCTAATGCTAATTATGCTGAGATACTATCTCTCCAATTCAAATTATGTTGTGCTGCTAGGGCCCTGATGTGAAACACTGTGGTGCTACTATAGATCTAATGCTAATTATGCTGAGATACTATCTCTCCAATTTAAATTTTGTTGTGCTGCTGTGGCCCTAGTGGGAAACACTGTTCCGCTACTGTGGCCTAAATTCCACCATGGTCCAAATTTAAATTATGTTATACAAAAGTGCACATGTATATTAGGTTGTGCTGCTATGGTTCTAATTTAAATTATATTGTGCTGTTCTGCAACTATAGCTCTAATGCTAATTATGCAGTGCTGCTATGACTATAAATCAAATTATGTTGGCCAACTATGACTCCAATTTAAATGATGCAGTGCTACTATGGCTCTTATTTAAATTATGTTGTGCCACTATGGCCTTGATGTGAAACACTCGACTGCTACTATAGCTCTAATGCTAACTGTGTTTCACATCAGGGCCCTAGCAGCACAACATAATTTGAATTAAAGTCATAGTAGCATAACATTGTTCTGCTACTATAGCTCAAATGCTACCTATTGTATGCTACTATGACTAATTCAAATTATGTTGTGCTGCTATGACGATAATCCGATTTATGTTGGCCAACTATGGCTCCAATTCAAATGATGCTCTGCTACTATGGCTCTAATTCAAATTATGTTGTGCTGCTAGGGCCCTGATGTGAAACACTGTGGTGCTACTATAGATCTAATGCTAATTATGCTGGAATACTATCTCTCCAATTTAAATTTAGTTGTGCTGCTATGGCCCTAGTGAGAAACACTGTTCTGCTACTGTGGCCCAAATTCTAATTATGCTGTGCTGTCCTGGCCCTGATGTAAAACACTGTTGTGCTACCATAGCTTTAATGCTAATTATGCAATGCTGCTCTAACTCTAATTTAAATTATGGTGTGCTGCTAGGGCCCTCATGTGAAACACTGTAGTGCTACTATAGCTTTAATGCTAACTGTGTTTCACATCAGGGCCCTAGCAGCACAACATAACTTGAGTTAGAGTCATAGTAGCACAACATTGTTCTGCTACTATAGCTCTAATGCTAATTATGTAGTGCTGCTATGACTAAAATTCAAATTATGTTGGCCAACTAAGACTCCAATTTAAATGATGTGGTGCTACTATGGCTCTAATTCAAATTATGGTGTGCTGTTAGGGCCCTGATGTGAAACACTGTGCTGCTACTATAGCTCTAATGCTAACTGTCTTTTACGTCAGGTCCCTAGCAGCACAACATAATCTGAATCAGAGCCATAGTAGCACAACATAGGTAGCATTAGAGCTATAGTAGCAGAACAATGTTGTGCTACTATGACTCTAAATCAAATTATTTTGGCCAAATATAACTCCAATTCAAATGATGTTGTGCTACTATAGCTCTATTTCAAATTACTGTTGTGCCGCTCTGGCCCAAATGGCAATTATGTTGTGCCACCATGGTCCAAATTTGAATTGTATTGTTCTACAAAAGTGCACATGTATATTAGGGTGTGCTGCTAGGGCCCGAATGGGAAACACTGTTGTGCTGCTATGGTTCTAAATCAAAAGATGATGTGCTACTATGGCCCTAATTTAAATTATGTTGTGCCGCTAGGGCCCTGATGTGAAACACAGTTAGCATTAGAGCTGTAGTAGCAGAACAGTGTTTCACATCAGGGCCCTAGCAGCACAAAATAATTTGAATTAGAGTCATAGTAGCACAAAATTGCTCTGCTATGATAGCTCTAATGCTAACTATGTTGTGCTACTATTGCTCTAATGCTAATTATGATGTGAAACAGTATTCTGCTGCTATGGTTTCAATTCAAATGATGAAGTACTACTATGGCTTTAAACTAAATTATGTTGTGCTACTATGGCCCAAGTGGGAAACACTGTTCCTCTACTGTGGCCCAATTCAAATTCTGCTGTGCTGTCCTGGCCCTGATGTAAAACACTGTTGTTCTACCGTAGCTCTAACTCTAATTATGCAATGCTGCTCTAATTCTAATTCAAATTGTGGTGTGTTGCTAGGGCCCTCATGTGAAACACTGTACTGCTACTATAGCTCTAATGCTCACTGTGTTTCACATCAGGGCCCGAGCAGCACAGCATAACTTGAAGTAGAGTCATAGTAGCACAACATTGTTCTGCTACTATAGCTCTAATGCTAATTATGTAGTGCTGCTATTACTATAATTCAAATTATGTTGGCCAACTATGACTCCAATTTAAATGATGTGGTGCTACTATGGCTCTAATTCAAATTATGGTGTGCTGATTATGGCCCTGATGTGAAACACTGTGCTGCTGCTGCTATGGTTTCACTTCAAATGATGAAGTACTGCTATGGCTCTAAATTCAATTATGTTGTGCTACTATGGCCTTGATGTGAAACACTGTTGTGCTACCGTAGCATTAATGCTAATTATGTAATGCCAATATGACTCCAATACAAATCATGTGGGCCAACTATGGCTCTGATTCGAATCATGTTGTGCTGCTAGGGCCCTCATGTGAAACACTGTACTGCTACTATAGCTCTAATGCTAACTGTGATTCACATCAGGGCCCTAGCAGCACAACATGATTCGAATCAGAGCCATAGTAGCACAACATAGGTAGCATTAGAGCTATAGTAGCAGAACAATGTTGTGCTACTATGACTTTAATTCAAATTATGTTGTGCTATGTTGTGCTGCCAGGGCCCTGATGTGAAACACTGTGCTGCTACTATAGCTCTAATGCTAATTATGTTGTGCTCCTATGACTTTAATCCAAATGATGCTCTGCTACTATGGATCTAATTCAAATTACGTTGTGCTGCTAGGGCCTGATGTGAAACACTGTTCTGCTACAATAGATCTAATGCTAATAATGTTGGGCAACCATCTCTCCAATTCAAATAATGCTGTGCTGTCCTGGCCCTGATGGAAAACACTGTTGTGCTACCGTAGCATTAATGCTAATTATGTAATGCCAATATGACTCCAATACAAATCATGTGGGCCAACTATGACTCTAATTCAAATTATGGTGTGCTGCTAGGGCCCTCATGTGAAACACTGTACTGCTACTATAGCTCTAATGCTAACTGTGTTTCACATCAGGGCCCCAGCAGCCCAACACGATTCGAATTAGAGCCATAGTAGCACAACATAGGTAGCATTAGAGCTATAGTAGCAGAACAATGTTGTGCTACTATGACTTAATTCAAAATAGCTGGTGCTGCCAGGGCCCTGATGTGAAACACTGTGCTGCTATAATAGCTCTAATGCTAATTATGTTGCGGTGCTATGACTATAATCCGATTTATGTTGGCCAACTATGGCTCTAAGTCGAATGATGCTCTGCTACTATGACTCTAATTCAAATTATGTTGTGCTGCTAGGGGCCTGATGTGAAACACAGTTAGCATTACAGCTATAGTAGCGGAACAGTATTTCACATCAGGGCCCTAGCAGCACAACCTAATTTGAATTAGAGCCTTAGTAGCACAACATTGCTCTGCTACGATAGCTCTAATGCTAATTATGTTGTGCTACTATGGCTCTAATTCAAATAAGGTTGTGCTGCTAGGGCCCTGATGTGAAACACTGTTGTGCTGCTATGGTTTCAATTCAAATGATGAAGTACTACTATGGCTCTAAATTACATTATGTTGTGCCACTATGACCTTGATGTGAAACACTGTTTTGCTACTATAGCTGTAATGCTATATATGCAGTGCTGCCATGACTCTAATCCAAATGATCTTGGCCAACTATGGCCCTAAGTCAAATGATGCTCTGCTACTATGGCTCTAATTCAAATTATGTTGTGCTGCTAGGGCCCTCATGTTTAACACTGTACTGCTACTATAGCTCTAATGCTCACTGTGATTCACCTCAGGGCCCTAGCAGCACAACATGATTTGAATTAGAGCCATAGTAGCACAACATAGGTAGCATTAGAGCTATAGCAGCAGAACAATGTTGTGCTACTATGACTTTAATTCAAATTATGTTGTGCTATGTTGTGCTGCCAGGGCCTTGATGTGAAACACTGTGCTGCTACTATAGCTCTAATGCTTTCTTGTGTTGTGCTCCCATGACTCTAATCCAAATGATCTTGGCCAACTATGGCCCTAAGTCTAATGATGCTCTGCTACTATGGCTCTAATTCAAATTATGTTGTGCTGCTATGGCCCTGATGTAAAACACTGTGGTGCTACTATAGATCTAATGCTAATTATGCTGAGATACTATCTCTCCAATTTAAATTTTGTTGTGCTGCTGTGGCCCTAGTGGGAAACACTGTTCCGCTACTGTGGCCTAAATTCAAATTATGCTATGCTGTGCTGTCCTGGTCCTTATGTGAAACACTGTACTACTACTATAGCTCTAAGGCTAACTGTGTTTCACATCAGGGCCCTAGCAGCACAACATGATTCGAATTAAAGCCATAGTAGCACAACATAGGTAGCATTAGAGCTATAGTAGCAGAACAATGTTGTGCTACTATGACTTAATTTAAATTAGGTTGTGCTGCCAGGGCCCTGATGTGAAACACTGTGCTGCTACTATAGCTCTAATGCTAATTATGTTGTGCTGCTAGGGCCCTGATGTGAAACGCTGTGCTGCTACTGTAGCTCTAATGCTCCCGGTGTTTTACGTCAGGGCCCTAGCAGCACAACATAATTCGAATCAGAGCCATAGTAGCACAACATAGGTAGCATTAGAGCTATAGTAGCAGAACAATGTTGTGCTACTATGACTCTAAATCAAATTATTTTGGCCAAATATAACTCCAATTCAAATGATGTGCTACTATGGCTCTAATTCAAATTACTGTTGTGCCACCATGGTCCAAATTTAAATTATGTTATACAAAAGTGCACATGTATATTAGGTTGTGCTGCTATGGTTCTAATTTAAATTATATTGTGCTGTTCTGCAACTATAGCTCTAATGCTAATTATGCAGTGCTGCTATGACTATAAATCAAATTATGTTGGCCAACTATGACTCCAATTTAAATGATGCAGTGCTACTATGGCTCTTATTTAAATTATGTTGTGCCACTATGGCCTTGATGTGAAACACTCGACTGCTACTATAGCTCTAATGCTAACTGTGTTTCACATCAGGGCCCTAGCAGCACAACATAATTATAATTAAAGTCATAGTAGCATAACATTGTTCTGCTACTATAGCTCAAATGCTACCTATTTTATGCTACTATGACTAATTCAAATTATGTTGTGCTGCTATGACGATAATCCGATTTATGTTGGCCAACTATGGCTCCAATTCAAATGATGCTCTTCTACTATGGCTCTAATTCAAATTATGTTGTGCTGCTAGGGCCCTGATGTGAAACACTGTGGTGCTACTATAGATCTAATGCTAATTATGCTGGAATACTATCTCTCCAATTAAAATTTAGTTGTGCTGCTATGGCCCTAGTGAGAAACACTGTTCTGCTACTGTGGCCCAAATTCTAATTATGCTGTGCTGTCCTGGCCCTGATGTAAAACACTGTTGTGCTACCATAGCTTTAATGCTAATTATGCAATGCTGCTCTAACTCTAATTTAAATTATGGTGTGCTGCTAGGGCCCTCATGTGAAACACTGTAGTGCTACTATAGCTTTAATGCTAACTGTGTTTCACATCAGGGCCCTAGCAGCACAACATAACTTGAGTTAGAGTCATAGTAGCACAACATTGTTCTGCTACTATAGCTCTAATGCTAATTATGTAGTGCTGCTATGACTAAAATTCAAATTATGTTGGCCAACTAAGACTCCAATTTAAATGATGTGGTGCTACTATGGCTCTAATTCAAATTATGGTGTGCTGTTAGGGCCCTGATGTGAAACACTGTGCTGCTACTATAGCTCTAATGCTAACTGTCTTTTACGTCAGGTCCCTAGCAGCACAACATAATCTGAATCAGAGCCATAGTAGCACAACATAGGTAGCATTAGAGCTATAGTAGCAGAACAATGTTGTGCTACTATGACTCTAAATCAAATTATTTTGGCCAAATATAACTCCAATTCAAATGATGTTGTGCTACTATAGCTCTATTTCAAATTACTGTTGTGCCGCTCTGGCCCAAATGGCAATTATGTTGTGCCACCATGGTCCAAATTTGAATTGTATTGTTCTACAAAAGTGCACATGTATATTAGGGTGTGCTGCTAGGGCCCGAATGGGAAACACTGTTGTGCTGCTATGGTTCTAAATCAAAAGATGATGTGCTACTATGGCCCTAATTTAAATTATGTTGTGCCGCTAGGGCCCTGATGTGAAACACAGTTAGCATTAGAGCTGTAGTAGCAGAACAGTGTTTCACATCAGGGCCCTAGCAGCACAAAATAATTTGAATTAGAGTCATAGTAGCACAAAATTGCTCTGCTATGATAGCTCTAATGCTAACTATGTTGTGCTACTATTGCTCTAATGCTAATTATGATGTGAAACAGTATTCTGCTGCTATGGTTTCAATTCAAATGATGAAGTACTACTATGGCTTTAAATTAAATTATGTTGTGCTACTATGGCCCAAGTGGGAAACACTGTTCCTCTACTGTGGCCCAATTCAAATTCTGCTGTGCTGTCCTGGCCCTGATGTAAAACACTGTTGTTCTACCGTAGCTCTAACTCTAATTATGCAATGCTGCTCTAATTCTAATTCAAATTGTGGTGTGTTGCTAGGGCCCTCATGTGAAACACTGTACTGCTACTATAGCTCTAATGCTCACTGTGTTTCACATCAGGGCCCGAGCAGCACAGCATAACTTGAAGTAGAGTCATAGTAGCACAACATTGTTCTGCTACTATAGCTCTAATGCTAATTATGTAGTGCTGCTATTACTATAATTCAAATTATGTTGGCCAACTATGACTCCAATTTAAATGATGTGGTGCTACTATGGCTCTAATTCAAATTATGGTGTGCTGATTATGGCCCTGATGTGAAACACTGTGCTGCTGCTGCTATGGTTTCACTTCAAATGATGAAGTACTGCTATGGCTCTAAATTCAATTATGTTGTGCTACTATGGCCTTGATGTGAAACACTGTTGTGCTACCGTAGCATTAATGCTAATTATGTAATGCCAATATGACTCCAATACAAATCATGTGGGCCAACTATGGCTCTGATTCGAATCATGTTGTGCTGCTAGGGCCCTCATGTGAAACACTGTACTGCTACTATAGCTCTAATGCTAACTGTGATTCACATCAGGGCCCTAGCAGCACAACATGATTCGAATCAGAGCCATAGTAGCACAACATAGGTAGCATTAGAGCTATAGTAGCAGAACAATGTTGTGCTACTATGACTTTAATTTAAATTATGTTGTGCTATGTTGTGCTGCCAGGGCCCTGATGTGAAACACTGTGCTGCTACTATAGCTCTAATGCTAATTATGTTGTGCTCCTATGACTTTAATCCAAATGATGCTCTGCTACTATGGATCTAATTCAAATTACGTTGTGCTGCTAGGGCCTGATGTGAAACACTGTTCTGCTACAATAGATCTAATGCTAATAATGTTGGGCAACCATCTCTCCAATTCAAATAATGCTGTGCTGTCCTGGCCCTGATGGAAAACACTGTTGTGCTACCGTAGCATTAATGCTAATTATGTAATGCCAATATGACTCCAATACAAATCATGTGGGCCAACTATGACTCTAATTCAAATTATGGTGTGCTGCTAGGGCCCTCATGTGAAACACTGTACTGCTACTATAGCTCTAATGCTAACTGTGTTTCACATCAGGGCCCCAGCAGCCCAACACGATTCGAATTAGAGCCATAGTAGCACAACATAGGTAGCATTAGAGCTATAGTAGCAGAACAATGTTGTGCTACTATGACTTAATTCAAAATAGCTGGTGCTGCCAGGGCCCTGATGTGAAACACTGTGCTGCTATAATAGCTCTAATGCTAATTATGTTGCGGTGCTATGACTATAATCCGATTTATGTTGGCCAACTATGGCTCTAAGTCGAATGATGCTCTGCTACTATGACTCTAATTCAAATTATGTTGTGCTGCTAGGGGCCTGATGTGAAACACAGTTAGCATTACAGCTATAGTAGCGGAACAGTATTTCACATCAGGGCCCTAGCAGCACAACCTAATTTGAATTAGAGCCTTAGTAGCACAACATTGCTCTGCTACGATAGCTCTAATGCTAATTATGTTGTGCTACTATGGCTCTAATTCAAATAAGGTTGTGCTGCTAGGGCCCTGATGTGAAACACTGTTGTGCTGCTATGGTTTCAATTCAAATGATGAAGTACTACTATGGCTCTAAATTACATTATGTTGTGCCACTATGACCTTGATGTGAAACACTGTTTTGCTACTATAGCTGTAATGCTATATATGCAGTGCTGCCATGACTCTAATCCAAATGATCTTGGCCAACTATGGCCCTAAGTCAAATGATGCTCTGCTACTATGGCTCTAATTCAAATTATGTTGTGCTGCTAGGGCCCTCATGTTTAACACTGTACTGCTACTATAGCTCTAATGCTCACTGTGATTCACCTCAGGGCCCTAGCAGCACAACATGATTTGAATTAGAGCCATAGTAGCACAACATAGGTAGCATTAGAGCTATAGCAGCAGAACAATGTTGTGCTACTATGACTTTAATTCAAATTATGTTGTGCTATGTTGTGCTGCCAGGGCCTTGATGTGAAACACTGTGCTGCTACTATAGCTCTAATGCTTTCTTGTGTTGTGCTCCCATGACTCTAATCCAAATGATCTTGGCCAACTATGGCCCTAAGTCTAATGATGCTCTGCTACTATGGCTCTAATTCAAATTATGTTGTGCTGCTAGGGCCCTGATGTAAAACACTGTGGTGCTACTATAGATCTAATGCTAATTATGCTGAGATACTATCTCTCCAATTTAAATTTTGTTGTGCTGCTGTGGCCCTAGTGGGAAACACTGTTCCGCTACTGTGGCCTAAATTCAAATTATGCTATGCTGTGCTGTCCTGGTCCTTATGTGAAACACTGTACTACTACTATAGCTCTAAGGCTAACTGTGTTTCACATCAGGGCCCTAGCAGCACAACATGATTCGAATTAAAGCCATAGTAGCACAACATAGGTAGCATTAGAGCTATAGTAGCAGAACAATGTTGTGCTACTATGACTTAATTTAAATTAGGTTGTGCTGCCAGGGCCCTGATGTGAAACACTGTGCTGCTACTATAGCTCTAATGCTAATTATGTTGTGCTGCTAGGGCCCTGATGTGAAACGCTGTGCTGCTACTGTAGCTCTAATGCTCCCGGTGTTTTACGTCAGGGCCCTAGCAGCACAACATAATTCGAATCAGAGCCATAGTAGCACAACATAGGTAGCATTAGAGCTATAGTAGCAGAACAATGTTGTGCTACTATGACTCTAAATCAAATTATTTTGGCCAAATATAACTCCAATTTAAATGATGTGCTACTATGGCTCTAATTCAAATTACTGTTGTGCCACCATGGTCCAAATTTAAATTATGTTATACAAAAGTGCACATGTATATTAGGTTGTGCTGCTATGGTTCTAATTTAAATAATATTGTGCTGTTCTGCAACTATAGCTCTAATGCTAATTATGCAGTGCTGCTATGACTATAAATCAAATTATGTTGGCCAACTATGACTCCAATTTAAATGATGCAGTGCTACTATGGCTCTTATTTAAATTATGTTGTGCCACTATGGCCTTGATGTGAAACACTCGACTGCTACTATAGCTCTAATGCTAACTGTGTTTCACATAAGGGCCCTAGCAGCACAACATAATTATAATTAAAGTCATAGTAGCATAACATTGTTCTGCTACTATAGCTCAAATGCTACCTATTTTATGCTACTATGACTAATTCAAATTATGTTGTGCTGCTATGACGATAATCCGATTTATGTTGGCCAACTATGGCTCCAATTCAAATGATGCTCTGCTACTATGGCTCTAATTCAAATTATGTTGTGCTGCTAGGGCCCTGATGTGAAACACTGTGGTGCTACTATAGATCTAATGCTAATTATGCTGGAATACTATCTCTCCAATTTAAATTTAGTTGTGCTGCTATGGCCCTAGTGAGAAACACTGTTCTGCTACTGTGGCCCAAATTCTAATTATGCTGTGCTGTCCTGGACTTGATGTAAAACACTGTTGTGCTACCATAGCTTTAATGCTAATTATGCAATGCTGCTCTAACTCTAATTTAAATTGTTGTTCGACTCCAATTTAAATGATGTGGTGCTACTATGGCTCTAATTCAAATTATGGTGTGCTGATTATGGCCCTGATGTGAAACACTGTGCTGCTGCTGCTATGGTTTCACTTCAAATGATGAAGTACTGCTATGGCTCTAAATTCAATTATGTTGTGCTACTATGGCCTTGATGTGAAACACTGTTGTGCTACCGTAGCATTAATGCTAATTATGTAATGCCAATATGACTCCAATACAAATCATGTGGGCCAACTATGGCTCTGATTCGAATCATGTTGTTCTGCTAGGGCCCTCATGTGAAACACTGTACTGCTACTAAAACTCTAATGCTAACTGTGATTCACATCAGGGCCCTAGCAGCACAACATGATTCGAATCAGAGCCATAGTAGCACAACATAGGTAGCATTAGAGCTATAGTAGCAGAACAATGTTGTGCTACTATGACTTTAATTCAAATTATGTTGTGCTATGTTGTGCTGCCAGGGCCCTGATGTGAAACACTGTGCTGCTACTATAGCTCTAATGCTAATTATGTTGTGCTCCTATGACTTTAATCCAAATGATGCTCTGCTACTATGGATCTAATTCAAATTACGTTGTGCTGCTAGGGCCTGATGTGAAACACTGTTCTGCTACAATAGATCTAATGCTAATAATGTTGGGCAACCATCTCTCCAATTCAAATAATGCTGTGCTGTCCTGGCCCTGATGGAAAACACTGTTGTGCTACCGTAGCATTAATGCTAATTATGTAATGCCAATATGACTCCAATACAAATCATGTGGGCCAACTATGACTCTAATTCAAATTATGGTGTGCTGCTAGGGCCGTCATGTGAAACACTGTACTGCTACTATAGCTCTAATGCTAACTGTGTTTCACATCAGTGTTTCACACTGTCCCTAGCAGAACAACATGATTCGAATCAGAGCCATAGTTGGCCCACATGATTTGTATTGGAGTCATATTGGCATTACATAATTAGCATTAATGCTACGGTAGCACAACAGTGTTTCACATCAAGGCCATAGTAGCACAACATAATTGAATTTAGAGCCATAGCAGTACTTCATCATTTGAAGTGAAACCATAGCAGCAGCAGCACAGTGTTTCACATCAGGGCCATAATCAGCACACCATAATTTGAATTAGAGCCATAGTAGCACCACATCATTTAAATTGGAGTCGAACAACAATTTAAATTAGAGTTAGAGCAGCATTGCATAATTAGCATTAAAGCTATGGTAGCACAACAGTGTTTTACATCAAGTCCAGGACAGCACAGCATAATTAGAATTTGGGCCACAGTAGCAGAACAGTGTTTCTCACTAGGGCCATAGCAGCACAACTAAATTTAAATTGGAGAGATAGTATTCCAGCATAATTAGCATTAGATCTATAGTAGCACCACAGTGTTTCACATCAGGGCCCTAGCAGCACAACATAATTTGAATTAGAGCCATAGTAGCAGAGCATCATTTGAATTGGAGCCATAGTTGGCCAACATAAATCGGATTATCGTCATAGCAGCACAACATAATTTGAATTAGTCATAGTAGCATAAAATAGGTAGCATTTGAGCTATAGTAGCAGAACAATGTTATGCTACTATGACTTTAATTATAATTATGTTGTGCTGCTAGGGCCCTTATGTGAAACACAGTTAGCATTAGAGCTATAGTAGCAGTCGAGTGTTTCACATCAAGGCCATAGTGGCACAACATAATTTAAATAAGAGCCATAGTAGCACTGCATCATTTAAATTGGAGTCATAGTTGGCCAACATAATTTGATTTATAGTCATAGCAGCACTGCATAATTAGCATTAGAGCTATAGTTGCAGAACAGCACAATATTATTTAAATTAGAACCATAGCAGCACAACCTAATATACATGTGCACTTTTGTATAACATAATTTAAATTTGGACCATGGTGGCACAACAGTAATTTGAATTAGAGCCATAGTAGCACATCATTTAAATTGGAGTTATATTTGGCCAAAATAATTTGATTTAGAGTCATAGTAGCACAACATTGTTCTGCTACTATAGCTCTAATGCTACCTATGTTGTGCTACTATGGCTCTGATTCGAATTATGTTGTGCTGCTAGGGCCCTGACGTAAAACACCGGGAGCATTAGAGCTACAGTAGCAGCACAGCGTTTCACATCAGGGCCCTAGCAGCACAACATAATTAGCATTAGAGCTATAGTAGCAGCACAGTGTTTCACATCAGGGCCCTGGCAGCACAACCTAATTTAAATTAAGTCATAGTAGCACAACATTGTTCTGCTACTATAGCTCTAATGCTACCTATGTTGTGCTACTATGGCTTTAATTCGAATCATGTTGTGCTGCTAGGGCCCTGATGTGAAACACAGTTAGCCTTAGAGCTATAGTAGTAGTACAGTGTTTCACATAAGGACCAGGACAGCACAGCATAGCATAATTTGAATTTAGGCCACAGTAGCGGAACAGTGTTTCCCACTAGGGCCACAGCAGCACAACAAAATTTAAATTGGAGAGATAGTATCTCAGCATAATTAGCATTAGATCTATAGTAGCACCACAGTGTTTTACATCAGGGCCCTAGCAGCACAACATAATTTGAATTAGAGCCATAGTAGCAGAGCATCATTAGACTTAGGGCCATAGTTGGCCAAGATCATTTGGATTAGAGTCATGGGAGCACAACACAAGAAAGCATTAGAGCTATAGTAGCAGCACAGTGTTTCACATCAAGGCCCTGGCAGCACAACATAGCACAACATAATTTGAATTAAAGTCATAGTAGCACAACATTGTTCTGCTGCTATAGCTCTAATGCTACCTATGTTGTGCTACTATGGCTCTAATTCAAATCATGTTGTGCTGCTAGGGCCCTGAGGTGAATCACAGTGAGCATTAGAGCTATAGTAGCAGTACAGTGTTAAACATGAGGGCCCTAGCAGCACAACATAATTTGAATTAGAGCCATAGTAGCAGAGCATCATTTGACTTAGGGCCATAGTTGGCCAAGATCATTTGGATTAGAGTCATGGCAGCACTGCATATATAGCATTACAGCTATAGTAGCAAAACAGTGTTTCACATCAAGGTCATAGTGGCACAACATAATGTAATTTAGAGCCATAGTAGTACTTCATCATTTGAATTGAAGCCATAGCAGCACAACAGTGTTTCACATCAGGGCCCTAGCAGCACAACCTTATTTGAATTAGAGCCATAGTAGCACAACATAATTAGCATTAGAGCTATCGTAGCAGAGCAATGTTGTGCTACTAAGGCTCTAATTCAAATTAGGTTGTGCTGCTAGGGCCCTGATGTGAAATACTGTTCCGCTACTATAGCTGTAATGCTAACTGTGTTTCACATCAGGCCCCTAGCAGCACAACATAATTTGAATTAGAGTCATAGTAGCAGAGCATCATTCGACTTAGAGCCATAGTTGGCCAACATAAATCGGATTATAGTCATAGCACCGCAACATAATTAGCATTAGAGCTATTATAGCAGCACAGTGTTTCACATCAGGGCCCTGGCAGCACCAGCTATTTTGAATTAAGTCATAGTAGCACAACATTGTTCTGCTACTATAGCTCTAATGCTACCTATGTTGTGCTACTATGGCTCTAATTCGAATCGTGTTGGGCTGCTGGGGCCCTGATGTGAAACACAGTTAGCATTAGAGCTATAGTAGCAGTACAGTGTTTCACATGAGGGCCCTAGCAGCACACCATAATTTGAATTAGAGTCATAGTTGGCCCACATGATTTGTATTGGAGTCATATTGGCATTACATAATTAGCATTAATGCTACGGTAGCACAACAGTGTTTTCCATCAGGGCCAGGACAGCACAGCATTATATGAATTGGAGAGATGGTTGCCCAACATTATTAGCATTAGATCTATTGTAGCAGAACAGTGTTTCACATCAGGCCCTAGCAGCACAACGTAATTTGAATTAGATCCATAGTAGCAGAGCATCATTTGGATTAAAGTCATAGGAGCACAACATAATTAGCATTAGAGCTATAGTAGCAGCACAGTGTTTCACATCAGGGCCCTGGCAGCACAACATAGCACAACATAATTTAAATTAAAGTCATAGTAGCACAACATTGTTCTGCTACTATAGCTCTAATGCTACCTATGTTGTGCTACTATGGCTCTGATTCGAATCATGTTGTGCTGCTAGGGCCCTGATGTGAATCACAGTTAGCATTAGAGCTATAGTAGCAGTACAGTGTTTCACATGAGGGCCCTAGCAGCACAACATGATTCGAATCAGAGCCATAGTTGGCCCACATGATTTGTATTGGAGTCATATTGGCATTACATAATTAGCATTAATGCTACGGTAGCACAACAGTGTTTCACATCAAGGCCATAGTAGCACAACATAATTGAATTTAGAGCCATAGCAGTACTTCATCATTTGAAGTGAAACCATAGCAGCAGCAGCACAGTGTTTCACATCAGGGCCATAATCAGCACACCATAATTTGAATTAGAGCCATAGTAGCACCACATCATTTAAATTGGAGTCATAGTTGGCCAACATAATTTGAATTATAGTAATAGCAGCACTACATAATTAGCATTAGAGCTATAGTAGCAGAACAATGTTGTGCTACTATGACTCTACTTCAAGTTATGCTGTGCTGCTCGGGCCCTGATGTGAAACACAGTGAGCATTAGAGCTATAGTAGCAGTACAGTGTTTCACATGAGGGCCCTAGCAACACACCACAATTTGAATTAGAATTAGAGCAGCATTGCATAATTAGAGTTAGAGCTACGGTAGAACAACAGTGTTTTACATCAGGGCCAGGACAGCACAGCAGAATTTGAATTGGGCCACAGTAGAGGAACAGTGTTTCCCACTTGGGCCATAGTATGGGCCCTAGCATCAGGGCCCTAGCAGCACAACCTAATTTGAATTAGAGCCTTAGTAGCACAACATTGCTCTGCTACGATAGCTCTAATGCTAATTATGTTGTGCTACTATGGCTCTAATTCAAATAAGGTTGTGCTGCTAGGGCCCTGATGTGAAACACTGTTGTGCTGCTATGGTTTCAATTCAAATGATGAAGTACTACTATGGCTCTAAATTACATTATGTTGTGCCACTATGACCTTGATGTGAAACACTGTTTTGCTACTATAGCTGTAATGCTATATATGCAGTGCTGCCATGACTCTAATCCAAATGATCTTGGCCAACTATGGCCCTAAGTCAAATGATGCTCTGCTACTATGGCTCTAATTCAAATTATGTTGTGCTGCTAGGGCCCTCATGTTTAACACTGTACTGCTACTATAGCTCTAATGCTCACTGTGATTCACCTCAGGGCCCTAGCAGCACAACATGATTTGAATTAGAGCCATAGTAGCACAACATAGGTAGCATTAGAGCTATAGCAGCAGAACAATGTTGTGCTACTATGACTTTAATTCAAATTATGTTGTGCTATGTTGTGCTGCCAGGGCCTTGATGTGAAACACTGTGCTGCTACTATAGCTCTAATGCTTTCTTGTGTTGTGCTCCCATGACTCTAATCCAAATGATCTTGGCCAACTATGGCCCTAAGTCTAATGATGCTCTGCTACTATGGCTCTAATTCAAATTATGTTGTGCTGCTAGGGCCCTGATGTAAAACACTGTGGTGCTACTATAGATCTAATGCTAATTATGCTGAGATACTATCTCTCCAATTTAAATTTTGTTGTGCTGCTGTGGCCCTAGTGGGAAACACTGTTCCGCTACTGTGGCCTAAATTCAAATTATGCTATGCTGTGCTGTCCTGGTCCTTATGTGAAACACTGTACTACTACTATAGCTCTAAGGCTAACTGTGTTTCACATCAGGGCCCTAGCAGCACAACATGATTCGAATTAAAGCCATAGTAGCACAACATAGGTAGCATTAGAGCTATAGTAGCAGAACAATGTTGTGCTACTATGACTTAATTTAAATTAGGTTGTGCTGCCAGGGCCCTGATGTGAAACACTGTGCTGCTACTATAGCTCTAATGCTAATTATGTTGTGCTGCTAGGGCCCTGATGTGAAACGCTGTGCTGCTACTGTAGCTCTAATGCTCCCGGTGTTTTACGTCAGGGCCCTAGCAGCACAACATAATTCGAATCAGAGCCATAGTAGCACAACATAGGTAGCATTAGAGCTATAGTAGCAGAACAATGTTGTGCTACTATTACTCTAAATCAAATTATTTTGGCCAAATATAACTCCAATTCAAATGATGTGCTACTATGGCTCTAATTCAAATTACTGTTGTGCCACCATGGTCCAAATTTAAATTATGTTATACAAAAGTGCACATGTATATTAGGTTGTGCTGCTATGGTTCTAATTTAAATAATATTGTGCTGTTCTGCAACTATAGCTCTAATGCTAATTATGCAGTGCTGCTATGACTATAAATCAAATTATGTTGGCCAACTATGACTCCAATTTAAATGATGCAGTGCTACTATGGCTCTTATTTAAATTATGTTGTGCCACTATGGCCTTGATGTGAAACACTCGACTGCTACTATAGCTCTAATGCTAACTGTGTTTCACATAAGGGCCCTAGCAGCACAACATAATTATAATTAAAGTCATAGTAGCATAACATTGTTCTGCTACTATAGCTCAAATGCTACCTATTTTATGCTACTATGACTAATTCAAATTATGTTGTGCTGCTATGACGATAATCCGATTTATGTTGGCCAACTATGGCTCCAATTCAAATGATGCTCTGCTACTATGGCTCTAATTCAAATTATGTTGTGCTGCTAGGGCCCTGATGTGAAACACTGTGGTGCTACTATAGATCTAATGCTAATTATGCTGGAATACTATCTCTCCAATTTAAATTTAGTTGTGCTGCTATGGCCCTAGTGAGAAACACTGTTCTGCTACTGTGGCCCAAATTCTAATTATGCTGTGCTGTCCTGGACTTGATGTAAAACACTGTTGTGCTACCATAGCTTTAATGCTAATTATGCAATGCTGCTCTAACTCTAATTTAAATTGTTGTTCGACTCCAATTTAAATGATGTGGTGCTACTATGGCTCTAATTCAAATTATGGTGTGCTGATTATGGCCCTGATGTGAAACACTGTGCTGCTGCTGCTATGGTTTCACTTCAAATGATGAAGTACTGCTATGGCTCTAAATTCAATTATGTTGTGCTACTATGGCCTTGATGTGAAACACTGTTGTGCTACCGTAGCATTAATGCTAATTATGTAATGCCAATATGACTCCAATACAAATCATGTGGGCCAACTATGGCTCTGATTCGAATCATGTTGTTCTGCTAGGGCCCTCATGTGAAACACTGTACTGCTACTAAAACTCTAATGCTAACTGTGATTCACATCAGGGCCCTAGCAGCACAACATGATTCGAATCAGAGCCATAGTAGCACAACATAGGTAGCATTAGAGCTATAGTAGCAGAACAATGTTGTGCTACTATGACTTTAATTCAAATTATGTTGTGCTATGTTGTGCTGCCAGGGCCCTGATGTGAAACACTGTGCTGCTACTATAGCTCTAATGCTAATTATGTTGTGCTCCTATGACTTTAATCCAAATGATGCTCTGCTACTATGGATCTAATTCAAATTACGTTGTGCTGCTAGGGCCTGATGTGAAACACTGTTCTGCTACAATAGATCTAATGCTAATAATGTTGGGCAACCATCTCTCCAATTCAAATAATGCTGTGCTGTCCTGGCCCTGATGGAAAACACTGTTGTGCTACCGTAGCATTAATGCTAATTATGTAATGCCAATATGACTCCAATACAAATCATGTGGGCCAACTATGACTCTAATTCAAATTATGGTGTGCTGCTAGGGCCGTCATGTGAAACACTGTACTGCTACTATAGCTCTAATGCTAACTGTGTTTCACATCAGGGCCCCAGCAGCCCAACACGATTCGAATTAGAGCCATAGTAGCACAACATAGGTAGCATTAGAGCTATAGTAGCAGAACAATGTTGTGCTACTATGACTTAATTCAAAATAGCTGGTGCTGCCAGGGCCCTGATGTGAAACACTGTGCTGCTATAATAGCTCTAATGCTAATTATGTTGCGGTGCTATGACTATAATCCGATTTATGTTGGCCAACTATGGCTCTAAGTCGAATGATGCTCTGCTACTATGACTCTAATTCAAATTATGTTGTGCTGCTAGGGGCCTGATGTGAAACACAGTTAGCATTACAGCTATAGTAGCGGAACAGTATTTCACATCAGGGCCCTAGCAGCACAACCTAATTTGAATTAGAGCCTTAGTAGCACAACATTGCTCTGCTACGATAGCTCTAATGCTAATTATGTTGTGCTACTATGGCTCTAATTCAAATAAGGTTGTGCTGCTAGGGCCCTGATGTGAAACACTGTTGTGCTGCTATGGTTTCAATTCAAATGATGAAGTACTACTATGGCTCTAAATTACATTATGTTGTGCCACTATGACCTTGATGTGAAACACTGTTTTGCTACTATAGCTGTAATGCTATATATGCAGTGCTGCCATTACTCTAATCCAAATGATCTTGGCCAACTATGGCCCTAAGTCAAATGATGCTCTGCTACTATGGCTCTAATTCAAATTATGTTGTGCTGCTAGGGCCCTCATGTTTAACACTGTACTGCTACTATAGCTCTAATGCTCACTGTGATTCACCTCAGGGCCCTAGCAGCACAACATGATTTGAATTAGAGCCATAGTAGCACAACATAGGTAGCATTAGAGCTATAGCAGCAGAACAATGTTGTGCTACTATGACTTTAATTCAAATTATGTTGTGCTATGTTGTGCTGCCAGGGCCTTGATGTGAAACACTGTGCTGCTACTATAGCTCTAATGCTCTCTTGTGTTGTGCTCCCATGACTCTAATCCAAATGATCTTGGCCAACTATGGCCCTAAGTCAAATGATGCTCTGCTACTATGGCTCTAATTCAAATTATGTTGTGCTGCTAGGGCCCTGATGTAAAACACTGTGGTGCTACTATAGATCTAATGCTAATTATGCTGAGATACTATCTCTCCAATTTAAATTTTGTTGTGCTGCTATGGCCCTAGTGGGAAACACTGTTCCGCTACCGTGGCCTAAATTCAAATTATGCTATGCTGTGCTGTCCTGGTCCTTATGTGAAACACTGTACTACTACTATAGCTCTAAGGCTAACTGTGTTTCACATCAGGGCCCTAGCAGCACAACATGATTCGAATTAAAGCCATAGTAGTAATTATGTTGCGGTGCTATGACTATAATCCGATTTATGTTGGCCAACTATGGCTCTAAATCAAATGATGCTCTGCTACTATGACTCTAATTCAAATTAGGTTGTGCTGCCAGGGCCCTGATGTGAAACACTGTGCTGCTACTATAGCTCTAATGCTAATTATGTTGTGCTGCTAGGGCCCTGATGTGAAACGCTGTGCTGCTACTGTAGCTCTAATGCTCCCGGTGTTTTACGTCAGGGCCCTAGCAGCACAACATAATTCGAATCAGAGCCATAGTAGCACAACATAGGTAGCATTAGAGCTATAGTAGCAGAACAATGTTGTGCTACTATGACTCTAAATCAAATTATTTTGGCCAAATATAACTCCAATTCAAATGATGTGCTACTATGGCTCTAATTCAAATTACTGTTGTGCCACCATGGTCCAAATTTAAATTATGTTATACAAAAGTGCACATGTATATTAGGTTGTGCTGCTATGGTTCTAATTTAAATAATATTGTGCTGTTCTGCAACTATAGCTCTAATGCTAATTATGCAGTGCTGCTATGACTATAAATCAAATTATGTTGGCCAACTATGACTCCAATTTAAATGATGCAGTGCTACTATGGCTCTTATTTAAATTATGTTGTGCCACTATGGCCTTGATGTGAAACACTCGACTGCTACTATAGCTCTAATGCTAACTGTGTTTCACATAAGGGCCCTAGCAGCACAACATAATTATAATTAAAGTCATAGTAGCATAACATTGTTCTGCTACTATAGCTCAAATGCTACCTATTTTATGCTACTATGACTAATTCAAATTATGTTGTGCTGCTATGACGATAATCCGATTTATGTTGGCCAACTATGGCTCCAATTCAAATGATGCTCTGCTACTATGGCTCTAATTCAAATTATGTTGTGCTGCTAGGGCCCTGATGTGAAACACTGTGGTGCTACTATAGATCTAATGCTAATTATGCTGGAATACTATCTCTCCAATTTAAATTTAGTTGTGCTGCTATGGCCCTAGTGAGAAACACTGTTCTGCTACTGTGGCCCAAATTCTAATTATGCTGTGCTGTCCTGGACTTGATGTAAAACACTGTTGTGCTACCATAGCTTTAATGCTAATTATGCAATGCTGCTCTAACTCTAATTTAAATTGTTGTTCGACTCCAATTTAAATGATGTGGTGCTACTATGGCTCTAATTCAAATTATGGTGTGCTGATTATGGCCCTGATGTGAAACACTGTGCTGCTGCTGCTATGGTTTCACTTCAAATGATGAAGTACTGCTATGGCTCTAAATTCAATTATGTTGTGCTACTATGGCCTTGATGTGAAACACTGTTGTGCTACCGTAGCATTAATGCTAATTATGTAATGCCAATATGACTCCAATACAAATCATGTGGGCCAACTATGGCTCTGATTCGAATCATGTTGTTCTGCTAGGGCCCTCATGTGAAACACTGTACTGCTACTAAAACTCTAATGCTAACTGTGATTCACATCAGGGCCCTAGCAGCACAACATGATTCGAATCAGAGCCATAGTAGCACAACATAGGTAGCATTAGAGCTATAGTAGCAGAACAATGTTGTGCTACTATGACTTTAATTCAAATTATGTTGTGCTATGTTGTGCTGCCAGGGCCCTGATGTGAAACACTGTGCTGCTACTATAGCTCTAATGCTAATTATGTTGTGCTCCTATGACTTTAATCCAAATGATGCTCTGCTACTATGGATCTAATTCAAATTACGTTGTGCTGCTAGGGCCTGATGTGAAACACTGTTCTGCTACAATAGATCTAATGCTAATAATGTTGGGCAACCATCTCTCCAATTCAAATAATGCTGTGCTGTCCTGGCCCTGATGGAAAACACTGTTGTGCTACCGTAGCATTAATGCTAATTATGTAATGCCAATATGACTCCAATACAAATCATGTGGGCCAACTATGACTCTAATTCAAATTATGGTGTGCTGCTAGGGCCGTCATGTGAAACACTGTACTGCTACTATAGCTCTAATGCTAACTGTGTTTCACATCAGGGCCCCAGCAGCCCAACACGATTCGAATTAGAGCCATAGTAGCACAACATAGGTAGCATTAGAGCTATAGTAGCAGAACAATGTTGTGCTACTATGACTTAATTCAAAATAGCTGGTGCTGCCAGGGCCCTGATGTGAAACACTGTGCTGCTATAATAGCTCTAATGCTAATTATGTTGCGGTGCTATGACTATAATCCGATTTATGTTGGCCAACTATGGCTCTAAGTCGAATGATGCTCTGCTACTATGACTCTAATTCAAATTATGTTGTGCTGCTAGGGGCCTGATGTGAAACACAGTTAGCATTACAGCTATAGTAGCGGAACAGTATTTCACATCAGGGCCCTAGCAGCACAACCTAATTTGAATTAGAGCCTTAGTAGCACAACATTGCTCTGCTACGATAGCTCTAATGCTAATTATGTTGTGCTACTATGGCTCTAATTCAAATAAGGTTGTGCTGCTAGGGCCCTGATGTGAAACACTGTTGTGCTGCTATGGTTTCAATTCAAATGATGAAGTACTACTATGGCTCTAAATTACATTATGTTGTGCCACTATGACCTTGATGTGAAACACTGTTTTGCTACTATAGCTGTAATGCTATATATGCAGTGCTGCCATTACTCTAATCCAAATGATCTTGGCCAACTATGGCCCTAAGTCAAATGATGCTCTGCTACTATGGCTCTAATTCAAATTATGTTGTGCTGCTAGGGCCCTCATGTTTAACACTGTACTGCTACTATAGCTCTAATGCTCACTGTGATTCACCTCAGGGCCCTAGCAGCACAACATGATTTGAATTAGAGCCATAGTAGCACAACATAGGTAGCATTAGAGCTATAGCAGCAGAACAATGTTGTGCTACTATGACTTTAATTCAAATTATGTTGTGCTATGTTGTGCTGCCAGGGCCTTGATGTGAAACACTGTGCTGCTACTATAGCTCTAATGCTCTCTTGTGTTGTGCTCCCATGACTCTAATCCAAATGATCTTGGCCAACTATGGCCCTAAGTCAAATGATGCTCTGCTACTATGGCTCTAATTCAAATTATGTTGTGCTGCTAGGGCCCTGATGTAAAACACTGTGGTGCTACTATAGATCTAATGCTAATTATGCTGAGATACTATCTCTCCAATTTAAATTTTGTTGTGCTGCTATGGCCCTAGTGGGAAACACTGTTCCGCTACCGTGGCCTAAATTCAAATTATGCTATGCTGTGCTGTCCTGGTCCTTATGTGAAACACTGTACTACTACTATAGCTCTAAGGCTAACTGTGTTTCACATCAGGGCCCTAGCAGCACAACATGATTCGAATTAAAGCCATAGTAGTAATTATGTTGCGGTGCTATGACTATAATCCGATTTATGTTGGCCAACTATGGCTCTAAGTCAAATGATGCTCTGCTACTATGACTCTAATTCAAATTATGTTGTGCTGCTAGGGGCCTGATGTGAAACACAGTTAGCATTACAGCTATAGTAGCGGAACAGTATTTCACATCAGGGCCCTAGCAGCACAACCTAATTTGAATTAGAGCCTTAGTAGCACAACATTGCTCTGCTACGATAGCTCTAATGCTAATTATGTTGTGCTACTATGGCTCTAATTCAAATAAGGTTGTGCTGCTAGGGCCCTGATGTGAAACACTGTTGTGCTGCTATGGTTTCAATTCAAATGATGAAGTACTACTATGGCTCTAAATTACATTATGTTGTGCCACTATGACCTTGATGTGAAACACTGTTTTGCTACTATAGCTGTAATGCTATATATGCAGTGCTGCCATGACTCTAATCCAAATGATCTTGGCCAACTATGGCCCTAAGTCAAATGATGCTCTGCTACTATGGCTCTAATTCAAATTATGTTGTGCTGCTAGGGCCCTCATGTTTAACACTGTACTGCTACTATAGCTCTAATGCTCACTGTGATTCACCTCAGGGCCCTAGCAGCACAACATGATTTGAATTAGAGCCATAGTAGCACAACATAGGTAGCATTAGAGCTATAGCAGCAGAACAATGTTGTGCTACTATGACTTTAATTCAAATTATGTTGTGCTATGTTGTGCTGCCAGGGCCTTGATGTGAAACACTGTGCTGCTACTATAGCTCTAATGCTTTCTTGTGTTGTGCTCCCATGACTCTAATCCAAATGATCTTGGCCAACTATGGCCCTAAGTCTAATGATGCTCTGCTACTATGGCTCTAATTCAAATTATGTTGTGCTGCTAGGGCCCTGATGTAAAACACTGTGGTGCTACTATAGATCTAATGCTAATTATGCTGAGATACTATCTCTCCAATTTAAATTTTGTTGTGCTGCTGTGGCCCTAGTGGGAAACACTGTTCCGCTACTGTGGCCTAAATTCAAATTATGCTATGCTGTGCTGTCCTGGTCCTTATGTGAAACACTGTACTACTACTATAGCTCTAAGGCTAACTGTGTTTCACATCAGGGCCCTAGCAGCACAACATGATTCGAATTAAAGCCATAGTAGCACAACATAGGTAGCATTAGAGCTATAGTAGCAGAACAATGTTGTGCTACTATGACTTAATTTAAATTAGGTTGTGCTGCCAGGGCCCTGATGTGAAACACTGTGCTGCTACTATAGCTCTAATGCTAATTATGTTGTGCTGCTAGGGCCCTGATGTGAAACGCTGTGCTGCTACTGTAGCTCTAATGCTCCCGGTGTTTTACGTCAGGGCCCTAGCAGCACAACATAATTCGAATCAGAGCCATAGTAGCACAACATAGGTAGCATTAGAGCTATAGTAGCAGAACAATGTTGTGCTACTATGACTCTAAATCAAATTATTTTGGCCAAATATAACTCCAATTCAAATGATGTGCTACTATGGCTCTAATTCAAATTACTGTTGTGCCACCATGGTCCAAATTTAAATTATGTTATACAAAAGTGCACATGTATATTAGGTTGTGCTGCTATGGTTCTAATTTAAATTATATTGTGCTGTTCTGCAACTATAGCTCTAATGCTAATTATGCAGTGCTGCTATGACTATAAATCAAATTATGTTGGCCAACTATGACTCCAATTTAAATGATGCAGTGCTACTATGGCTCTTATTTAAATTATGTTGTGCCACTATGGCCTTGATGTGAAACACTCGACTGCTACTATAGCTCTAATGCTAACTGTGTTTCACATAAGGGCCCTAGCAGCACAACATAATTATAATTAAAGTCATAGTAGCATAACATTGTTCTGCTACTATAGCTCAAATGCTACCTATTTTATGCTACTATGACTAATTCAAATTATGTTGTGCTGCTATGACGATAATCCGATTTATGTTGGCCAACTATGGCTCCAATTCAAATGATGCTCTGCTACTATGGCTCTAATTCAAATTATGTTGTGCTGCTAGGGCCCTGATGTGAAACACTGTGGTGCTACTATAGATCTAATGCTAATTATGCTGGAATACTATCTCTCCAATTTAAATTTAGTTGTGCTGCTATGGCCCTAGTGAGAAACACTGTTCTGCTACTGTGGCCCAAATTCTAATTATGCTGTGCTGTCCTGGACTTGATGTAAAACACTGTTGTGCTACCATAGCTTTAATGCTAATTATGCAATGCTGCTCTAACTCTAATTTAAATTGTTGTTCGACTCCAATTTAAATGATGTGGTGCTACTATGGCTCTAATTCAAATTATGGTGTGCTGATTATGGCCCTGATGTGAAACACTGTGCTGCTGCTGCTATGGTTTCACTTCAAATGATGAAGTACTGCTATGGCTCTAAATTCAATTATGTTGTGCTACTATGGCCTTGATGTGAAACACTGTTGTGCTACCGTAGCATTAATGCTAATTATGTAATGCCAATATGACTCCAATACAAATCATGTGGGCCAACTATGGCTCTGATTCGAATCATGTTGTTCTGCTAGGGCCCTCATGTGAAACACTGTACTGCTACTAAAACTCTAATGCTAACTGTGATTCACATCAGGGCCCTAGCAGCACAACATGATTCGAATCAGAGCCATAGTAGCACAACATAGGTAGCATTAGAGCTATAGTAGCAGAACAATGTTGTGCTACTATGACTTTAATTCAAATTATGTTGTGCTATGTTGTGCTGCCAGGGCCCTGATGTGAAACACTGTGCTGCTACTATAGCTCTAATGCTAATTATGTTGTGCTCCTATGACTTTAATCCAAATGATGCTCTGCTACTATGGATCTAATTCAAATTACGTTGTGCTGCTAGGGCCTGATGTGAAACACTGTTCTGCTACAATAGATCTAATGCTAATAATGTTGGGCAACCATCTCTCCAATTCAAATAATGCTGTGCTGTCCTGGCCCTGATGGAAAACACTGTTGTGCTACCGTAGCATTAATGCTAATTATGTAATGCCAATATGACTCCAATACAAATCATGTGGGCCAACTATGACTCTAATTCAAATTATGGTGTGCTGCTAGGGCCGTCATGTGAAACACTGTACTGCTACTATAGCTCTAATGCTAACTGTGTTTCACATCAGGGCCCCAGCAGCCCAACACGATTCGAATTAGAGCCATAGTAGCACAACATAGGTAGCATTAGAGCTATAGTAGCAGAACAATGTTGTGCTACTATGACTTAATTCAAAATAGCTGGTGCTGCCAGGGCCCTGATGTGAAACACTGTGCTGCTATAATAGCTCTAATGCTAATTATGTTGCGGTGCTATGACTATAATCCGATTTATGTTGGCCAACTATGGCTCTAAGTCGAATGATGCTCTGCTACTATGACTCTAATTCAAATTATGTTGTGCTGCTAGGGGCCTGATGTGAAACACAGTTAGCATTACAGCTATAGTAGCGGAACAGTATTTCACATCAGGGCCCTAGCAGCACAACCTAATTTGAATTAGAGCCTTAGTAGCACAACATTGCTCTGCTACGATAGCTCTAATGCTAATTATGTTGTGCTACTATGGCTCTAATTCAAATAAGGTTGTGCTGCTAGGGCCCTGATGTGAAACACTGTTGTGCTGCTATGGTTTCAATTCAAATGATGAAGTACTACTATGGCTCTAAATTACATTATGTTGTGCCACTATGACCTTGATGTGAAACACTGTTTTGCTACTATAGCTGTAATGCTATATATGCAGTGCTGCCATGACTCTAATCCAAATGATCTTGGCCAACTATGGCCCTAAGTCAAATGATGCTCTGCTACTATGGCTCTAATTCAAATTATGTTGTGCTGCTAGGGCCCTCATGTTTAACACTGTACTGCTACTATAGCTCTAATGCTCACTGTGATTCACCTCAGGGCCCTAGCAGCACAACATGATTTGAATTAGAGCCATAGTAGCACAACATAGGTAGCATTAGAGCTATAGCAGCAGAACAATGTTGTGCTACTATGACTTTAATTCAAATTATGTTGTGCTATGTTGTGCTGCCAGGGCCTTGATGTGAAACACTGTGCTGCTACTATAGCTCTAATGCTCTCTTGTGTTGTGCTCCCATGACTCTAATCCAAATGATCTTGGCCAACTATGGCCCTAAGTCAAATGATGCTCTGCTACTATGGCTCTAATTCAAATTATGTTGTGCTGCTAGGGCCCTGATGTAAAACACTGTGGTGCTACTATAGATCTAATGCTAATTATGCTGAGATACTATCTCTCCAATTTAAATTTTGTTGTGCTGCTATGGCCCTAGTGGGAAACACTGTTCCGCTACCGTGGCCTAAATTCAAATTATGCTATGCTGTGCTGTCCTGGTCCTTATGTGAAACACTGTACTACTACTATAGCTCTAAGGCTAACTGTGTTTCACATCAGGGCCCTAGCAGCACAACATGATTCGAATTAAAGCCATAGTAGTAATTATGTTGCGGTGCTATGACTATAATCCGATTTATGTTGGCCAACTATGGCTCTAAGTCAAATGATGCTCTGCTACTATGACTCTAATTCAAATTATGTTGTGCTGCTAGGGGCCTGATGTGAAACACAGTTAGCATTACAGCTATAGTAGCGGAACAGTATTTCACATCAGGGCCCTAGCAGCACAACCTAATTTGAATTAGAGCCTTAGTAGCACAACATTGCTCTGCTACGATAGCTCTAATGCTAATTATGTTGTGCTACTATGGCTCTAATTCAAATAAGGTTGTGCTGCTAGGGCCCTGATGTGAAACACTGTTGTGCTGCTATGGTTTCAATTCAAATGATGAAGTACTACTATGGCTCTAAATTACATTATGTTGTGCCACTATGACCTTGATGTGAAACACTGTTTTGCTACTATAGCTGTAATGCTATATATGCAGTGCTGCCATGACTCTAATCCAAATGATCTTGGCCAACTATGGCCCTAAGTCAAATGATGCTCTGCTACTATGGCTCTAATTCAAATTATGTTGTGCTGCTAGGGCCCTCATGTTTAACACTGTACTGCTACTATAGCTCTAATGCTCACTGTGATTCACCTCAGGGCCCTAGCAGCACAACATGATTTGAATTAGAGCCATAGTAGCACAACATAGGTAGCATTAGAGCTATAGCAGCAGAACAATGTTGTGCTACTATGACTTTAATTCAAATTATGTTGTGCTATGTTGTGCTGCCAGGGCCTTGATGTGAAACACTGTGCTGCTACTATAGCTCTAATGCTTTCTTGTGTTGTGCTCCCATGACTCTAATCCAAATGATCTTGGCCAACTATGGCCCTAAGTCTAATGATGCTCTGCTACTATGGCTCTAATTCAAATTATGTTGTGCTGCTAGGGCCCTGATGTAAAACACTGTGGTGCTACTATAGATCTAATGCTAATTATGCTGAGATACTATCTCTCCAATTTAAATTTTGTTGTGCTGCTGTGGCCCTAGTGGGAAACACTGTTCCGCTACTGTGGCCTAAATTCAAATTATGCTATGCTGTGCTGTCCTGGTCCTTATGTGAAACACTGTACTACTACTATAGCTCTAAGGCTAACTGTGTTTCACATCAGGGCCCTAGCAGCACAACATGATTCGAATTAAAGCCATAGTAGCACAACATAGGTAGCATTAGAGCTATAGTAGCAGAACAATGTTGTGCTACTATGACTTAATTTAAATTAGGTTGTGCTGCCAGGGCCCTGATGTGAAACACTGTGCTGCTACTATAGCTCTAATGCTAATTATGTTGTGCTGCTAGGGCCCTGATGTGAAACGCTGTGCTGCTACTGTAGCTCTAATGCTCCCGGTGTTTTACGTCAGGGCCCTAGCAGCACAACATAATTCGAATCAGAGCCATAGTAGCACAACATAGGTAGCATTAGAGCTATAGTAGCAGAACAATGTTGTGCTACTATGACTCTAAATCAAATTATTTTGGCCAAATATAACTCCAATTCAAATGATGTGCTACTATGGCTCTAATTCAAATTACTGTTGTGCCACCATGGTCCAAATTTAAATTATGTTATACAAAAGTGCACATGTATATTAGGTTGTGCTGCTATGGTTCTAATTTAAATTATATTGTGCTGTTCTGCAACTATAGCTCTAATGCTAATTATGCAGTGCTGCTATGACTATAAATCAAATTATGTTGGCCAACTATGACTCCAATTTAAATGATGCAGTGCTACTATGGCTCTTATTTAAATTATGTTGTGCCACTATGGCCTTGATGTGAAACACTCGACTGCTACTATAGCTCTAATGCTAACTGTGTTTCACATAAGGGCCCTAGCAGCACAACATAATTATAATTAAAGTCATAGTAGCATAACATTGTTCTGCTACTATAGCTCAAATGCTACCTATTTTATGCTACTATGACTAATTCAAATTATGTTGTGCTGCTATGACGATAATCCGATTTATGTTGGCCAACTATGGCTCCAATTCAAATGATGCTCTGCTACTATGGCTCTAATTCAAATTATGTTGTGCTGCTAGGGCCCTGATGTGAAACACTGTGGTGCTACTATAGATCTAATGCTAATTATGCTGGAATACTATCTCTCCAATTTAAATTTAGTTGTGCTGCTATGGCCCTAGTGAGAAACACTGTTCTGCTACTGTGGCCCAAATTCTAATTATGCTGTGCTGTCCTGGACTTGATGTAAAACACTGTTGTGCTACCATAGCTTTAATGCTAATTATGCAATGCTGCTCTAACTCTAATTTAAATTGTTGTTCGACTCCAATTTAAATGATGTGGTGCTACTATGGCTCTAATTCAAATTATGGTGTGCTGATTATGGCCCTGATGTGAAACACTGTGCTGCTGCTGCTATGGTTTCACTTCAAATGATGAAGTACTGCTATGGCTCTAAATTCAATTATGTTGTGCTACTATGGCCTTGATGTGAAACACTGTTGTGCTACCGTAGCATTAATGCTAATTATGTAATGCCAATATGACTCCAATACAAATCATGTGGGCCAACTATGGCTCTGATTCGAATCATGTTGTTCTGCTAGGGCCCTCATGTGAAACACTGTACTGCTACTAAAACTCTAATGCTAACTGTGATTCACATCAGGGCCCTAGCAGCACAACATGATTCGAATCAGAGCCATAGTAGCACAACATAGGTAGCATTAGAGCTATAGTAGCAGAACAATGTTGTGCTACTATGACTTTAATTCAAATTATGTTGTGCTATGTTGTGCTGCCAGGGCCCTGATGTGAAACACTGTGCTGCTACTATAGCTCTAATGCTAATTATGTTGTGCTCCTATGACTTTAATCCAAATGATGCTCTGCTACTATGGATCTAATTCAAATTACGTTGTGCTGCTAGGGCCTGATGTGAAACACTGTTCTGCTACAATAGATCTAATGCTAATAATGTTGGGCAACCATCTCTCCAATTCAAATAATGCTGTGCTGTCCTGGCCCTGATGGAAAACACTGTTGTGCTACCGTAGCATTAATGCTAATTATGTAATGCCAATATGACTCCAATACAAATCATGTGGGCCAACTATGACTCTAATTCAAATTATGGTGTGCTGCTAGGGCCGTCATGTGAAACACTGTACTGCTACTATAGCTCTAATGCTAACTGTGTTTCACATCAGGGCCCCAGCAGCCCAACACGATTCGAATTAGAGCCATAGTAGCACAACATAGGTAGCATTAGAGCTATAGTAGCAGAACAATGTTGTGCTACTATGACTTAATTCAAAATAGCTGGTGCTGCCAGGGCCCTGATGTGAAACACTGTGCTGCTATAATAGCTCTAATGCTAATTATGTTGCGGTGCTATGACTATAATCCGATTTATGTTGGCCAACTATGGCTCTAAGTCGAATGATGCTCTGCTACTATGACTCTAATTCAAATTATGTTGTGCTGCTAGGGGCCTGATGTGAAACACAGTTAGCATTACAGCTATAGTAGCGGAACAGTATTTCACATCAGGGCCCTAGCAGCACAACCTAATTTGAATTAGAGCCTTAGTAGCACAACATTGCTCTGCTACGATAGCTCTAATGCTAATTATGTTGTGCTACTATGGCTCTAATTCAAATAAGGTTGTGCTGCTAGGGCCCTGATGTGAAACACTGTTGTGCTGCTATGGTTTCAATTCAAATGATGAAGTACTACTATGGCTCTAAATTACATTATGTTGTGCCACTATGACCTTGATGTGAAACACTGTTTTGCTACTATAGCTGTAATGCTATATATGCAGTGCTGCCATTACTCTAATCCAAATGATCTTGGCCAACTATGGCCCTAAGTCAAATGATGCTCTGCTACTATGGCTCTAATTCAAATTATGTTGTGCTGCTAGGGCCCTCATGTTTAACACTGTACTGCTACTATAGCTCTAATGCTCACTGTGATTCACCTCAGGGCCCTAGCAGCACAACATGATTTGAATTAGAGCCATAGTAGCACAACATAGGTAGCATTAGAGCTATAGCAGCAGAACAATGTTGTGCTACTATGACTTTAATTCAAATTATGTTGTGCTATGTTGTGCTGCCAGGGCCTTGATGTGAAACACTGTGCTGCTACTATAGCTCTAATGCTCTCTTGTGTTGTGCTCCCATGACTCTAATCCAAATGATCTTGGCCAACTATGGCCCTAAGTCAAATGATGCTCTGCTACTATGGCTCTAATTCAAATTATGTTGTGCTGCTAGGGCCCTGATGTAAAACACTGTGGTGCTACTATAGATCTAATGCTAATTATGCTGAGATACTATCTCTCCAATTTAAATTTTGTTGTGCTGCTATGGCCCTAGTGGGAAACACTGTTCCGCTACCGTGGCCTAAATTCAAATTATGCTATGCTGTGCTGTCCTGGTCCTTATGTGAAACACTGTACTACTACTATAGCTCTAAGGCTAACTGTGTTTCACATCAGGGCCCTAGCAGCACAACATGATTCGAATTAAAGCCATAGTAGTAATTATGTTGCGGTGCTATGACTATAATCCGATTTATGTTGGCCAACTATGGCTCTAAGTCAAATGATGCTCTGCTACTATGACTCTAATTCAAATTATGTTGTGCTGCTAGGGGCCTGATGTGAAACACAGTTAGCATTACAGCTATAGTAGCGGAACAGTATTTCACATCAGGGCCCTAGCAGCACAACCTAATTTGAATTAGAGCCTTAGTAGCACAACATTGCTCTGCTACGATAGCTCTAATGCTAATTATGTTGTGCTACTATGGCTCTAATTCAAATAAGGTTGTGCTGCTAGGGCCCTGATGTGAAACACTGTTGTGCTGCTATGGTTTCAATTCAAATGATGAAGTACTACTATGGCTCTAAATTACATTATGTTGTGCCACTATGACCTTGATGTGAAACACTGTTTTGCTACTATAGCTGTAATGCTATATATGCAGTGCTGCCATGACTCTAATCCAAATGATCTTGGCCAACTATGGCCCTAAGTCAAATGATGCTCTGCTACTATGGCTCTAATTCAAATTATGTTGTGCTGCTAGGGCCCTCATGTTTAACACTGTACTGCTACTATAGCTCTAATGCTCACTGTGATTCACCTCAGGGCCCTAGCAGCACAACATGATTTGAATTAGAGCCATAGTAGCACAACATAGGTAGCATTAGAGCTATAGCAGCAGAACAATGTTGTGCTACTATGACTTTAATTCAAATTATGTTGTGCTATGTTGTGCTGCCAGGGCCTTGATGTGAAACACTGTGCTGCTACTATAGCTCTAATGCTTTCTTGTGTTGTGCTCCCATGACTCTAATCCAAATGATCTTGGCCAACTATGGCCCTAAGTCTAATGATGCTCTGCTACTATGGCTCTAATTCAAATTATGTTGTGCTGCTAGGGCCCTGATGTAAAACACTGTGGTGCTACTATAGATCTAATGCTAATTATGCTGAGATACTATCTCTCCAATTTAAATTTTGTTGTGCTGCTGTGGCCCTAGTGGGAAACACTGTTCCGCTACTGTGGCCTAAATTCAAATTATGCTATGCTGTGCTGTCCTGGTCCTTATGTGAAACACTGTACTACTACTATAGCTCTAAGGCTAACTGTGTTTCACATCAGGGCCCTAGCAGCACAACATGATTCGAATTAAAGCCATAGTAGCACAACATAGGTAGCATTAGAGCTATAGTAGCAGAACAATGTTGTGCTACTATGACTTAATTTAAATTAGGTTGTGCTGCCAGGGCCCTGATGTGAAACACTGTGCTGCTACTATAGCTCTAATGCTAATTATGTTGTGCTGCTAGGGCCCTGATGTGAAACGCTGTGCTGCTACTGTAGCTCTAATGCTCCCGGTGTTTTACGTCAGGGCCCTAGCAGCACAACATAATTCGAATCAGAGCCATAGTAGCACAACATAGGTAGCATTAGAGCTATAGTAGCAGAACAATGTTGTGCTACTATGACTCTAAATCAAATTATTTTGGCCAAATATAACTCCAATTCAAATGATGTGCTACTATGGCTCTAATTCAAATTACTGTTGTGCCACCATGGTCCAAATTTAAATTATGTTATACAAAAGTGCACATGTATATTAGGTTGTGCTGCTATGGTTCTAATTTAAATTATATTGTGCTGTTCTGCAACTATAGCTCTAATGCTAATTATGCAGTGCTGCTATGACTATAAATCAAATTATGTTGGCCAACTATGACTCCAATTTAAATGATGCAGTGCTACTATGGCTCTTATTTAAATTATGTTGTGCCACTATGGCCTTGATGTGAAACACTCGACTGCTACTATAGCTCTAATGCTAACTGTGTTTCACATAAGGGCCCTAGCAGCACAACATAATTATAATTAAAGTCATAGTAGCATAACATTGTTCTGCTACTATAGCTCAAATGCTACCTATTTTATGCTACTATGACTAATTCAAATTATGTTGTGCTGCTATGACGATAATCCGATTTATGTTGGCCAACTATGGCTCCAATTCAAATGATGCTCTGCTACTATGGCTCTAATTCAAATTATGTTGTGCTGCTAGGGCCCTGATGTGAAACACTGTGGTGCTACTATAGATCTAATGCTAATTATGCTGGAATACTATCTCTCCAATTTAAATTTAGTTGTGCTGCTATGGCCCTAGTGAGAAACACTGTTCTGCTACTGTGGCCCAAATTCTAATTATGCTGTGCTGTCCTGGCCCTGATGTAAAACACTGTTGTGCTACCATAGCTTTAATGCTAATTATGCAATGCTGCTCTAACTCTAATTTAAATTGTTGTTCGACTCCAATTTAAATGATGTGGTGCTACTATGGCTCTAATTCAAATTATGGTGTGCTGATTATGGCCCTGATGTGAAACACTGTGCTGCTGCTGCTATGGTTTCACTTCAAATGATGAAGTACTGCTATGGCTCTAAATTCAATTATGTTGTGCTACTATGGCCTTGATGTGAAACACTGTTGTGCTACCGTAGCATTAATGCTAATTATGTAATGCCAATATGACTCCAATACAAACCATGTGGGCCAACTATGGCTCTGATTCGAATCATGTTGTTCTGCTAGGGCCCTCATGTGAAACACTGTACTGCTACTAAAACTCTAATGCTAACTGTGATTCACATCAGGGCCCTAGCAGCACAACATGATTCGAATCAGAGCCATAGTAGCACAACATAGGTAGCATTAGAGCTATAGTAGCAGAACAATGTTGTGCTACTATGACTTTAATTCAAATTATGTTGTGCTATGTTGTGCTGCCAGGGCCCTGATGTGAAACACTGTGCTGCTACTATAGCTCTAATGCTAATTATGTTGTGCTCCTATGACTTTAATCCAAATGATGCTCTGCTACTATGGATCTAATTCAAATTACGTTGTGCTGCTAGGGCCTGATGTGAAACACTGTTCTGCTACAATAGATCTAATGCTAATAATGTTGGGCAACCATCTCTCCAATTCAAATAATGCTGTGCTGTCCTGGCCCTGATGGAAAACACTGTTGTGCTACCGTAGCATTAATGCTAATTATGTAATGCCAATATGACTCCAATACAAATCATGTGGGCCAACTATGACTCTAATTCAAATTATGGTGTGCTGCTAGGGCCGTCATGTGAAACACTGTACTGCTACTATAGCTCTAATGCTAACTGTGTTTCACATCAGGGCCCCAGCAGCCCAACACGATTCGAATTAGAGCCATAGTAGCACAACATAGGTAGCATTAGAGCTATAGTAGCAGAACAATGTTGTGCTACTATGACTTAATTCAAAATAGCTGGTGCTGCCAGGGCCCTGATGTGAAACACTGTGCTGCTATAATAGCTCTAATGCTAATTATGTTGCGGTGCTATGACTATAATCCGATTTATGTTGGCCAACTATGGCTCTAAGTCGAATGATGCTCTGCTACTATGACTCTAATTCAAATTATGTTGTGCTGCTAGGGGCCTGATGTGAAACACAGTTAGCATTACAGCTATAGTAGCGGAACAGTATTTCACATCAGGGCCCTAGCAGCACAACCTAATTTGAATTAGAGCCTTAGTAGCACAACATTGCTCTGCTACGATAGCTCTAATGCTAATTATGTTGTGCTACTATGGCTCTAATTCAAATAAGGTTGTGCTGCTAGGGCCCTGATGTGAAACACTGTTGTGCTGCTATGGTTTCAATTCAAATGATGAAGTACTACTATGGCTCTAAATTACATTATGTTGTGCCACTATGACCTTGATGTGAAACACTGTTTTGCTACTATAGCTGTAATGCTATATATGCAGTGCTGCCATGACTCTAATCCAAATGATCTTGGCCAACTATGGCCCTAAGTCAAATGATGCTCTGCTACTATGGCTCTAATTCAAATTATGTTGTGCTGCTAGGGCCCTCATGTTTAACACTGTACTGCTACTATAGCTCTAATGCTCACTGTGATTCACCTCAGGGCCCTAGCAGCACAACATGATTTGAATTAGAGCCATAGTAGCACAACATAGGTAGCATTAGAGCTATAGCAGCAGAACAATGTTGTGCTACTATGACTTTAATTCAAATTATGTTGTGCTATGTTGTGCTGCCAGGGCCTTGATGTGAAACACTGTGCTGCTACTATAGCTCTAATGCTCTCTTGTGTTGTGCTCCCATGACTCTAATCCAAATGATCTTGGCCAACTATGGCCCTAAGTCAAATGATGCTCTGCTACTATGGCTCTAATTCAAATTATGTTGTGCTGCTAGGGCCCTGATGTAAAACACTGTGGTGCTACTATAGATCTAATGCTAATTATGCTGAGATACTATCTCTCCAATTTAAATTTTGTTGTGCTGCTATGGCCCTAGTGGGAAACACTGTTCCGCTACCGTGGCCTAAATTCAAATTATGCTATGCTGTGCTGTCCTGGTCCTTATGTGAAACACTGTACTACTACTATAGCTCTAAGGCTAACTGTGTTTCACATCAGGGCCCTAGCAGCACAACATGATTCGAATTAAAGCCATAGTAGTAATTATGTTGCGGTGCTATGACTATAATCCGATTTATGTTGGCCAACTATGGCTCTAAGTCAAATGATGCTCTGCTACTATGACTCTAATTCAAATTATGTTGTGCTGCTAGGGGCCTGATGTGAAACACAGTTAGCATTACAGCTATAGTAGCGGAACAGTATTTCACATCAGGGCCCTAGCAGCACAACCTAATTTGAATTAGAGCCTTAGTAGCACAACATTGCTCTGCTACGATAGCTCTAATGCTAATTATGTTGTGCTACTATGGCTCTAATTCAAATAAGGTTGTGCTGCTAGGGCCCTGATGTGAAACACTGTTGTGCTGCTATGGTTTCAATTCAAATGATGAAGTACTACTATGGCTCTAAATTACATTATGTTGTGCCACTATGACCTTGATGTGAAACACTGTTTTGCTACTATAGCTGTAATGCTATATATGCAGTGCTGCCATGACTCTAATCCAAATGATCTTGGCCAACTATGGCCCTAAGTCAAATGATGCTCTGCTACTATGGCTCTAATTCAAATTATGTTGTGCTGCTAGGGCCCTCATGTTTAACACTGTACTGCTACTATAGCTCTAATGCTCACTGTGATTCACCTCAGGGCCCTAGCAGCACAACATGATTTGAATTAGAGCCATAGTAGCACAACATAGGTAGCATTAGAGCTATAGCAGCAGAACAATGTTGTGCTACTATGACTTTAATTCAAATTATGTTGTGCTATGTTGTGCTGCCAGGGCCTTGATGTGAAACACTGTGCTGCTACTATAGCTCTAATGCTTTCTTGTGTTGTGCTCCCATGACTCTAATCCAAATGATCTTGGCCAACTATGGCCCTAAGTCTAATGATGCTCTGCTACTATGGCTCTAATTCAAATTATGTTGTGCTGCTAGGGCCCTGATGTAAAACACTGTGGTGCTACTATAGATCTAATGCTAATTATGCTGAGATACTATCTCTCCAATTTAAATTTTGTTGTGCTGCTGTGGCCCTAGTGGGAAACACTGTTCCGCTACTGTGGCCTAAATTCAAATTATGCTATGCTGTGCTGTCCTGGTCCTTATGTGAAACACTGTACTACTACTATAGCTCTAAGGCTAACTGTGTTTCACATCAGGGCCCTAGCAGCACAACATGATTCGAATTAAAGCCATAGTAGCACAACATAGGTAGCATTAGAGCTATAGTAGCAGAACAATGTTGTGCTACTATGACTTAATTTAAATTAGGTTGTGCTGCCAGGGCCCTGATGTGAAACACTGTGCTGCTACTATAGCTCTAATGCTAATTATGTTGTGCTGCTAGGGCCCTGATGTGAAACGCTGTGCTGCTACTGTAGCTCTAATGCTCCCGGTGTTTTACGTCAGGGCCCTAGCAGCACAACATAATTCGAATCAGAGCCATAGTAGCACAACATAGGTAGCATTAGAGCTATAGTAGCAGAACAATGTTGTGCTACTATGACTCTAAATCAAATTATTTTGGCCAAATATAACTCCAATTCAAATGATGTGCTACTATGGCTCTAATTCAAATTACTGTTGTGCCACCATGGTCCAAATTTAAATTATGTTATACAAAAGTGCACATGTATATTAGGTTGTGCTGCTATGGTTCTAATTTAAATTATATTGTGCTGTTCTGCAACTATAGCTCTAATGCTAATTATGCAGTGCTGCTATGACTATAAATCAAATTATGTTGGCCAACTATGACTCCAATTTAAATGATGCAGTGCTACTATGGCTCTTATTTAAATTATGTTGTGCCACTATGGCCTTGATGTGAAACACTCGACTGCTACTATAGCTCTAATGCTAACTGTGTTTCACATAAGGGCCCTAGCAGCACAACATAATTATAATTAAAGTCATAGTAGCATAACATTGTTCTGCTACTATAGCTCAAATGCTACCTATTTTATGCTACTATGACTAATTCAAATTATGTTGTGCTGCTATGACGATAATCCGATTTATGTTGGCCAACTATGGCTCCAATTCAAATGATGCTCTGCTACTATGGCTCTAATTCAAATTATGTTGTGCTGCTAGGGCCCTGATGTGAAACACTGTGGTGCTACTATAGATCTAATGCTAATTATGCTGGAATACTATCTCTCCAATTTAAATTTAGTTGTGCTGCTATGGCCCTAGTGAGAAACACTGTTCTGCTACTGTGGCCCAAATTCTAATTATGCTGTGCTGTCCTGGACTTGATGTAAAACACTGTTGTGCTACCATAGCTTTAATGCTAATTATGCAATGCTGCTCTAACTCTAATTTAAATTGTTGTTCGACTCCAATTTAAATGATGTGGTGCTACTATGGCTCTAATTCAAATTATGGTGTGCTGATTATGGCCCTGATGTGAAACACTGTGCTGCTGCTGCTATGGTTTCACTTCAAATGATGAAGTACTGCTATGGCTCTAAATTCAATTATGTTGTGCTACTATGGCCTTGATGTGAAACACTGTTGTGCTACCGTAGCATTAATGCTAATTATGTAATGCCAATATGACTCCAATACAAATCATGTGGGCCAACTATGGCTCTGATTCGAATCATGTTGTTCTGCTAGGGCCCTCATGTGAAACACTGTACTGCTACTAAAACTCTAATGCTAACTGTGATTCACATCAGGGCCCTAGCAGCACAACATGATTCGAATCAGAGCCATAGTAGCACAACATAGGTAGCATTAGAGCTATAGTAGCAGAACAATGTTGTGCTACTATGACTTTAATTCAAATTATGTTGTGCTATGTTGTGCTGCCAGGGCCCTGATGTGAAACACTGTGCTGCTACTATAGCTCTAATGCTAATTATGTTGTGCTCCTATGACTTTAATCCAAATGATGCTCTGCTACTATGGATCTAATTCAAATTACGTTGTGCTGCTAGGGCCTGATGTGAAACACTGTTCTGCTACAATAGATCTAATGCTAATAATGTTGGGCAACCATCTCTCCAATTCAAATAATGCTGTGCTGTCCTGGCCCTGATGGAAAACACTGTTGTGCTACCGTAGCATTAATGCTAATTATGTAATGCCAATATGACTCCAATACAAATCATGTGGGCCAACTATGACTCTAATTCAAATTATGGTGTGCTGCTAGGGCCGTCATGTGAAACACTGTACTGCTACTATAGCTCTAATGCTAACTGTGTTTCACATCAGGGCCCCAGCAGCCCAACACGATTCGAATTAGAGCCATAGTAGCACAACATAGGTAGCATTAGAGCTATAGTAGCAGAACAATGTTGTGCTACTATGACTTAATTCAAAATAGCTGGTGCTGCCAGGGCCCTGATGTGAAACACTGTGCTGCTATAATAGCTCTAATGCTAATTATGTTGCGGTGCTATGACTATAATCCGATTTATGTTGGCCAACTATGGCTCTAAGTCGAATGATGCTCTGCTACTATGACTCTAATTCAAATTATGTTGTGCTGCTAGGGGCCTGATGTGAAACACAGTTAGCATTACAGCTATAGTAGCGGAACAGTATTTCACATCAGGGCCCTAGCAGCACAACCTAATTTGAATTAGAGCCTTAGTAGCACAACATTGCTCTGCTACGATAGCTCTAATGCTAATTATGTTGTGCTACTATGGCTCTAATTCAAATAAGGTTGTGCTGCTAGGGCCCTGATGTGAAACACTGTTGTGCTGCTATGGTTTCAATTCAAATGATGAAGTACTACTATGGCTCTAAATTACATTATGTTGTGCCACTATGACCTTGATGTGAAACACTGTTTTGCTACTATAGCTGTAATGCTATATATGCAGTGCTGCCATTACTCTAATCCAAATGATCTTGGCCAACTATGGCCCTAAGTCAAATGATGCTCTGCTACTATGGCTCTAATTCAAATTATGTTGTGCTGCTAGGGCCCTCATGTTTAACACTGTACTGCTACTATAGCTCTAATGCTCACTGTGATTCACCTCAGGGCCCTAGCAGCACAACATGATTTGAATTAGAGCCATAGTAGCACAACATAGGTAGCATTAGAGCTATAGCAGCAGAACAATGTTGTGCTACTATGACTTTAATTCAAATTATGTTGTGCTATGTTGTGCTGCCAGGGCCTTGATGTGAAACACTGTGCTGCTACTATAGCTCTAATGCTCTCTTGTGTTGTGCTCCCATGACTCTAATCCAAATGATCTTGGCCAACTATGGCCCTAAGTCAAATGATGCTCTGCTACTATGGCTCTAATTCAAATTATGTTGTGCTGCTAGGGCCCTGATGTAAAACACTGTGGTGCTACTATAGATCTAATGCTAATTATGCTGAGATACTATCTCTCCAATTTAAATTTTGTTGTGCTGCTATGGCCCTAGTGGGAAACACTGTTCCGCTACCGTGGCCTAAATTCAAATTATGCTATGCTGTGCTGTCCTGGTCCTTATGTGAAACACTGTACTACTACTATAGCTCTAAGGCTAACTGTGTTTCACATCAGGGCCCTAGCAGCACAACATGATTCGAATTAAAGCCATAGTAGTAATTATGTTGCGGTGCTATGACTATAATCCGATTTATGTTGGCCAACTATGGCTCTAAGTCAAATGATGCTCTGCTACTATGACTCTAATTCAAATTATGTTGTGCTGCTAGGGGCCTGATGTGAAACACAGTTAGCATTACAGCTATAGTAGCGGAACAGTATTTCACATCAGGGCCCTAGCAGCACAACCTAATTTGAATTAGAGCCTTAGTAGCACAACATTGCTCTGCTACGATAGCTCTAATGCTAATTATGTTGTGCTACTATGGCTCTAATTCAAATAAGGTTGTGCTGCTAGGGCCCTGATGTGAAACACTGTTGTGCTGCTATGGTTTCAATTCAAATGATGAAGTACTACTATGGCTCTAAATTACATTATGTTGTGCCACTATGACCTTGATGTGAAACACTGTTTTGCTACTATAGCTGTAATGCTATATATGCAGTGCTGCCATGACTCTAATCCAAATGATCTTGGCCAACTATGGCCCTAAGTCAAATGATGCTCTGCTACTATGGCTCTAATTCAAATTATGTTGTGCTGCTAGGGCCCTCATGTTTAACACTGTACTGCTACTATAGCTCTAATGCTCACTGTGATTCACCTCAGGGCCCTAGCAGCACAACATGATTTGAATTAGAGCCATAGTAGCACAACATAGGTAGCATTAGAGCTATAGCAGCAGAACAATGTTGTGCTACTATGACTTTAATTCAAATTATGTTGTGCTATGTTGTGCTGCCAGGGCCTTGATGTGAAACACTGTGCTGCTACTATAGCTCTAATGCTTTCTTGTGTTGTGCTCCCATGACTCTAATCCAAATGATCTTGGCCAACTATGGCCCTAAGTCTAATGATGCTCTGCTACTATGGCTCTAATTCAAATTATGTTGTGCTGCTAGGGCCCTGATGTAAAACACTGTGGTGCTACTATAGATCTAATGCTAATTATGCTGAGATACTATCTCTCCAATTTAAATTTTGTTGTGCTGCTGTGGCCCTAGTGGGAAACACTGTTCCGCTACTGTGGCCTAAATTCAAATTATGCTATGCTGTGCTGTCCTGGTCCTTATGTGAAACACTGTACTACTACTATAGCTCTAAGGCTAACTGTGTTTCACATCAGGGCCCTAGCAGCACAACATGATTCGAATTAAAGCCATAGTAGCACAACATAGGTAGCATTAGAGCTATAGTAGCAGAACAATGTTGTGCTACTATGACTTAATTTAAATTAGGTTGTGCTGCCAGGGCCCTGATGTGAAACACTGTGCTGCTACTATAGCTCTAATGCTAATTATGTTGTGCTGCTAGGGCCCTGATGTGAAACGCTGTGCTGCTACTGTAGCTCTAATGCTCCCGGTGTTTTACGTCAGGGCCCTAGCAGCACAACATAATTCGAATCAGAGCCATAGTAGCACAACATAGGTAGCATTAGAGCTATAGTAGCAGAACAATGTTGTGCTACTATGACTCTAAATCAAATTATTTTGGCCAAATATAACTCCAATTCAAATGATGTGCTACTATGGCTCTAATTCAAATTACTGTTGTGCCACCATGGTCCAAATTTAAATTATGTTATACAAAAGTGCACATGTATATTAGGTTGTGCTGCTATGGTTCTAATTTAAATTATATTGTGCTGTTCTGCAACTATAGCTCTAATGCTAATTATGCAGTGCTGCTATGACTATAAATCAAATTATGTTGGCCAACTATGACTCCAATTTAAATGATGCAGTGCTACTATGGCTCTTATTTAAATTATGTTGTGCCACTATGGCCTTGATGTGAAACACTCGACTGCTACTATAGCTCTAATGCTAACTGTGTTTCACATAAGGGCCCTAGCAGCACAACATAATTATAATTAAAGTCATAGTAGCATAACATTGTTCTGCTACTATAGCTCAAATGCTACCTATTTTATGCTACTATGACTAATTCAAATTATGTTGTGCTGCTATGACGATAATCCGATTTATGTTGGCCAACTATGGCTCCAATTCAAATGATGCTCTGCTACTATGGCTCTAATTCAAATTATGTTGTGCTGCTAGGGCCCTGATGTGAAACACTGTGGTGCTACTATAGATCTAATGCTAATTATGCTGGAATACTATCTCTCCAATTTAAATTTAGTTGTGCTGCTATGGCCCTAGTGAGAAACACTGTTCTGCTACTGTGGCCCAAATTCTAATTATGCTGTGCTGTCCTGGCCCTGATGTAAAACACTGTTGTGCTACCATAGCTTTAATGCTAATTATGCAATGCTGCTCTAACTCTAATTTAAATTGTTGTTCGACTCCAATTTAAATGATGTGGTGCTACTATGGCTCTAATTCAAATTATGGTGTGCTGATTATGGCCCTGATGTGAAACACTGTGCTGCTGCTGCTATGGTTTCACTTCAAATGATGAAGTACTGCTATGGCTCTAAATTCAATTATGTTGTGCTACTATGGCCTTGATGTGAAACACTGTTGTGCTACCGTAGCATTAATGCTAATTATGTAATGCCAATATGACTCCAATACAAACCATGTGGGCCAACTATGGCTCTGATTCGAATCATGTTGTTCTGCTAGGGCCCTCATGTGAAACACTGTACTGCTACTAAAACTCTAATGCTAACTGTGATTCACATCAGGGCCCTAGCAGCACAACATGATTCGAATCAGAGCCATAGTAGCACAACATAGGTAGCATTAGAGCTATAGTAGCAGAACAATGTTGTGCTACTATGACTTTAATTCAAATTATGTTGTGCTATGTTGTGCTGCCAGGGCCCTGATGTGAAACACTGTGCTGCTACTATAGCTCTAATGCTAATTATGTTGTGCTCCTATGACTTTAATCCAAATGATGCTCTGCTACTATGGATCTAATTCAAATTACGTTGTGCTGCTAGGGCCTGATGTGAAACACTGTTCTGCTACAATAGATCTAATGCTAATAATGTTGGGCAACCATCTCTCCAATTCAAATAATGCTGTGCTGTCCTGGCCCTGATGGAAAACACTGTTGTGCTACCGTAGCATTAATGCTAATTATGTAATGCCAATATGACTCCAATACAAATCATGTGGGCCAACTATGACTCTAATTCAAATTATGGTGTGCTGCTAGGGGCCTGATGTGAAACACAGTTAGCATTACAGCTATAGTAGCGGAACAGTATTTCACATCAGGGCCCTAGCAGCACAACCTAATTTGAATTAGAGCCTTAGTAGCACAACATTGCTCTGCTACGATAGCTCTAATGCTAATTATGTTGTGCTACTATGGCTCTAATTCAAATAAGGTTGTGCTGCTAGGGCCCTGATGTGAAACACTGTTGTGCTGCTATGGTTTCAATTCAAATGATGAAGTACTACTATGGCTCTAAATTACATTATGTTGTGCCACTATGACCTTGATGTGAAACACTGTTTTGCTACTATAGCTGTAATGCTATATATGCAGTGCTGCCATGACTCTAATCCAAATGATCTTGGCCAACTATGGCCCTAAGTCAAATGATGCTCTGCTACTATGGCTCTAATTCAAATTATGTTGTGCTGCTAGGGCCCTGATGTAAAACACTGTGGTGCTACTATAGATCTAATGCTAATTATGCTGAGATACTATCTCTCCAATTTAAATTTTGTTGTGCTGCTATGGCCCTAGTGGGAAACACTGTTCCGCTACCGTGGCCTAAATTCAAATTATGCTATGCTGTGCTGTCCTGGTCCTTATGTGAAACACTGTACTACTACTATAGCTCTAAGGCTAACTGTGTTTCACATCAGGGCCCTAGCAGCACAACATGATTCGAATTAAAGCCATAGTAGCACAACAATGTTGTGCTACTATGACTTAATTTAAATTAGGTTGTGCTGCCAGGGCCCTGATGTGAAACACTGTGCTGCTACTATAGCTCTAATGCTAATTATGTTGTGCTGCTAGGGCCCTGATGTGAAACGCTGTGCTGCTACTGTAGCTCTAATGCTCCCGGTGTTTTACGTCAGGGCCCTAGCAGCACAACATAATTCGAATCAGAGCCATAGTAGCACAACATAGGTAGCATTAGAGCTATAGTAGCAGAACAATGTTGTGCTACTATGACTCTAAATCAAATTATTTTGGCCAAATATAACTCCAATTCAAATGATGTGCTACTATGGCTCTAATTCAAATTACTGTTGTGCCACCATGGTCCAAATTTAAATTATGTTATACAAAAGTGCACATGTATATTAGGTTGTGCTGCTATGGTTCTAATTTAAATTATATTGTGCTGTTCTGCAACTATAGCTCTAATGCTAATTATGCAGTGCTGCTATGACTATAAATCAAATTATGTTGGCCAACTATGACTCCAATTTAAATGATGCAGTGCTACTATGGCTCTTATTTAAATTATGTTGTGCCACTATGGCCTTGATGTGAAACACTCGACTGCTACTATAGCTCTAATGCTAACTGTGTTTCACATAAGGGCCCTAGCAGCACAACATAATTATAATTAAAGTCATAGTAGCATAACATTGTTCTGCTACTATAGCTCAAATGCTACCTATTTTATGCTACTATGACTAATTCAAATTATGTTGTGCTGCTATGACGATAATCCGATTTATGTTGGCCAACTATGGCTCCAATTCAAATGATGCTCTGCTACTATGGCTCTAATTCAAATTATGTTGTGCTGCTAGGGCCCTGATGTGAAACACTGTGGTGCTACTATAGATCTAATGCTAATTATGCTGGAATACTATCTCTCCAATTTAAATTTAGTTGTGCTGCTATGGCCCTAGTGAGAAACACTGTTCTGCTACTGTGGCCCAAATTCTAATTATGCTGTGCTGTCCTGGCCCTGATGTAAAACACTGTTGTGCTACCATAGCTTTAATGCTAATTATGCAATGCTGCTCTAACTCTAATTTAAATTGTTGTTCGACTCCAATTTAAATGATGTGGTGCTACTATGGCTCTAATTCAAATTATGGTGTGCTGATTATGGCCCTGATGTGAAACACTGTGCTGCTGCTGCTATGGTTTCACTTCAAATGATGAAGTACTGCTATGGCTCTAAATTCAATTATGTTGTGCTACTATGGCCTTGATGTGAAACACTGTTGTGCTACCGTAGCATTAATGCTAATTATGTAATGCCAATATGACTCCAATACAAACCATGTGGGCCAACTATGGCTCTGATTCGAATCATGTTGTTCTGCTAGGGCCCTCATGTGAAACACTGTACTGCTACTAAAACTCTAATGCTAACTGTGATTCACATCAGGGCCCTAGCAGCACAACATGATTCGAATCAGAGCCATAGTAGCACAACATAGGTAGCATTAGAGCTATAGTAGCAGAACAATGTTGTGCTACTATGACTTTAATTCAAATTATGTTGTGCTATGTTGTGCTGCCAGGGCCCTGATGTGAAACACTGTGCTGCTACTATAGCTCTAATGCTAATTATGTTGTGCTCCTATGACTTTAATCCAAATGATGCTCTGCTACTATGGATCTAATTCAAATTACGTTGTGCTGCTAGGGCCTGATGTGAAACACTGTTCTGCTACAATAGATCTAATGCTAATAATGTTGGGCAACCATCTCTCCAATTCAAATAATGCTGTGCTGTCCTGGCCCTGATGGAAAACACTGTTGTGCTACCGTAGCATTAATGCTAATTATGTAATGCCAATATGACTCCAATACAAATCATGTGGGCCAACTATGACTCTAATTCAAATTATGGTGTGCTGCTAGGGCCCTCATGTGAAACACTGTACTGCTACTATAGCTCTAATGCTAACTGTGTTTCACATCAGGGCCCCAGCAGCCCAACACGATTCGAATTAGAGCCATAGTAGCACAACATAGGTAGCATTAGAGCTATAGTAGCAGAACAATGTTGTGCTACTATGACTTAATTCAAAATAGCTGGTGCTGCCAGGGCCCTGATGTGAAACACTGTGCTGCTATAATAGCTCTAATGCTAATTATGTTGCGGTGCTATGACTATAATCCGATTTATGTTGGCCAACTATGGCTCTAAGTCGAATGATGCTCTGCTACTATGACTCTAATTCAAATTATGTTGTGCTGCTAGGGGCCTGATGTGAAACACAGTTAGCATTACAGCTATAGTAGCGGAACAGTATTTCACATCAGGGCCCTAGCAGCACAACCTAATTTGAATTAGAGCCTTAGTAGCACAACATTGCTCTGCTACGATAGCTCTAATGCTAATTATGTTGTGCTACTATGGCTCTAATTCAAATAAGGTTGTGCTGCTAGGGCCCTGATGTGAAACACTGTTGTGCTGCTATGGTTTCAATTCAAATGATGAAGTACTACTATGGCTCTAAATTACATTATGTTGTGCCACTATGACCTTGATGTGAAACACTGTTTTGCTACTATAGCTGTAATGCTATATATGCAGTGCTGCCATGACTCTAATCCAAATGATCTTGGCCAACTATGGCCCTAAGTCAAATGATGCTCTGCTACTATGGCTCTAATTCAAATTATGTTGTGCTGCTAGGGCCCTGATGTAAAACACTGTGGTGCTACTATAGATCTAATGCTAATTATGCTGAGATACTATCTCTCCAATTTAAATTTTGTTGTGCTGCTATGGCCCTAGTGGGAAACACTGTTCCGCTACCGTGGCCTAAATTCAAATTATGCTATGCTGTGCTGTCCTGGTCCTTATGTGAAACACTGTACTACTACTATAGCTCTAAGGCTAACTGTGTTTCACATCAGGGCCCTAGCAGCACAACATGATTCGAATTAAAGCCATAGTAGCACAACAATGTTGTGCTACTATGACTTAATTTAAATTAGGTTGTGCTGCCAGGGCCCTGATGTGAAACACTGTGCTGCTACTATAGCTCTAATGCTAATTATGTTGTGCTGCTAGGGCCCTGATGTGAAACGCTGTGCTGCTACTGTAGCTCTAATGCTCCCGGTGTTTTACGTCAGGGCCCTAGCAGCACAACATAATTCGAATCAGAGCCATAGTAGCACAACATAGGTAGCATTAGAGCTATAGTAGCAGAACAATGTTGTGCTACTATGACTCTAAATCAAATTATTTTGGCCAAATATAACTCCAATTCAAATGATGTGCTACTATGGCTCTAATTCAAATTACTGTTGTGCCACCATGGTCCAAATTTAAATTATGTTATACAAAAGTGCACATGTATATTAGGTTGTGCTGCTATGGTTCTAATTTAAATTATATTGTGCTGTTCTGCAACTATAGCTCTAATGCTAATTATGCAGTGCTGCTATGACTATAAATCAAATTATGTTGGCCAACTATGACTCCAATTTAAATGATGCAGTGCTACTATGGCTCTTATTTAAATTATGTTGTGCCACTATGGCCTTGATGTGAAACACTCGACTGCTACTATAGCTCTAATGCTAACTGTGTTTCACATAAGGGCCCTAGCAGCACAACATAATTATAATTAAAGTCATAGTAGCATAACATTGTTCTGCTACTATAGCTCAAATGCTACCTATTTTATGCTACTATGACTAATTCAAATTATGTTGTGCTGCTATGACGATAATCCGATTTATGTTGGCCAACTATGGCTCCAATTCAAATGATGCTCTGCTACTATGGCTCTAATTCAAATTATGTTGTGCTGCTAGGGCCCTGATGTGAAACACTGTGGTGCTACTATAGATCTAATGCTAATTATGCTGGAATACTATCTCTCCAATTTAAATTTAGTTGTGCTGCTATGGCCCTAGTGAGAAACACTGTTCTGCTACTGTGGCCCAAATTCTAATTATGCTGTGCTGTCCTGGCCCTGATGTAAAACACTGTTGTGCTACCATAGCTTTAATGCTAATTATGCAATGCTGCTCTAACTCTAATTTAAATTGTTGTTCGACTCCAATTTAAATGATGTGGTGCTACTATGGCTCTAATTCAAATTATGGTGTGCTGATTATGGCCCTGATGTGAAACACTGTGCTGCTGCTGCTATGGTTTCACTTCAAATGATGAAGTACTGCTATGGCTCTAAATTCAATTATGTTGTGCTACTATGGCCTTGATGTGAAACACTGTTGTGCTACCGTAGCATTAATGCTAATTATGTAATGCCAATATGACTCCAATACAAACCATGTGGGCCAACTATGGCTCTGATTCGAATCATGTTGTTCTGCTAGGGCCCTCATGTGAAACACTGTACTGCTACTAAAACTCTAATGCTAACTGTGATTCACATCAGGGCCCTAGCAGCACAACATGATTCGAATCAGAGCCATAGTAGCACAACATAGGTAGCATTAGAGCTATAGTAGCAGAACAATGTTGTGCTACTATGACTTTAATTCAAATTATGTTGTGCTATGTTGTGCTGCCAGGGCCCTGATGTGAAACACTGTGCTGCTACTATAGCTCTAATGCTAATTATGTTGTGCTCCTATGACTTTAATCCAAATGATGCTCTGCTACTATGGATCTAATTCAAATTACGTTGTGCTGCTAGGGCCTGATGTGAAACACTGTTCTGCTACAATAGATCTAATGCTAATAATGTTGGGCAACCATCTCTCCAATTCAAATAATGCTGTGCTGTCCTGGCCCTGATGGAAAACACTGTTGTGCTACCGTAGCATTAATGCTAATTATGTAATGCCAATATGACTCCAATACAAATCATGTGGGCCAACTATGACTCTAATTCAAATTATGGTGTGCTGCTAGGGCCCTCATGTGAAACACTGTACTGCTACTATAGCTCTAATGCTAACTGTGTTTCACATCAGGGCCCCAGCAGCCCAACACGATTCGAATTAGAGCCATAGTAGCACAACATAGGTAGCATTAGAGCTATAGTAGCAGAACAATGTTGTGCTACTATGACTTAATTCAAAATAGCTGGTGCTGCCAGGGCCCTGATGTGAAACACTGTGCTGCTATAATAGCTCTAATGCTAATTATGTTGCGGTGCTATGACTATAATCCGATTTATGTTGGCCAACTATGGCTCTAAGTCGAATGATGCTCTGCTACTATGACTCTAATTCAAATTATGTTGTGCTGCTAGGGGCCTGATGTGAAACACAGTTAGCATTACAGCTATAGTAGCGGAACAGTATTTCACATCAGGGCCCTAGCAGCACAACCTAATTTGAATTAGAGCCTTAGTAGCACAACATTGCTCTGCTACGATAGCTCTAATGCTAATTATGTTGTGCTACTATGGCTCTAATTCAAATAAGGTTGTGCTGCTAGGGCCCTGATGTGAAACACTGTTGTGCTGCTATGGTTTCAATTTAAATGATGCAGTGCTACTATGGCTCTTATTTAAATTATGTTCTGCTACAATAGCTCTAATGCTTCATATGCTGTGTTGCTACGGCCCAAATTCAAATTGTGCTCTACTAATGTACCTCTAATGCTAATGTTTGTTTACTTACCTCGTTATACAAAAGGTCATAGTGAGCGGGCGGCGAGAATTGCTGCCCGCGCAAAAAAGACCGCTCTTTGTATGAAAAAATGGGTGGCTCTTAAAAGAGCCGTTGGTTTTTATCTTAAAGACGGCGTAACACGCTTTACTTTGAGCTGGTGTACTTGGTGACGGCCTTTGTGCCCTCGGACACGGCATGCTTTGCAAGTTCACCGGGAAGCAACAGGCGCACGGCTGTCTGGATTTCCCTAGAAGTGATGGTGGACCGCTTGTTGTAGTGAGCGAGACGAGAAGACTCACCGGCGATGCGCTCGAAAATGTCGTTTACGAAGGAATTCATGATGCCCATAGCCTTAGAAGAGATGCCGGTATCAGGGTGCACCTGCTTCAGGACCTTGTACACGTAGATAGCGTAGCTCTCCTTCCTTGACTTTCTGCGCTTCTTGCCACCTTTGCCGGCCGTCTTTGTGACAGCCTTCTTGGAGCCCTTCTTGGGCGCGGTCTTGGCTGGATCAGTAGGCATAATGCTGCTTCTGGAGGAAACTGCGAGAGAATGAAAAAGGGCCGCCTCGCCGCCTCTCTATTTACAGACCTGCATTGTAATTACGTACAAGGGAAAGGAGTCGTATTATTGGTCACAAATTCAAACCTCATCATACAAGGCTCCGCCCTCGTCCCATCCTCTCCCGTTCCCTCTACCCCGCCCCTGAGCTACGCTTTGTTCCCATGCCCGCCGTTTTGTGCGCGCACACGCACATATACATATACATATACATATATATATATATATATATATATATATATATACACACACACACAAACAAACAAATGTGAAGTATGTATATAAACTTTGAAACAAAACTGTAGTGCTGGTGCAAGGTTTTACCTTATTAGAATATATCTACAATTATTTCAAATTCTATTAGTCACATACACTTGAAAAAAGTTATTTCATCCCCTTCTTCGCGCCACACACACACACACACACACACACACACACACACACACACTAAAAGAAACTAACTCGTTTTGTAATATTTGGGTGGCTCTTAAAAGAGCCGTTGTGTTGACGTTATTTGGTAGGTAAGCGTTTAGCCGCCGAAGCCGTAAAGAGTGCGTCCCTGGCGTTTCAGGGCATACACCACATCCATAGCGGTGACGGTCTTTCTCTTCGCATGCTCGGTGTATGTGACTGCATCGCGGATGACGTTCTCCAAGAACACCTTCAGTACACCACGAGTCTCCTCGTAGATCAGACCGGATATACGTTTAACACCACCACGGCGAGCCAGACGGCGGATAGCCGGCTTAGTGATACCCTGGATGTTATCGCGCAGAACCTTACGGTGGCGCTTAGCGCCTCCTTTGCCGAGTCCTTTGCCACCCTTTCCTCTTCCAGACATGGTGCTGCTCTCACAAATTCAAGCTGCTCAATAAAGAAGCTCCGCGCAATGCCCGCCTATTTATTCTCTCTCCACAGGACCTACTTGAGAACAGGCGAGGGGGCGGACCTAAAACCAACGATCACACAAAAGAATGTCTTCAAAGCGAACCGCCACAGCCGTTAACATGCTAGAGTCTTGTACTTCCTTTTTGTCCACACAAACATAGTGATATATAAATAGTAATAGTCATGTAGTGGAATAGATTTAATTTGGTTTTTGCTCACAGCATGGTACACTCAATGCAGTTCAACACACAAATATTTGCATTGAGGATTATAATCAGAACTGTTTTGACTCAGTTGCAATTTTTATTCCAGTAGAAGTATAAATCAAATTGCAGTTCTTGTTGCATTAAGTAGGCTTATATCATCATGAGGAATGCAAAATATTGAACACACTATGGTTTCAGTTAATTACACACTGTGCCACCACTGACCAGAAGGGTGTAAACCTGATGGGGGACAAAATATTGAGCTACTGTACATATGCAATTAAAAGATTTACACATATCCCAACTTATCTGGAAGCTGCAGTCAGAGCGCAGGGTCAGCCATAATACGGTGCCCCTGGAGCTGATAAGGCTAAGTGCCTTGCTCAAGGGCTCAACAGTGGCAGCTTGGCAGTGCTGGGGCTTGAACCACTGACCTTATGATCGGTAACCCAGAGCCTTAACCACTGGACCACCACTGCCCTGCTGCCACCTACTACCAGTAGTAGTAGTGGTAGTGTTAATCTTGTAATATACTTTTCAACACACAAGAAATATAGCATGACTATTGTAGGAATGGCCCATGATTATTATTAATATTAACAAGCATTATTCTCATTTCTATTAATGTGGTACTATTTGCAATAGAAGTAGTAGCAATAGTAGTAGTCGTATTAGTAGTAGTAGTACAGTAAAACCCCGTTGTACGAGCATAATTCGTTCTTGAAAATTGCTCGTATGTCCATTTGCTCATACATTCGAACTGATTTTCCCCATAGGAATGAATGAAAAATGGTTTAATCCGTTCCGAGACCTCATTCGATCGCTTATTTCTGCACTTAAAAAGTATTTGTAGCCTATTTTAACAAACAAATACACCGCAAATTACCGTAATGTAAAAATAATTTAACACTTACCCATGTGGTAGTGGTTGATTGCGAGTGTGAGACGCGCACAACGCTCGTAAACTTTATGGTTTCCATGGTAATTCTATTTACTTTCGTTTTCACAGCACCACCACTGATTTTCTTGGGACATTTTTCAAGATTTCTAGTGAAATCAAAATATAAAACAAAAAAAAGTTAAGTTTTTGCTGCACTGAACAACGAGAGCGACCGAGTGATGCGTCATCAACTAAGTGACTGATGCTTCCCTCCGCCGAAAACGGAGAACCGGCAGCGTAGGTTTGCTCGTATCTCCGTTTGCTCGTACTATAGGTTGCTCGTACAACGGGGTTTTACTGTAGTAGTAGTAGTAGTAGTCGTCAGGTATCCATACATCTGTCACATAGTTCAGGAGATTATGCTAATATTTGCATCAAGCATCAGAATGAGTGAGCATTGTGTGTACCTACATGGGCTGTAGAACATTGAGTAAATATATGTATATTATTTTTTACAATTCAATAGGAGGAAGTTTCAGAGACAGATGATGCTTAAGGTACACATTCACTTTTACAGCACAAATATTTTGATGGCACCTTAAAAAAGGGAGAAACGTTCCTTTATTGAGAAAAGATATATACAGATGCAAATATGAGTGCAGGAACAGGAACTCACAAATCATTCGTGAACATCATTCCACCACAGCAGGAGCTGACAAGCTGAACAAACCCAGTGCTCAAACTGCACTAGTGTCCAGAAGTATTTGGTGTGTGCATCTTTTACCTATGCTGTAATAATAATAAATATACAGTAAGGTCTCTATGTATTTGGACAGTGTCACACTGACTTGTACAAACTGTCAATCAAACTATTATTCTAGAACTTATTGCATCACGACACATTTTATTGGTAACTGCTCCACTTTCACAAAGAGTGTGTATGCTCACTGAGCGCTCACCTGAATAGGAAATGCAGTGTATGCTATATATATCTCTGTTTATATTTCCTAATAACGTACCATGTAGTGTAGACAGGCATCATTGAGAAAGTGAACAATTCCTTTGACTTGACTTGACTTGACTTGACTTGACTTGACTTCGGCAATCAACAAAAGGTAGAGAGAAATGTGCACTTTCTAGATTTGGTCACACAATAGCAGTCAAGACCGATGCAGAACTACACACCATGCTGCCTTAAGCAATCATTATTATTATTTATGGTATTCATCAAACCCTATTCTTAACTCATTCCTCAACTTACTAAGAATAATTTGTATGATCATGGTTAGTAGTAGTAGTCAAGAAGAGTCAAGAAGCTTTTATTGTCATTTCAACCATATATAGCTGATGCAGTACACAGTGAAATGAAACAACGTTCCTCCTGAACCCAGGTGCTACATAAAACAACATAAAACAAACAGTACAGAACAGAAAGACACAGGGCCGAGAACTAAGATCCTCGCCACATAAAGTGCATGTGTGCAGCTGGTGCAAACAGTGCAAAAGACAACACAAGACAGTGCAAGACAACACAGGACAGTGCAGGACAATACACAATAAACAAAATATAAAAATAGAAATAGCTCCGCCAGTAAAACCTGTCATAACAGAATAAGGTGCAGTGTAAACAGAAAGATGTAAACAGAATTTGCGCAATTCAGCAGTAGCATCAATCAAAAATAAAGTAAACAGTAACCAAAGGATTTGGACAGAATATTGTGCAAAATAACAAGTCCCGGAATCAGCAACAGACGGCATGTAAACATTTTGCAAAAGTGAAAAAGTGTGATTGGTATTGAAACCTGGGGGAACGAAGTGTATGATGGGTGTTGAGTCCGGTTTGTGCGGATCACTCACACAGTTGTGTGTAAGTGTGTGTGTGTGTGTGTGTGTGTGTGTGTGTGTGTGTGTGTGTGTGTGTGTGAGAGAGAGTTCAGTTCAGTTCTTTGTTGAGGAGCCTGATGGCTTGCGGGAAAAAACTGTTGCACAGTCTGGATGTGGCGGCCCGAATGCTTCGGAACCGTAGTAGTAGTAGTAGTAGTAGTAGTAGTAGTAGTTGTAGTAGTAGATGTAGTAGAAGAATTAGGTTTGAGATGAGATCAGAACAAACAAACAAACAACATACACGCATAAAACATTTAAAAAAAATAGACCAAAAACAATTCATACTAGTGTATACAGGGTATACAGGAATATTCCTAATAAAGGCAGAGGTCAGTGGACTTTGTAGAGCTTGACTGCCATCGTGTGGCAATGTTTACACGTTGCAGAAAAATGTAGATTAAAGGAATTGATGCTCACATCATTTTGTGTGATTATTGTGTATGGAACAGCGGATCCCCTGGTGGTCTAGTGGTTAAGATGCAGCGCTCCCACCGCTGCGACCCGGGTTCGATTCCCGGTCAGGGAACCATCCCCATCCGGTCTTAGTGCCGGTCCCAAGCCCGGATAAATTGGGGAGGGTTGCGTTAGGAAGGGCATCCAGCGTAAAACATGTGCCAAATCGAACGTGCGGAGGATCCGCTGTGGCGACCCCTAACGGGAGAAGCCGAAAAGAAAGTTATTGTGTATGGAACAGCCATTTCGCATTAATAGTTTTAGATGAGATCAGAACAAACAAAGAAGCAAACAACAAACATGAATAAAACCTTAAAAAAAAATAGACCAAAAACACTTCATACTAGTGTTTAATGGTATACAGGGTTTCTTTCTAATGTGAACTGTGAGTCTCTTTTTGTCTCGCTTCGTGTTTATCTAATAGGCCAGTAGAACACGTCATATATATCAAATTGCACTAGTGCCCATAACTATTTTGACAGTCACAAGTCCCTAGATCATTCAAATATTTGTGCGCGTGCGTGTGTTTGTTTGTTTTTAGTTGTTGCTCTTCCTAAATCTCTTCTTTTGTCCAATACTGCACAATATCATGGAAAGTGTCAGTATATTTGGACTGTGTAACTAAGTCAATAATGTCACATTAGATTAACATATGTCTCCCTCCCCCTCTCTCTCTCTCTCTCTCTCTCTCTCTCTCTCTCTCTCTCTCTCTCTCTCTCTGGACCAATAGCAATTGCCTACCTCTTTCCAATCTGGATGCCATTCCCACAGTGATCTATCAGCCCTGACTCACCTGGACAACCCCAGACACTCATCAGTTTGCTGATGACACCACGAATGGTAGGCCTGATCAGAGCTATTTTGTATTTTATAGCTTGTCCTGTACTGTCTTGTGTTGTCTTGCACTGTCTTGTGTTGTCTTTGCACTGATTGCACCAGGTTGCACACATGCACTTTATGTGACAAGGACACTTACCAGTCCTTAGCCCTGTGTGTTTTGTTTCTGGAATTGTTGTTTAATGTAGCATCAGGGTCCTGGAGAAACGTTCATTTTACTGTGTACTGCGTCAGCTATATATGGTTGAAATGACAATAAAAGCTTCTTGACTCATCAGAAAGACTCAACAACGCCTGTGTTTGCTGAGGACACCTTAAAAGTCCTGTCTGTGCTTCAGGATACTGGAGAACTTCTACAGCTGTACCATTTCTGTTGGTACAGCAACTGCATTGCTTCAGGCCCTAAAAAATGAAATGAAAAATGAAAATCTCCCAATGAATCATTGGCACTCAGCTCCCCATCTTGGAGGACATTCACAAGAAACACTGTCTGGAAAGGGCACAGCAGTTGTCTGTGCAGAGCTCACAAGATCATCAAGGACACTTCACATCCCAGTCACAAACTGTTTAACCTCCTTCCGTCAAGATCGAGATACAGAAACATATGCACCAGAACCAGCAGGATCAGGGACAGCTTTATTTCCATCCACCATCACCACACTGAACTCTACACTACACCGTTAGATCACTGTATATGTAAATGTTACATATTGTATTTTGTATACTCCGCATTCTCTACACAGTGTTTTACTTACAGTACATCTGCACTACTATTTTATTTATGTGTATCTATATATACCTTACTGTACATCCTGTCACATTCATGTATATACAGATATCTATTTCTATCTATCTAACGCACCTCTGAGCAGATGCTAAATGCATTCTCTTAGCTCTGTACATGTATCTTGCACAATGACAACAATAAATCTAATCTAATATATAATATAAAATTACACTAGTGTCCATGAGTATTTGGAGAGGGCCACTATTTATATATTTGTGTGTGTAGTCAGGTTTGGACGTGCTGTATATGCACAGGGACACGACAATGAAAGAAAACATACATATAGTGCTTTGGATTCACGTTATATCAAATTGATCCTAACGCATAAAAAAACATGTTTAAATGTTCATACTAAAGTTATCTGTGAGAGAATTCATACTATGATGAATGCAATTTATTGGTTCGTTTGCCTCCATTAGAATACAAACGAGGACACGAGAATGGGAAGTGACACTTTGGCCACAAGATGGCAGTCATGCTCCGTGCAGAACAGCAAGCGACCAGCTTTATGTATTTTTTATTACTACTGTCGCCAAGTACTAAAACAATCTATAATAAACACAAAATGCTCAGCGACACAGCCACAAAATCAGACGTGTTTCCTGAAGCGCTCCATTCTTCTAAACTAGGTACTATATAATAATCATTTGTTTAAAACAACCATGGTATAGACTTGCTCGTTTTACTGAGACAATGAGGTGGCTCTTAAAAGAGCCTTTGTGTATACTGGACAGAGTTATTGTTTAAGCGCGCTCTCCGCGAATACGGCGGGCCAGCTGAATGTCCTTGGGCATGATGGTCACTCTCTTGGCGTGGATGGCGCACAGATTGGTGTCCTCGAACAGGCCGACTAAGTATGCCTCGCTCGCCTCCTGCAAAGCCATTACAGCGGAGCTCTGGAAACGCAAGTCAGTCTTGAAGTCTTGAGCAATTTCTCTCACCAGGCGCTGGAAGGGCAGCTTGCGGATGAGCAGCTCAGTAGACTTCTGATAGCGACGGATCTCTCTTAAAGCCACGGTGCCGGGACGGTAACGGTGAGGCTTCTTCACGCCGCCGGTAGCCGGAGCGCTCTTGCGAGCAGCCTTGGTAGCGAGCTGCTTCCTGGGTGCCTTGCCACCAGTGGATTTACGGGCAGTCTGCTTAGTTCTTGCCATAGCATTGAGCTCTGCACTTCACGGACAAAATAACAGAATAAAAAGCGCTAGCAAACGTTGGCTTCCCTGTGTCTGCTCATCTGGTATGTTGTCCTCGGCTTGCTTGACGTTATTTGGGTCGTTTTCCTGTTGTCCCGTGTTGTGTCTCGCTGTGTCTTGTCGTGATTCCTCCTTAGGCAGTCCTCTTGTTCGGTTATTGTACGAGTTTGGGCAGCCGAAGTACGAGTGCCCTGTTCCACCGCACAGATTACAAGTCCCGTCGTCAGTACACTCTTTGCCTTTGTGGCCGAAGCTTCCACATTTCCAGCATTTCTATTTATCACAGTCCTTGGCCTGGTGCTCTGTTGAGTTGCAAATGAAGCACCTTTGGATCTGACCAGGATAGTTTATTGAGCCATTGTATGGTCCCATGGAGATGGTGTTGGGGATTCGCATCAGCTCTCCTCCTTGATGTTTCTTGACTTTGACTTTGTACTTTCGCACACCATACCAGATACCGAACTGGTCTACTGGTTTTTGCACTGGTTGGATTATTTCGCAGAATCGACTGAGGTAGACCTCCACATCTTCATCTGCTACTCTTGCAGTCCAGAATTTCACAACCAAGTACTTAATATCGTGTGCAGCTGATGTAACCAGTTCCCAGTTTTTCCAGAAACCATTTGCAGAGCATTTTAATCGAGCCCAGTGCTTCCCCGGCGAACGCGGGGAGACCGCTCGCGGAGGCATGAGAGGGAAAAGTTCTTATTTTTTGCGCGTTGAAAGTTTTTTTTTTATATAGAGAAAAGGGGAAAAAAATGTTTCAGTAAGGGAAGTGATATACCTGATTGAAGGCTGGGTTCAAATGCCGATTTTGGCTCTAGCTTTGCCACCATTTTTGCCTCTTCCTCTCATTTTGCTGCAGATCAGATTTGTTCAAGGAACAACGCCAAAAAAGCTACAGTAGCAGGTCAATGTTGTGCTACTATGACTCTAATTCAAATTATTTTGTGCTGCTAGAGCCCTGATGTGAAACAGTGTTCTGCTACTATAGCTCTAATGCTAACTGTGTTTAACATCAGGGCCCTAGCGGCACAACATAATTTAAATTAGCGCCATAGTAGCACATCATCTTTTGATTTAGAACCATAGCAGCCATTCGGGCCGTAGCAGCACAACCTAATATACATGTGCACTTTTGTAGAACAACACAATTCAAATTTGGACCATGGTGGCACAACATAATTGCCATTAGGGCCAGAGCGGCACAACAGTAATTTTAAATAGAGCCATAGTAGCACAACATCATTTGAATTGGAGTTATATTTGGCCAAAATAATTTTATTTAGAGTCATAGTAGCACAACATTGTTCTGCTACTATAGCTCTAATGCTACATATGTTGTGCTGCTATGGCTCTGATACGAATTATGTTGTGCTGCTAGGGCCCTGATGTGTAACACAGTTAGCATTAGAGCTATAGTAGCAGCACACTGTTTCACATCAGGGCCTTACAGCACACCATAATTTGAATTAGAGCCATAGTAGCACCACATCATTTAAATTGGAGTCATAGTTGGCCAACATAATTTGAATTATAGTCATAGCAGCACTACATAATTAGCATTAGAGCTATAGTAGCAGAACAATGTTGTGCTACTATGACTCTAACTCAAGTTATGGTGTGCCGCTAGGGCCCTGGTGTGAAACACAGATAGCATTACAGCTATAGTAGCGGAACAGTATTTCACATCAGGGCCCTAGCGGCACAACCTAATTTGAATTAGAGCCATAGTAGCACAACATTGCTCTGCTACGATAGCTCTAATGCTAATTATGTTGTGCTACTATGGCTCTAATTCAAATTAGGTTGTGCTGCTAGAGCCCTGATGTGAAACACTGTTGTGATGCTATGGTTTCAATTCAAATGAGGAAGTACTACTATGGCTCTAATTCGAATCATGTTGTGCTGCTAGGGCCCTGATGTGAAACACTGTGGTGCTACTATAGATCTACTGCTAATTATGCTGGGATACTATCTCTCCAATTAAAATTTTGTTGTGCTGCTATGGCCCTAGTGGGAAACACTGTTCCGCTACTGTGGCCCAAATTCAAATAAATGCTGTGCTGTCCTGGCCCTGATGTAAAACACTGTTGTGCAACTGTAGCTCTAATGCTGATTATGTTGTGCTGACAAAGTTTGTTGTGCTACTACGGCTCTAATTCAAATTATGGTGTGCTGCTAGGGCCCTCATGTGAAACACTGTACTGCTACTATAGCTCTAATGCTAATTATGTAGTGCTGCTATGACTATAATTCAAATTATGTTGTGCTGCTAGGGCCCTGATGTGAAACACTGTGCTGCTACTATAGCTCTAATGCTCACTGTGTTTCATGTCAGGGCCCTAGCAGCACAACATAATTCGAATCAGAGCCATAGTAGCACAACATAGGTAGCATTAGAGCTATAGTAGCAGAACAATGTTGCGGTTCTATGACTCTAAATCAAATTATTTTGGCCAAATATAACTCCAATTCAATTCAATTCAATTTAATTCAATTCAATTAAATGATGTTGTGCTACTATGGCTCTAATTCAAATTACTGTTGTGCCACTCTGGCCCTAATGGCAATTATGTTGTGCCACCATGGTCCATATTTAAATTATGTTGTTATACAAAAGTGCACATGTATATTAGGTTGTGCTGCTAGGGCCCGAATAGGAAACACTGTTGTGCTGCTATGGTTCTAATTTAAATTATATTGTGCTGTTCTGCAACAATAGCTCTAATGCTAATTATGCAGTGCTGCTATGACTATAAATCAAATTATGTTGGCCAACTATGACTCCAATTTAAATGATGCAGTGCTACTATGGCTCTTATTTAAATTATGTTCTGCTACAATAGCTCTAATGCTTAATATGCTGTGTTGCTATGGCTTAAATTCAAATTATGCTGTACTACTGTACCTCTGATGCTAAGGTTTGTTTACTTACCTCGTTATACAAAAGGTCATAGTCAGCAGGCGGCGAGAATTGCTGCCCCTGCAAAGAAGACCGCTCTTTGTATGAAAAAATGGGTGGCTCTTAAAAGAGCCGTTGGTTTTTATCTTAAAGACGGCGATAACACGCTTTACTTTGAGCTGGTGTACTTGGTGACGGCCTTTGTGCCCTCGGACACGGCATGCTTTGCAAGTTCACCGGGAAGCAACAAGCGCACAGCGGTCTGGATTTCCCTGGAAGTGATGGTGGACCGCTTGTTGTAGTGAGCGAGACGAGAAGACTTACCGGCGATGCACTCGAAAATGTCGTTTACGAAGGAATTCATGATGCCCAGGGCTCTAGCAGCACAACCTAATTTGAATTAGAGCCCTAGCGGCACAACCTAATTTGAATTAGAGCCATAGTAGCACAACATTGCTCTGCTACGATAGCTCTAATGCTAATTATGTTGTGCTACTATGGCTCTAATTCAAATTAGGTTGTGCTGCTAGAGCCCTGATGTGAAACACTGTTGTGATGCTATGGTTTCAATTCAAATGAGGAAGTACTACTATGGCTCTAATTCGAATCATGTTGTGCTGCTAGGGCCCTGATGTGAAACACTGTGGTGCTACTATAGATCTACTGCTAATTATGCTGGGATACTATCTCTCCAATTAAAATTTTGTTGTGCTGCTATGGCCCTAGTGGGAAACACTGTTCCGCTACTGTGGCCCAAATTCAAATAAATGCTGTGCTGTCCTGGCCCTGATGTAAAACACTGTTGTGCAACTGTAGCTCTAATGCTGATTATGTTGTGCTGACAAAGTTTGTTGTGCTACTACGGCTCTAATTCAAATTATGGTGTGCTGCTAGGGCCCTCATGTGAAACACTGTACTGCTACTATAGCTCTAATGCTAATTATGTAGTGCTGCTATGACTATAATTCAAATTATGTTGTGCTGCTAGGGCCCTGATGTGAAACACTGTGCTGCTACTATAGCTCTAATGCTCACTGTGTTTCATGTCAGGGCCCTAGCAGCACAACATAATTCGAATCAGAGCCATAGTAGCACAACATAGGTAGCATTAGAGCTATAGTAGCACAACAATGTTGCGGTTCTATGACTCTAAATCAAATTATTTTGGCCAAATATAACTCCAATTCAATTCAATTCAATTCAATTCAATTAAATGATGTTGTGCTACTATGGCTCTAATTCAAATTACTGTTGTGCCACTCTGGCCCTAATGGCAATTATGTTGTGCCACCATGGTCCATATTTAAATTATGTTGTTATACAAAAGTGCACATGTATATTAGGTTGTGCTGCTAGGGCCCGAATAGGAAACACTGTTGTGCTGCTATGGTTCTAATTTAAATTATATTGTGCTGTTCTGCAACAATAGCTCTAATGCTAATTATGCAGTGCTGCTATGACTATAAATCAAATTATGTTGGCCAACTATGACTCCAATTTAAATGATGCAGTGCTACTATGGCTCTTATTTAAATTATGTTCTGCTACAATAGCTCTAATGCTTAATATGCTGTGTTGCTATGGCTTAAATTCAAATTATGCTGTACTACTGTACCTCTGATGCTAAGGTTTGTTTACTTACCTCGTTATACAAAAGGTCATAGTCAGCAGGCGGCGAGAATTGCTGCCCCTGCAAAGAAGACCGCTCTTTGTATGAAAAAATGGGTGGCTCTTAAAAGAGCCGTTGGTTTTTATCTTAAAGACGGCGATAACACGCTTTACTTTGAGCTGGTGTACTTGGTGACGGCCTTTGTGCCCTCGGACACGGCATGCTTTGCAAGTTCACCGGGAAGCAACAAGCTCACAGCGGTCTGGATTTCCCTGGAAGTGATGGTGGACCGCTTGTTGTAGTGAGCGAGACGAGAAGACTTACCGGCGATGCACTCGAAAATGTCGTTTACGAAGGAATTCATGATGCCCATAGCCTTAGAAAAGATGCCGGTATCAGGGTGCACTTGCTTCAGGACCTTGTACACATAGATAGCGTAGCTCTCCTTCCTTGACTTTCTGCGCTTCTTGCCTCCTTTGCCGGCCGTCTTTGTGACAGCCTTCTTGGAGCCCTTCTTGGCTGGATTAGTAGGCATAATGCTGCTTCTCGAGGAAACTGCGAGAGAATGAAAAAGGGCCGCCTCGCCGCCTCTCTATTTACAGACCTGCATTGTAATTACGTACAATGGAAAACAGTCGTATTATTGGTCACAAATCCAAAGCTCATCATACAAGGCTCCGCCCTCGTCCCATCCTCTCCCGTTCCCTCTCCCCCGACCCTGAGCTAAGCTTTGTTTCCCTGCCCGCCACTTTGTGCGCGCACACGCACACACTATATATATATATATATATATATATATATACAGACAAATATGAAGTATGTATATAGACTTTGAGACAAAACTGTAGTGCTGGTGCAAGGTTTTACCTTATTAGAATATATCTAAAATTATTTCAAATTCTATTAGTCACATACACTTGAGAAAATAGTTATTTCCCCCCCTTCTTCGCCACCCACACACACTAAAAGAAATAATAGCTCGTTTTGTAATATTTGGGTGGCTCTTAAAAGAGCCGTTGTGTTGACGTTATTTGGTAGGTAAGCGCTTAGCTGCCGAAGCCGTAAAGAGTGCGTCCCTGGCGTTTCAGGGCATACACCACATCCATAGCGGTGACGGTCTTTCTCTTCGCATGCTCGGTGTATGTGACTGCATCGCGGATAACGTTCTCCATGAACACCTTCAGTACACCACGAGTCTCCTCATAGATCAGACCGGATATACGTTTACCACCACCACGGCGAGCCAGACGGCGGATAGCTGGCTTAGTGATACCCTGGATGTTATCGCGTAGAACCTTACGGTGGCGCTTAGCGCCTCCTTTGCCGAGTCCTTTGCCACCCTTTCCTCTTCCAGACATGGTGCTGCTCTCACAAATTCAAGCTGCTCAATAAAGAAGCCCCACGCAATGCCCGCCTATTTATTCTCTCTCCACAGGACCTACTTGAGAACAGGCGAGGGGGCGGACCTAAAACCAACGATCACACAAAAGTCCACAAAGTTTTAACAGTAACGCATTACCTTTTTGGTGTAAGTAATCAACAAAGTAATTGAGTTGACTTTTTGAATGACTATTTCTTAGTAGCTAGCACAACACTGGCTACAGGATACTAAATAACTTTTACAGCTGTACTATTTCTGTGTGGTACAGCAACTGCACTGCTTCAGACCATAAAGCTGTTCAGAGGGTGGTGAAAATCAAAAAAAAAAAATGACTCTTCGGCACTCCCCAGCTACCCATCTTGGAGGACATTCACAAGAAACACTGTCTGGAAAGGGTGAGGGCCATTATTATCAAAGATACCTCTCACCCCAACCATGAACTGCCATCGGGAAGATGCTGCAGGTGCCTCAGAGCCCGCACAAACAGACCAAAACATAACCTTATTCCTATGGCTGTTACTGCATCATATAATCTCAACAAATACACTACTGCCATGGCACTTTTTGTCTTATTGCACTGTTTTATCCACTATGCATTTCTGCACCATCCAACTTAAGTTAGCAATGTACTTCTAAATAGTTCACCCATATTTATTCGGTATTCATGTTATTTTGTATTCATATTCATGTGCTTCTTTCATGGATTAATATATGTACATATCCATATAATGTTATTGAGCATGTTATTGATCTATCTATCTATCTATCTATCTATCTATCTATCTATCTATCTATCTATCTATCTATCTATCTATCTATCTATCTATCTATCTATCTATCTATCTAGGCTCTGTACATGTATCTTGCACAATGACAATAAAGTTAACAATAAATCTAATCTAATTTTGTTGTCTTTTAGACATAAAAGATGTATAGACTTTTATTTTAAAATATTGAGTTCCTTGATGTCACTTCCGGTTGCCGGTTTTTGGTGTCATTGTTTAAGGACGTATGCCATTTTTTTACACATGCTTTTATATCCAGTGTAATCCATGCTGATGCAATGTTGTAAGTTTACATTTTTTATAGATATATTTCTTTAGTTGATGTCATGTTTACTTTTTGAACCCAGCCATTAGGGGGGCACAAGCCAGTGTACTCTTAGTGCCGGTCCCAAGCCCGGGTAAATGGGGAGGGTTGCGTTAGGAAGGGCATCCAGCGTAAAACATGTGCCAAATCAAATATGCGGATCACAAATGAGAATTTCATACCGGATCGGTCGAGGCCCGGGTTAACAACGACCGCCACAGGTATCGTTAGCCGACAGGGTACCGGTGGAAATTGGGCTACTGTTGGCCGAAGGAGGAGAAGGAGAGGAGGAAGGCGTCTTCAGAGACGGCAGGAAAAGGAGCAGTGTAGGAGAGTAGAGGTTCGGGTTGGTACTTTAAATGTTGGTACTATGACATGTAAAGGGAGAGAGATAGCTGATATGATGGAGAGGAGAAAGGTAGATGTGTTGTGTGTTCAGGAGACCAAGTGGAAAGGGAGTAAGGCCAGGAACATTGGAGGTGGGTTTAAACTGTTTTATCATGGTGTGGATGGGAAGAGAAATGGTGTAGGGGTGATTCTGAAGGAAGCGTACAGTAAGAGTGTAGTGGAGGTGAAGAGAGTTTCTGATAGGGTGATGATCGTGAAGGTGGAAGTTGAAGGGATGATGATAAATGTCATCAGTGCCTATGCTCCACAAGTTGGCTGTGAGATGGAGGAGAAAGAAAGATTCTGGAGTGAATTAGATGAAGTGGTAGATGGTGTACCTAGGAAAGAACGATTGGTGATTGGGGCAGACTTTAATGGGCATGTAGGTGAAGGGAACAGAGGTGATGAGGAGGTGATGGGTAGGTATGGTTTTAAGGAGAGGAATGTGGAAGGGCAGATGGTGGTAGATTTTGCTAAAAGGATGGAAATGGCAGTGGTGAACACGTATTTTAAGAAGAAGGAGGATCATAGGGTGACGTATAAGAGTGGAGGAAGGTGCACACAGGTGGATTATCTTCTGTGTAGGAGATGCAACCTGAAGGAGATTGGAGACTGTAAGGTGTTGGCGGGGGACAGTGTAGTTAGACAGCATCGGATGGTGGTCTGTAGGATGGTTTTGGAGGCGAAGAAGAAGAGGAGGAAAGTAAGGTTTGAAAGAAGAATAAGATGGTGGAAACTGAAGGAGGAAGAGTGTAGTGTGAGGTTCAGGGAAGAGGTCAGACAGGGGCTCGGTGGTGGTGAAGAGGTGCCGGATGATTGGGCAACTACTGCAGGAGTGATGAGGGAGGCAGCTAGAAAAGTACTTGGTGTGACATCTGGAAATAGAAAGCAAGACAAGGAGACGTGGTGGTGGAATGAGGAAGTGCAGGAGAGCATTAGGGGGAAGAGGTTGGCAAAACAGAAGTGGGATCGACAGAGTGATGAGAAAAGTAGGCAGGAGTACAAGGAGATGCGGCAGCAGGTTAAAAGGGATGTGGCGAAAGCCAAGGAAAAGGCATATGAGGAACTGTATAAGAGGTTGGACACTAAGGAAGGAGAAAAGGATTTATACCGATTGGCCAAGCAGAGGGACCGAGCTGGGAAGGATGTACTGCAAGTTAGAGCAATAAAGGATGGAGAGGGAAATGTGTTGACTAGTGAGGAGAGTGTGTTGAGAAGATGGATGGAGTATTTTGAGCAGCTGATGAATGAGGAAAATCAGAGAGAGAGAAGGTTGGAGGATGTGGAGTTAGTGAAGCAGGATGTAGATAGGATTAGTAAGGAGGAAGTGAGAGCAGCGATTAAGAGGATGAAGAATGGAAAGTCGGTTGGACCAGATGACATACCGGTAGAAGCGTGGAGATGTTTAGGAGAGATGGCAGTGGAGTTTTTAACCAGATTGTTTAACAGGATTCTGGAAGGGGAGAGGATGCCTGAGGAATGGAGAAGGAGTGTGCTGGTACCGATCTTTAAGCATAAGGGAGATGTGCAGACCTGCAGTAACTACAGGGGAATTAAGTTGATCAGTCACACCATGAAGTTATGGGAAAGAGTAGTGGAAGCCAGGCTGAGAGAAGAGGTGACCATCTGTGAGCAACAGTATGGTTTCATGCCGAGGAAGAGCACCACAGATGCCTTATTTGCTTTAAGGATGTTGATGGAGAAGTATAGAGAAGGACAGAAGGAGCTGCATTGTGTATTTGTGGATTTAGAGAAAGCGTACGACAGGGTGCCGAGAGAGGAGTTGTGGTATTGTATGAGGAAGTCAGGTGTGTCAGAGAAGTATGTGAGGGTGGTGCAGGACATGTATGAGGACAGTGTGACGGCAGTAAAGTGTGCAGTAGGTACGACAGACTGGTTCAGGGTGAAGGTTGGACTGCATCAAGGATCGGCCCTGAGCCCTTTCCTGTTTGCAGTGGTGATGGACAGGTTGACGGACGAGGTCAGACAGGAGTCTCCCTGGACTATGATGTTTGCAGATGATATTGTGATTTGTGGTGAGAGTAGAGAGCAGGTTGAGAAGAGCCTGGAGAGGTGGAGATATGCGCTGGAGAGAAGGGGAATGAAAGTCAGTAGGTGTAAGACAGAGTACATGTGTGTGAATGAGAGGGAGGGCAGTGGAGTGATGCGGTTGCAGGGAGAAGAGGTGGAGAAGGTGGAGGAGTTCAGGTACCTGGGGTCAACAGTGCAAAGTAATGGAGAGTGTGTTAGGGAAGTAAAGAAAAGAGTGCAGGCAGGGTGGAGTGGGTGGAGAAGAGTGACAGGAGTGATTTGTGATAGAAGAGTATCTGCAAGAATGAAAGGGAAAGTTTATAGGACTGTGGTGAGACCTGCGATGTTGTATGGATTAGAGACAGTGGCATTGAGTAAAAGACAGGAGGTGGAGCTGGAGGTAGCAGAGCTGAAGATGTTGAGGTTTTCGTTGGGAGTGACGAGGATGGACAAGATTAGAAATGAGTTTATTAGAGGGACAGCACATGTAGGATGTTTTGGTGACAAGGTGAGGGAGGCGAGATTGAGATGGTTTGGACATGTGCAGAGAAGGGACATGAATTATATTGGTAGAAAAATGCTGAAGATGGAGCCACCAGGTAGGAGGAAAAGAGGAAGGCCAAGGAGGAGGTTCATGGATGTGGTGAGGGAAGACATGCAGGTAGTTGGTGTAAAAGAGGCAGATATAGAGGACAGGGTGGTATGGAGACGGATGATCCGCTGTGGCGACCCCTAATGGGAGCAGCCGAAAGAAGAAGAAGAAGAAGAAGATGTCATGTTTACTTTTTATTATTAAAGTAAAAGTCATTTGAATTATTTGCAAAAAAGAAAACGAAAAGAAAAAGTTTATTTTCTGTTTATTTAATTTTCACTCTACTTGTAAGATGTTGTAAGAGCCACAGTAAAAGGCAAGAAACCTAGTCAGTGACGAGGCTTTCGTGGTGAGTAGAAGAAGCTCACGGAAACATCAGCTAGCTCATTAACCAGAGCCTGTGCTAAAGCAGAGGCCACTAAAGTATGCACTACATTTGCAGAACAAGAGGCTAAAGCTAAGATTGACCAGGGTACCAGAGAGGCTAAATACCAGAAAGAAAAAGCTAAAAGAGAAGCCGATTATCAACTAGAAAAGTTACCCTGGCTACACACCGGGAAGCAGCAGTTGCAGAGGCCGAAGCAGCTGTGTGGGAAGAGGCAGACACAATGGAAAATTATGCTGCTTTGGATGGAGTGAACAAGTAAATATGCCCAGTCTCATGTCATCCAATGTATACAGGAAAACAATCCATCTTCAAATTCTCTAGCACAAGTAGCAATTCAAGCTAGTATATCACCATGTTAGTTTCGGAATTTGTGATACCCAGCAAGAAAATCCTAACCCTGTTGCCTGTTGCTTATGAACCATCATATGCTAACATTGCTAACCATCATCCGATAGTTATTGAAGGACTCAGATGTGAGTATGCACCAACTCCCCAATCGAGAAGGTGACCATCGAAGCACATCTAAAATGAGTCACACTGTATTACAAGAACCTAAACAGTCTTCTTTTTTGCAGTATGTTCAGTCAGCCAAACAAAATGCACCAACTTGTGGCATTGTGGCTTGTGGCATTAAACCTATAGTAGCTAAACTACCCAATGGGCTTCAATAAAAATGGATCTCTGCTGGTTCAAGCTACAAAGATGAGAATGAAGGACAGTTTCCACTATTTTAATTCTAGGTTAATAAGCTATTAAGCTAGGAAGGGAAATGACCCTAGCTTTGCCCATTCAAGGCAAGTCAAGAGGTCAAGAGGCTTTTATTGTCATTTCTACTATACACAGTGGTACACAGTACACAGTAAAAACGAGACAACGTTCCTCCGGAACCCTGGTGCTACACTAAACAACAACATAGGGCAACAACACAAGCTACATAAAGTGCATCGAGTGCAACCTAGTGCAAACAGTCAAGACAAGACACAAAAACCAATATAGCACCGACCAGTAAACCTACTGTATACTTGATTATACAATACTTTACGAGAAGACTGTAAAAACTATACGAACTAAAAACTATACCCCGGAAGTGAGTATAAACGGAACAATGTAGTGCAAAAATACAGCAGCAGTCAAAGGTGCAAAAAACAGCATGTAAACATTATAATACAGTGATAAATTATAAATGTGCAAAAAAACAGCAGTTAAGAGTGTGGTACGGTCGAGAATAATGAATAATAATGAATGGTGGTGGAATGGATTGAGATGAGTGATGAGTGTGTGTTAAGTGTTAAGTCCAGGAAAAATTGTACAGTTCGGTAACACACATTTAAGTGTGTGTGTGTGTGTGTGTGTGTGTGTGTGTGTGTGTGTGTGTGTGTGTGTGTGTGTGAGAGTTCCATTTCATTTCTGTGTATTGAGAAGCCTGATGGCTTGTGGAAAGAAAGTCTTGTTGTGGCAGCCCGAATGCTTCGGAACCGTTTTTACTAACTGATATAAAAAGATAGTCCTCAGTGCCTCTGTCGCTCTCGGAACCGTTTTGCTATTGGTGCTCCAGTAAGACCAGACCATAGTAGAAAGAACGCCATTTCGGTTCACAAGACCAATGTTTTATCAACAGACTCAAACACAAAAGGTCTTGGTAGAAGCATAAATGACCCAAACAAAAATTGTCCTATACATGGCAAGCCATGTATAGGTATGTACCCCCTAAAGGTATGTAAGACTTTAAGAGCCAAAACTCTGGATGAGAGAAAAATAATTTCTCAAAGAACAAGAAATATATTTTAAGTGCTCTATCTTAACTACTCACATATCCAAAGACTGTACAGCAGCAGTCAAGTGAAAAGAGTGTGATAGCACCTATCATTAATCTGCTATGCATCCGGGCCCCACACCCAAAGTCACGGTTTCCTCAACGCCACTACACAATGGCGGGGAGAGAGAATTAAGCACAACAAAGCTGTCATCAATTTAAACTGCACTGAAGTTTGCGGTGTGGGACAAGTAAGTCGGTCATGTTCAAAGAAAAAGCCACCAAGGCCTATGTCATCCTCAACGACAAAAGTAGCAGGTCATTAGCAAGGTTTAGGTCTAGTCTAGAACGTGCTCTGACACAGCAGAAACATCTGTCCAAAGAGCTGAAAACCTTGTGGTTGAGTCAATTAATGGGAAGGTTACAATCACATTACCACCACTCCTTAAGTGCGATGATCTGATGAACAATCGTTCTGAAATTCCAACACCAAATGCAACCTTACATCACCCACACCTCAGCAAAGTAGCACAGTACATCCCAGGAGTTGATCCTCTTGCTACTTGGTAGAGACATAATAAGGGCGCACAAGGTCCGAGAACAAATCAACAGCTTTCACAATTCTCCTTTCGCCCAACGTCTTGACCTAGGCTGGGTGCTGGTTGAAGGAGTATGCTTAGGGAAAGTACACAAACCATTGGTCAGTACCTTCAAAACCACAGTCCATGACAATAACCACCCCTCAAACTTCCAACCCTGCACAAGCCTCTTACAAATCAAAGATAAGATGTTTTGCTGTGAAGACACAAGAAAGGACTATAAAGCCCAATGAAGCTGTAGAAGAAATTCTGGGACAAATGGTATTCAGTACCGGTAACCATGATAACAAATTAGCATCATCGCTTGAAGAGAAGAACTTTGTGAGATTGATGAATAAGGAAGTTCACAGAAACAAGTGGAATAGTTGGGTAGCACCACTTCCATTTAGACAACCCAAACAACGCTGCCTAACAATCGAGAACAGGCTGTCAAATGATTTGCATCACTCCAGCAGAGTCTGCAGAGGAAGCCAAAGATGCAACAGCAATATGTGGCTTTCATGAGAAAGATATTTGAGAACGATCATGCTGCGGTAGCACCGCGTTTGGAAGGAAACGAAGAAGGATTGTACCTGCCAACATTCGGTGTGTTTCATCCTAAAAAAAACACCAAATCAGAGTGGTCTTTGATTCAAGTGCCCAATACTCAGGCATTTCCCTTAACCAAGTGCTACTTGCGGGCCCAGATCTCAATAACTCACTTTTTGGAGTTCTGATGAGGTTCAGGAAGGAAAGAGTTGCTATCTTGGCAGACATAAAGCAGATGTTTCACTGTTTCATGGTGAGAGAAGACCACAGAAATATTCTGAGATTTTTGCGGTATAAGGACAATGATGTGACAAAGGAAGTTACAGACTTCAGGATGAAGGTCCATGTTTTTGGAAACAGCCAATCTCCTATCTATGGGCTTAGAAGAGCTATTAGAGAAAGTGCACAAAAGCATTGAGCAGACACTGTCAAATTTGTAGAACGGCAATTTTATTTTGACAATTGTCTTTGTTCTTTACCGACAGAGGCAAAAGCCATTAACTGTTAGGTAGAACACAGATTTCACTAGCAGAGTAAAACCTTCAGCTTTATAAATTTGTCTCAAACTTTCAAGAGGTTTTGGAAGCTTTCCAACCTGAAAATTGTGCAGCAGCCTTAAAGGATGTAGAATTTAGTGGAGAAACCGCATTCACTCAATGCAGCCTGGGCCTTTTGTGGGAGATAACAAGTGAAACCTTCACTTACTCTATGTCTAGCGACGCTAAACCATTTACTCCCCATGGAGTCCTCTCAACAGTAAACAGTGTTTTTGACCCCTTGGGGTTTCTGGCCCCAATCACAATATAGGGAAGGGCCCTTCTATGGGAGCTAACAGCTGGATCGTCAGAATGGGACACACCTCTGCCTAAAGATAAACACAGTAAATGGGAAGCATGGAGAAACTCTCTTCAAGACTTATGACAACTTCATATACCAAGGACCTTTACTGCAGCTTCTTTAGCCAAGGCAGAATGAACAGAGCTTCACGTGTCCAGTTAAGCTTGATTACTTGATATATACAAATACTTGAAGGTTGTAGAAAAGGATGGTCAAACACACGTCGGATTTGTCACGGGGAATCGAAACTAGTACCCCAGGCTGAACCAACCATTCCCAGACTGGAACTATGTGCGGCAGTTTTAGCCATAGAAATGGCTGAACTTATTCATGATGAACTAGACTTTATCCACCAAGTTTTTCACTGATAGCAAAGTAGTCCTGGGCTATATATTCACTGAGTCCATAACAGGGTTCAGCGGATTTGCCAGACCACAACGTTAGACCAGTGGCCTTATGTACCTACAGAGGACAATCTTGCGGATCATGCCTCAACATCAATTCCGGTCTCACACTTGACACAAACGACATGGTTAATGGGACCCATTTTCTTACACAAGCCTTTCCAAATACCCGAATCTAACTAATTGAATTAGAACTGGACATTGAAATCTGCCCACAAGTGATAAGCTTTTCTACACAACTCCAAGAGAAAATCCTTTGCTCAGAATGCTTTGAAAGATTCTCTAATTATGACTCTTGAATGGGCCATAGCTCTCCTGAAAGAGTGCTAGGTCTTTCAAATCCTCCAACTGTGTCAATAAGTGCAAAGGGTGGAATAGATATAATTTACCTCGCACCCCAGATGAACTATTCCAAGCCAATCATGCCTAACCCACGATGCTTTGTGTACACTGATGGCAGAGGTGGCAGCAATCATAAATGCAAGGCCACTAATTCCAGTTTCAAGCAATCCTGAGAATCCCTTCATTCTGACACCATCGAAGTTCCTGACTCAAAGTGCTCAGAGTGCTATCCCCACCAGGACACTTTTCAGATAAGGACCTTTTTACCAAGCAATGGAGACAAGTGCCAGCTCTTTCAGATAAATTCTGGAAAAAGTGGAGCAGAGAGCATTTGCCTACTTTGCAATGCTGAAATGAAATGGACCAAGATACACCAGAATCTGCACGTTGGTGATGTCGTGCTTCTGAAAGACAATAAAGTTGCCCGCAACAACTGGCCTATGGCTATAGTTACAAAAAGCTTTCCCTGGAGAAGACGGGAGAGTGAGGAAGGGAGAACTGAGGACCACAGATAAAGGACATCCAAGGACTTTCTTTAGACCAGTCACGGAAGTTGCCTTACATTTGTCTGAGAATGGATATGAATCTAATTCATAGGTTAATTTTAATAACCTCACCGAGGTCAGGCGGGGAGTGTGTTGTTTTTTTAGACATAAAGATGTATAGACCTTTATTTTAAGTGTCTGTTGCCGGGTTTTTGGTGTCATTGTTTGAGAAAGCATGCAATTTTTTATACATGCTTTTATATCCAGCGTAATGCATGCTGTAATCCATACTGAAGCAATGTTGTAAGTTTACATTTTTATAGATATAGTTCTTTACTTAATGTCATGAGTATTATTAAAGTAAAAGGCATTTTAATTATTTAATATAATATAGATACACATTTTATATATATATATATATATATATATAGAGAGAGAGAGAGAGAGAGAGAGAGAGAGAGAGAGACCAAAAGTTTGGACACACCTTCTCATTTAAAGAGTTTTCATGACTATGAAAATTGTAGATTTACACCGAAGGCATCAAAACTATGAATTAACACGTGGAATTATATATGGAATTATATACATAACAAAAAAGTGTGAAACAACGTGTGACACTTTGGCCACAAGATGGTAGTCACTCTCCGTGCAGAACAGCAAGGGACTGCGGATCAACCCACTTTAAAATAAATAAATAAATAAATAATAACAGTTAAGATGCAGCGCTCTCACCGCTGCGACCCGGGTTCGATTCCCGGTCAGGGAACCATCCCCAGCCACTCTCAGTGCCGGTCCCAAGTCCGGATAAATTGGGGAGGGTTGCGTTAGGAAGGGCATCCAGCGTAAAACATATGCCAAATCAAACGTGCGGAGGATCCGCTGTGGCGACCCCTAACGGGAGAAGCCGAAAGAAACTATATATTGCGACAGTAATAAGTCCCTTGCTGTTCTGCACGGAGCGTGACTACCATCTTGTGGCCAAAGTGTCATTTTGCAAGTATTCCCATTCTCTTTCTTATTGACCTCATGGATTTTATGCGTTAGGAACAATTTGACATAACGTAAATCCAAAGCACTATATGTATGTTTTCTCTCTTTGTCTGTTTCTTCTAAACAGACTATATAACCATTTGTTTAAACAACCACGGTATAGACCTGCTTGTTTTACTAAGTCAATGAGGTGGCTCTCCCTTACTCCTCCAACCGCTAGGGGCTGGACGCCATGGCTCAGGCATGGCCAAGGCTGCATCTGTACGCCTTCCCCCCTGTCGCTCTGCTTCCAGGAGTTCTGGAGTCCATCTAATCCTGGTAGCTCCAAGGTGGGCAAGCAAACCATGGGTCGCGGACCTGGTAGCTCGGGAGTGCCCGTCCGGAGCTGTGGAGGCTGTGGCTGTGGCCACACCGAGATGGTAGAAAGCATTCTCTACCCCAGAGCTCCCTACACGAGGAGGTTGTATGCCACCAGGTGGCATCTGTTCTGCTCGTGGTATAAGCACCTCCAGCTGGATCCAGTTCACTGCCCGGTTGGTTCAGTGCTGGATTTTCTCCAGGGAGAATTCGCCAAGGGGTTGGCTCCGTCCACCCTAAAAGTCTACTTCTGGCCCCTAAGTCCTTCTCTAGCTGTGTTGACAGACTGGTCAGTCTGGCGTGATTGGACACTCGCTCCCAAAGCATTTTGATGTTTGTTGATATATTAGCAGAATGGAAGCTAGAAGTCTCTGTTGTAGTTGTTGGATGGTCTGTTAAGGTGTCTTCATTAGTTGTTTTTTTGCATGGGATTGTCCCATCTACATTATCCTTTTCTATATCTTTCTGTCTGTCTGATTTTGAAGGTTCTGGTAGCAGAATATATTCATCTTCATAGCTGCTGGAAGATGAATTGCTTGTTGAACTTTCTCTGTGTCACTATTGCTGGAATGACTGTCCTCTCTACTCCATGCATCTGCTGTTCCTTATGTCTGTCCATCTTGTATGTCGTCTTGGGCTTGCTGAACGTTATTTGAGTCTCTTTCCTGTTGTTCCATGTCTTATCTCGCTGTATCTTGTCGTAGTCCCTCCTTAAGCAGTGCTTTTGTTAGATTGCTGTATGAGTTTGGGCAGCCGAAGTACGAGTGCCCGGTTCCACCACACAGGTTGCAGGTTCCGTCGTCTGTACACTCTTTGCCTTTTTGGCCGAAACTGCCACATTTCCGGCATTTCTGTTTGTTTCAGTCCTTGACCTGATGTTCTGTTGAGATGCAAATAAAGCACCTTTAAATCTGTCCAGGATAGTTAATTGATCTGTTGTATGGTCCCATGGAGATGGTGTTGGAGATTCGCATCAGCTCTCCTCCTTGTTGTGTTTTAACTTTAACCTTGTTCTTTTGCACTCCATACCAGATGCCAAATTGGTCTACTGGTTTTTGCATTGGTTGGATTATTTCACAGAATCCACTGAGGTAAACCTCCACGTTTTTATCTGCTACTCTTGCTGTCCAGAATTTCACAACCAAGTGCTTAATAATCATGTGCAGCTGATGTAACTAGTTCCCAGTTTTTCCACTCGCAGATCATGTGTTGAAAATATTGATGAAAGGTTCCAGAGTTTGTTCCCGAAAGAAGCAACGTTCATGTTCACGTTTATTGGGCAAGGTTATGAATGAATAAATATCCACCGCTTGGATCCACTCCGTTTGTAGGAGATGCACTCCCACCTGTTTCCTGTTGGGGCTTCACCTTCTCCCTTGAACTTTAAGTGAGCCCAGTGCAGAATGAGCGTTTGCGGAGTCATGGGAGGAAAAAGTCTTTATTTTGTGCGTGTTAAAGACTTCTTATCCAAAGAAGAGAGAAAATAGTTTCAGCAAGGGAAGAAATCTGCTCAAATGCCAGGTTTAACCACCAGTTTTGCTTTTTTAAATGACTCAGATCTTCCGTTCTCTCCATAGATTTTCTATGGGATTTAGGTCAGGTGATTCGCTCTGGTCACCGTGTACAGACCCCCAGGGCCCTACGCTGATTTTCTTCATGAGTTTGCTTGTTTTTTCTCAGATCTCTTGATCAGTTTTGATAAAGTGCTGCTTGTAGGAGATTTTAATATTCATGTAGATGATGCAAACGATGCCCTAGGATTATCATTTGTCGATTTACTAAACTCTTTTGGAGTTAAACAAAACGTCACCAGACCAACCCACTGTTTTAACCACACACTAGACTTAATAATATCCCACGGAGCAGACGTCACTGATATAGATATTTTACCCCAGAGTGATGACATCACAGACCATTATCTCATACTGTACACACTACCGGTAGAGCAGATTAACCGTGTTTCACCACGGTATCGACTTGGTAGGACTATTGTTCCAACCACTAAGGACAGATTCATAAATAGCCTGCCTGATTTATCTCAGTTTCACATTAAACCCATAACTGCTGATCATCTTGATGAGATGGCGAACAACATAGACCTTATCCTCACTAGCACTTTAGACACTGTTGCCCCCATCCGGTTAAAAAAGGTTCGAGAACAAGCACCTGCCCCTTGGTATATTAGTCATACGCATGCCCTAAAGAGAACAGCACGTAATCTGGAGAGAAAATGGAGGAAAACTAAATTGGAGGTATTTAGAATTGCGTATAAAGACAGTATGCTCAGCTACAGACAGGCGCTAAAAGCTGCTAGAGCTGAACACCTGAGCAAACTCATAGAAAATAACAAAAACAATCCCAGGTTCCTTTTCAGTACAGTCGCTAAATTAACAACAAATCAGGAATCTGAAAAATGTGTTCTATCACAGTTTAGTAGTGAAGACTTTATGAATTTCTTCACTGAAAAAATAGATAACATTAGAAAAACAATTGTGGCAGTTCAACCTCTGACAGCATCTCCCGACACAATCGTACCTACAACCCCACAACTACACTGTTTTACATGCATAGGACAGGAAGAGCTGTATGATGCTATTATGAAAGCTAAATCAACAACATGTCAGTTAGATCCAATTCCCACTAAACTACTGAAGGAAGTGTTATATACAGCTGGTGAGCCTCTTCTCAATATTATTAACTCCTCACTATCGTTAGGTCATGTCCCTAAATCCCTCAAGTTAGCAGTTATTAAGCCCCTCATTAAAAAACCTAATCTGGATCCAAACACGCTATCGAATTACAGACCAATTTCAAATCTCCCATTTATGTCTAAGATTTTAGAAAAGATTGTCGCTGCCCAGTTATGTAACCACTTGCAGGAGAACAATATCTTTGAAGAGTTTCAGTCAGGTTTTAGGCCCCATCATAGCACAGAAACTGCTCTAGTTAAAATCACTAATGACCTGTTTTTAGCTTCAGACCAAGGCTACATCTCCCTATTAGTTTTACTGGATCTTAGTGCTGCGTTCTACACTATAGATCATGATCTTCTCCTCGATCGCTTACAGAATTACATCGGGATTCAGGGACAGGCATTAAGCTGGTTTAAATCCTACCTGTCCAATCGTTACCATTTCGTAGATTTAAATGGAGAGCTATCCAGGATAATGCTAGTAAATTATGGCGTGCCACAAGGGTCAGTTCTAGGACCCCTGCTTTTCACAATATACATGCTTCCGTTAGGAAATATTATTAGAAGGCATGGAATTAGCTTCCATTGTTATGCTGATGATACCCAGCTATATATTTCATCCAAACCAGGCGATACAGCTCAATTAGCTCGCATAACTGAGTGTATTGAAGAAATAAGAGATTGGATGACCCATAACTTTCAGCTATTAAATTCTGATAAAACGGAGATTTTGCTCATCGGCCCAAAAATAGTACACAGAAGCTCCAGCATCTCAGCCTGCATTTAGACGGTTGTTCTGTAACTACTAGTTCAACGGTAAAAGACCTGGGAGTTATTTTAGACAGCAACCTATCTTTTAAAAATCACATCAGTCAAGTTACAAAAACAGCCTTCTTCCACCTTAGAAATATTTCTAAGCTAAGAAACATGTTATCTATATCTGATGCAGAGAAGCTCGTCCATGCGTTCATGACCTCTAGAATAGACTATTGTAATGCGTTACTAGGTGGATGTCCTGCATCATTAATAAACAAGCTTCAGTTAGTTCAGAATGCGGCAGCAAGAGTTCTTACTAGGTCAAGAAAATACGATCATATAACCCCAATCTTATCGTCCCTACATTGGCTTCCTGTTAAGTTTCGAATAGACTACAAACTACTGCTACTCACTTATAAAGCACTAAATGGTTTGGCTCCCATGTATCTATCCAGTCTTTTAACACGCTACAATCTGTCACGCTCCCTGAGATCTCAAAACTCTGGGCTTCTAGTAGTTCCTAGAATAGTGAAGTCCACTAAAGGCGGTAGAGCATTTTCACATTTAGCTCCTAAACTCTGGAATAGTCTTCCTGACAGTGTTCGGGGTTCAGATACACTCTCCCAGTTTAAGTGTAGATTAAAAACATATCTTTTTAGCAAAGCCTACACATAACACACATCACACACATGCACATTATTAACTTGTGCTGTTAATATCATGAACAGCAGCTACGCTAATTCCTCTCCACTGCTTCTCTTTCTCTCCCCATCCCGAGGCATCCTGAGGTTTGGCCAGCTCCAGTCACCTCCCACCTCGTGAAGATTATGGACCAATGGATGATCATGGAGAAGTAGATGCCGAGTGTTTAAAGGCCCTGGCATGGAGAAGCTGATGCTGGATCTATGATGATCACAAATTGTTCTGTATTGTTGAAAGATTTATGATCAAACTCTTGATGTCACCCATATGAGGATGGGTTCCCCTTTGAGTCTGGTTCCTCTCAAGGTTTCTTCCTCATATCATCTAAGGGAGTTTTTCCTTGCCACTGTCGCCACGGCTTGCTCATCAGGGACAAACGCACACCATTGTGACTGGGCCATTTAAGCAACTTGATTTTCTTTCTTTGAAATCACTTCATTGTTTCCTTGGCCTTGTGTTTGGGATCATTGTCTTGCTGAAATATCCACCCTCTTTTCATTTTTAGCTTTCTGGTAGATGGCAGCAGATTTTTATCCAGAATGTCCCGGTACATTTCTCCATTCATCCTGCCTTCAATAATATAAAGTCTGCCAGTACCCCTTGCTGAAAAGCAGCCCCAAACCATGATGCTTCCACCCCCAAACTTAACTGTTGGTATCGTGTTCTTGGGGTGGTGGGCAGTGGCATTTCTTCTCCAAACATGGTGTGTAGAATGAATGCCAAAAAGTTCAATGTTGCTTTCATCTGACCATACTATAGTCTCCCAATAATCCACAGGCTTCTCCAAATGCTCTTTCGCAAACTTTAACCAAGCCTCAACATGCTTTTTGTTCAGCAATGGAGTCTTGCGTGGTGAGCGTGCATGGATGCTATGGCAGTTCAGTGCATTGCTTTAGTTTTCTTTGAAACAACAGTACCTGCTGATGCAAGGTCTTCCTGAAGTTCTGCCCGAGTGGTTCTTGGCTCTTGACGAACTCTTCTGATTATTCTTTGAACTCCTCGGACAGCGATCTTACGTGGAGCACCTGATCGTGGCCGGTTTATGGTGAACTGATGCTCTTTCCATTTCCGGATAATGGCCCCCACAGTGCTCACAGGAACATTCAGCATTCTGGAAATGCACCTATAACCATTCCCATAAAAATGCTTTTCAACGATAAGATTACGAAGATCTTGAGAGAGTTTTATGCTTTTACCCATCATGAAGTCTTTCCTGTGTGCCTCCTGGGTAATGAGAAGCCTTTATAGGCCATCAATTAGGACTAAAGCAGCTGATATAAATTAGTACTAATAGGGGCAGGGTTTCTCTCTCAATACTGACAGATTTCAGGTGATCTCCTGGCTTTCTATGCCATTTTGCACCTTGTTATCTTCATGTGTTCAATACTTATTGCCTATGTCATTTCACTTTATTTATTATGTTTCCCTATAGTTCTTCTATCTATAGTCCTTTGTCTCTTTAATTCACACACAACATGTTTAAAAACGGTCTCAGCAGGAATATGGCACTGATTGATAATAATCATGCATCGTGTTTTCCATATTTTATAATTCACAATACATATTACCATCCAAAAGAATTCCTTTGTTTGTTTGTCCAAATCTTTTTAAAAAATGCCGTACCTAATAGTTTTCTCATGTATATAAATATTCAATCCAATCTTCATGACTTTTTGCCATATCTCCTCTGAGCGTGGACATTGTATCAGTACAATTGTTTATAGGATATTCTTTAGTTGTTACAAAACAGCTCCATTTTACAACACAACATACTGCTAGTCTGCCTACACTTATTAACCATGCCATGTCACGCACATTTTCTGAGATATTTTGTGTATTAACATTCTGAATACACTGTTCACTTTCTGCCGTGTTTAGATATTTGGGTTTGTATAACCCCCCGTGTTCATGTTCAGCAATTTTTTTATTAATGTTTTTGCTGGATGAATTTATCCAGTCAATATTTAAATATTTGATCCCCATATGTTAATTTAAAGAATGGTATACTTTGTCTTCCTTTTCCCCGCTTTTTTAACCAAGATTTATTTTCCCCTATCCAATCTGCGTCCCTGTTTATTGCCTGTGTTAAATTTTTACAGAAAGCTATAAATAATGTTTTGCCGAGCTCAACTGCATTAAGGCCTCCTAGTTCCTTTGGTTTAAACAAAATTGTTCCACATTCCCAAAATCCCTAATTCTTAAATTTATCTAATCTCTTCCCTTAGTTCATTTACCACCTCACTGTTTTGAGGCATGTTGTATTGAGTTTCCAAACCCTGCTCTGGACTTCAAGATCTAAAAGTATTCTTAAACACACTGCCAAATGATCAGACTCTAAAAGATATTCGGTTCTATATTGTATGACTTTTATTCTATTTAAAACGTATATATATTCTCGTTTTAGTTTTTGAGTCAAACCTGGTGAAGCCGTAATCATCAGGGAATTTTTCCCTAAAATTATCTTTAATTTCGCATGTGTCAGTTACTGTTTTTAGGACATTCCCTTAAATCCTTTAACTACTTAAATTGTTTTGTGTGATGAAATTTTATCCTTTTCACTTGTGATTGTGTTAGTCACCACATATTATAACATTGTACCCAACATTTACAATTTCATATAGTTTATAAAATATTTTTATTTTCCCGGCTCTATCTGGAGGAGTGTAGACATTGATTATTCTTAACTTTTGGTTCTTATGCCAGCAGTCTACCAGGAGAAGTCTACCAGGTATTATTTCCCGATGTAAGATAACTTCTGTTTTCTCCCTAAAGAATATATCCACTCCATCAGCTCGATCTTTGCCTATAGATATAATTGTACAGTCATTTATCCATTTATTTTTTACACTATCAATATCTGGCTGACTAGTTAGCCTTAATTCTTGTGGACAAATTATGTCAAACTTTTTTCCCAAAAGAGAGGTCATTTAACTTTCTTTGTTCTTTATTGACTGTATACCTCTTACATTAATTGAGACAATATTTAATGACATAATAAAATAAAGAATGGAGTCATCTCTTAGTTTCTTTTTATTTTTTTTGTCTGAAGATAACGGTGATGTCCTTTTTCGCTTTTTTGGATTAGTGACAACTTTTGTGTTAATATTGTCTGTGTTCTTAGTCAAAACTTTATACCTATTAGCAGAGTGGAAGCTCAAGGTCTCTGTTGGAAGGTCAGGTAAGGTGTCATCATTAGTTGGTATTTGCATGGAGATTGTCCCATCTATTTTGTCTTTTTCTTTATATTTCTGTCCGTCTAATTTTAATGGTTCTGGTAACGGGATATATTCATCTTCATAGCTACTGGAAGATGTATTACTTGTTGAGCTTGTTTTGTCTGTGTCACTGTTGCTGGATTGACTGTCTTCTCTACTCCATTCCTCTGCTGTTCCTTGTGTCTGTCCATCTTGTATGTCATCCTGGGCTTGCTTGACGTTATTTGAGTCGCTTTTCTGTTGTTCCGTGTCGTGTCCCGCTGTATCTTGTCGTGGTCCCTCCTTAAGCAGTCCTTTTGTTCGATTGCTGTACGAGTTTGGGCAGCTGGAGTACGAGTGTTCGGTTCCACCACACAGGTTACAGGTCCCTTCGTCTGTACACTCTTTGCCTTTGTGTCCGAAGCTTCCACATTTCCAGCATTTCTGTTTGTCACAGTCCTTGACCTGGTGCTCTGTTGAATTGCAAATAAAGCACCTTTGAATTTGTACAGGATAGTTAATTGAGCCGTTGTATGGACCCATGAAGATGGTGTTGGGGATGCATCAGCTCTCCTCCTTGTTGTTTCTTGACTTTCACCTTGTACTTTCACACACCATACCAGACACTGAATTGGTCCACTCCGTTTGTAGGAGATGCAGTCCTACCTGTGTCCTTTTGGGTGCTTCACCTTCTCCCGTGAACGTCGTTTAGTGAAAAAAAGACAAACATGTTTACTTTTTCTTGGGCCCTGTCTTTTTTTCGCCGTTTCGGGCTTCACGGTCAAAGCCTTCTTGGGGCTCTTGGCTGCCTTTTTAAGAGTCGCTGACTTTTTCGCTTTCTTGGGACTCTTAGTGGCCATTTTGGCGGTCAGTGCAGGCTTCTTTGCCTTCCTCGGGGACTTCTTGGCAGCGGCAGCAGGTTTCTTGGCCGCCACTTTCTTGGACTTCTTCGCCTTAGCAGCAACTGGCTTCTTCGCCTTATTTGCGTTCTTCTTTGAGGGCTTCCTGGATTCGGTCTGCTTCTTGTTCAGCTTGAAAAAGCCAGACATGCTGGTCCCTTTGGTCTGTAGAAGAGTGCCTGTCAGCACAAGACACTTGATTGATTTTTCTCGCATTTTGTACAAACACGCCACACTAACGTGAAATACTGTTGTGCTGCACTAAGCCAAATTCAAATTATGTTGTGCTGCTATGGCCCTAATGTGAAACACTTTGTGCTACTATAGCTCTAATGCTAATTATGTGGACTGCAATCGCTCTAATTTAAATTATGTTGTGCTGCTATGGCCCTAATGTCAAACACTTTGTGCTACTATAGCTCTAATGCTAATTATGTAGTGCTACTATGGATCTAATTTAAATTATGTTGTGCTGCCATGGCCCAAATTTGAATTGTGTTGTTCTACTATAGCTCTAATGCTAAAAATGTTGTGATGCTAAAAATGTTGTGCTGCTAAAGTCAAGTCAAGAGGCTTTTATTGTAATTTGTACTATACACAGTTGTACACGGGACACAGTAAAAACAAGACAACGTTCCTCTGGAACCCTGGTGCTACACTAAACAACATAGAGCTACAGCACAACACAACACTCTGTATGCTGACTCGTCGTTCTTGCTGATTAGACCCACCACGGTCGTGTCATCGGCAAACTTGACGATGTGATTTGAGCTGTGCATTGCTACACAGTCATGAGTCAGCAAAGTGAACAGCAGTGGACTGAGCACACAGCCCTGGGGGACCCCAGTGCTCAGTGTCGTGGTGCTGGAAATGCTGTTCCCGATCCGGACTGACTGAGGTCTTCCAGTCAGGAAGTCCAGGATCCAGTTACAGAGGGAGGTGTTCAGGCCCAGTAGGCTCAACTTCTCAATCAGGTGCTGAGGAATGATTGTGTTGAATGCTGAGATGAAGTCAATAAACAGCATTCGTACATATGAATCCTTTTTGTTCAGGTGGGTGAGGGCCAGATGGAGGGTTGTGAAGATAGCATCGCCCGTGGAACGGTTCGGACGATACGCAAACTGCATAGGGTCCAGGGAGGCTGGAAGCTGGATCTTAATGTGCCTCATGACAAGCCTCTCGAAGCACTTCATCATGGGTGTGAGCGCGACGGGATGATAGTCATTGAGGCAGGAGACAGTAGATTTCTTTGGCACATCTGGGAGGGAGGCGTCACGGTCACAAGCAGGTGATGTTGTCTTGTAATTTGTGATCGTCTGGATGCCCTGCCACATGCGCTGAGTGTCTCCACTGTCCTGGAAGTGGTTGTGGATTTTCTTTGCATGTGTGCACTTCCCCTCTCTGATGGCACGGGACAGTTTGGCCCTTGCTGTTTTTAAGGCCGCATTGTCCCCTGTTCTGAAGGCAGAGTCTCTTTGTTTTAGCAGCACACGCACATTTACAGTCATCACCGTCTTCTGGTTGGAGTGTGTAGTGATAGACTTGGAGATGGTCACATTATCAACGCATTTGCTGATGTAGCTTGTCACTGATGATGTGTACTCCTCCAAGTTGGTTGAATCGCCGTTGGTTGCAGTCTCTCCAAACATGTCCCAGTCAGTGCACTCAAAACAGTCCTGAAGAGCAGAAGTAGCTCTTTCTGGCCAGGTTTTCACCTGTTTCAGAACCGGTTTAGAGCGTCTGATGAGCGGTTTGTATGCTGGAATTAATATAACAGAGCTGTGGTCTGAGTATCCAAGATGGGGGCGGGGCTCCGCACGATACGTGCCGGGGATGTTTGTGTAAACAAGATCCAGCGTGTTCGCTTCTCTCGTTGCAAAGTCCACATGCTGATGGACTTTAGGAAGCACAGTCCTGAGATTCACATGGTTGAAATCTCCGGCGATAATAAACAACTTGGACTTGGCTCGTCCAGTTGTCCCTATAAAGGATACATTGTTGTAGATGTTTCATTGCCTGTGTCTCTCACTGGTGTAGAAGAGTCTGTATCCATCCTTGCTTTAGTCTGCCCAGACCCCAAAGGTCCTACACAGTTTCCAGTATTAATCTTTGTTCCAGAGACTAACAGCGCTTACTAAGCCCACAAGTGTGACAAATACTGCCCACACTCTACGAATTCAGACCCCTCCAGTCTGCCATACACCACAGAGCTTTAAAACATCTGATCCTGATCAGCCAGAAGGGAAAGTGAAATGGGTGGGCCCAGGAAACTTTATTGTCCCGTCCCGGGGTGAGCTTTATGCTACGTGCAAAAATGGAGTCCAAAAAGCCACTAAAAGACGATATCTTTATAATTGAATCTCCATCAGCTGATTCACTTCCTGCTGGACTGTTCATTCCCCCGGTGGTATTGCACTTCTCTGCTGTGGATGTGAAGAATTTTAGAGTCTTGGTCCACAATGAAACAAGCAAAGATCTGCCTATTACTGCTGGCACTATAATTGCACATGTATTCGCTACTGACACAGTTACCGTGACGCCCGGAGTCCAAAACTCAAAGCCTATCGATCCAGATATTATAAGAGAAAGATCTGCCCCCTGCTGTAATCTTTATTATTGGAGGAACCAACAGATAGCCTGCACCTTTTGATCTAAGTAGGCGTGGAGGATCATACTGGTACAGAAGTTCACTCAGATACGGTGGTGCGAGACCATTAAGTGCTTCATATGTCAGTAGTAGAATTTTATAATCAATGCGAGATTTGATTGGGAGCCAGTGTAGACTGATTAATACAGGGGTGATGTGGTCATATTTCCTAGATCTAGTGAGGACTCTTGCTGCTGCATTCTGAACTAACTGAAGCTTATTTATGCACCTACTCGCACACCCAGACAGTAAAGCGTTACAGTAGTCTAATCTAGAAGTAACAAAAGCATGAACTAGTTTTTCTGCATCCTGTAACGACATAATATTTCTAATTTTAGCAATATTTCTAAGGTGAAAGAAGGCGATCCTGGTAATATTATTCACGTGAGCCTCAAAGGAAAGACTCGAGTCAATAATCACACCAAGGTCTTTGACAGCCTGGGGGCCTGTTTCTCAAATACACAGTCTGACCTACTTCAATAGATGGACAGTAGACTTTTTCGTTTACGCAGAAATGCGTTCAGCTGCTTTGAGATTAAAATACTCTCTTGCCTTGGCATGAGCATCTTTCAGACGTCGCTGGTGTATAGCAAGCCAATCGTGAGCTGTTTCAACAGCTGACTCCTGTCCTAACAGAGCATCCACTGGAAGATGGGGATCGACCCCAAACAGCAGGTAATGTGGAGAATAGCCTGTAGTCGAGTGGGGGGTTACATTGTATGTATAGACTAATTCTGGCAAGTGTTCTGGCCACCTGCGTTTTTTTTCAGGCAGGAGAGTTTGCAACAGTTCGTGAAGCGTCCTATTGAAACGCTCACACTGGGCATTTCCTGTGGGGTGGTGGGGAGTCGTGCGGCTTTTCTTCACACCATACAGTTTACAAAGTTCTGCGACCACCTCACTTTCAAAACTTCTACCTTGGTCTGAATGCAGACGTTCAGGTACTCCATACTTCATAAACCACTTCCTCAATAAAACTTTGGCTGTGGTGTTGGCCTTTTGATCACGTGTAGGAAAAGCTTGTGTAAATTTTGTAAACACATCTGTGATCACTAATACATTTTCTCTTCCATCTGTGGCAGGTTCTAGTGTAGTGAAATCAATAGCAACTACCTCTAAGGGTCTGCTAGCTAAAAATGCTTTCCTAGGAGGATGGATTTTGGGATGAGGCATTTTGGTTAGTACGCAGCGCTCACAATTTTTTATCCACTGTTTCACATCCTCATGAATTCCCACCCAGAAGCATCGCCGTCTCAAAAGCTCTAGAGTTCTTTTACTACCTTGGTGCCCCATAGAGTCATGTACACTCTGTAAGACCTTGGTCTTTAAACAATCAGGCACAAGGAGTTGAAAGCACTCTCCATGTCTAGCATCTTCAACCACCCTGAAAAGAAGTCCATCTTTTTCTCTAATGTGTAACCAATGCTTCAGTAAAGATAGCACAGGCTTTGTCAGACCTTTTATTTCTCTGAAGTTTGGCTTTGGCTTTTGCTCCCAGAAGGATTTTAAAACACTCAGCACAGGGTCTATACCCTGAAACGTGCCTAGTTCTTTCTGAGTGTATCCTGGTAAGGTGTGGGTATTACCCTGAGATACTGAGTGACCCAAGGGGATTCCCTTTTCGAGCGCCCTCATCTGTCTAACATTGAAGCTATCAAGTCCTGCTGTTGTTAACTCAGTTCTGAGGACAGTTCCTTTCTGGATCATATTACAAATGGCTACACAACCATCAAATTCAACCTCTCCTAGACCAGGATCATGCTCCCCTGCTAAAGGGTGCCTAGATAAAGCATCAGCAGCCTTGTTAGACCGACCTGGCCGGTACTGTACTTCAAAATCAAACACCGCCAACTGTGCCATCCAACGCTGCTCAACAGCACCCAATCTAGCACTGCCAAGATGACACAAAGGGTTATTATCAGTCAAAACTGTAAACTTAGATCCCAACAAGTAGCCCCTAAATTTTTCAACAATTGCCCATTTCAGTGCCAGGAGTTCTAATTTAATGCTGCTATAATTTCTGTCATTCCTTTCAGCATTTCTGAGTCTACGGCTGGCATATGCTATCACTCGTCTTTTCCCACCTTGTTGCTGATACAGAACAGCTCCCAAACCCTGACCGCTAGCATCTGTTTCAACAATGAACGGACGAGTAAAATCAGCAAATCCCAATATTGGTGCACTAGTGAGCCTTTGCTTTAAAACATCAAAAGCACTTTGGCATTCCGAATCCACATACTACACATCATCTGGTTAACTCGAGCGGGAGGTCCAGAATTTAAGCAACAGTTCACCAAGTCATGTAGTGGACTTGCTATTTTAGAAAAATGCTCCACAAACCGTCTATAATATCCACAAAACCCTAGGAAAGATCTTAATTCCTTCAGGGTAGTCGGTACTGGCCATGACTTCACCGCTGCTATTTTGTCTGGATCAGTGTCAATTCTCTCAGCTGAAATCTGATGTCCCAAAAATTTTACTTTCTGCTGTAAGAAGTGGCATTTCTCTAACTTGACTTTAAGACCCGTATTCTGTAGTCTCTTAAGGACAACATCAAGGTGTTCTAGATGTTCTGCAAATGTCTTTGAAAAAATTTTAATGTCATCCAGATAAACTAGCATGATCTGAAAAACTAAGTCATTCATCGTGGTTTGCATTAGCCGTTGAAAAGTTGCAGGCCCATTACAGACACCTATCGGCATCCGCAGATGTTCATAAAGACCGAATGGCGTAGTAAAAGCAGTCTTATATCGGTCATTTTCCTCCACAGCCACCTGGTGATAGCCACTTGCCAGGTCTATAGTCGAGAAGAACTTTGCCCCTTGAAGAGCATCAAAGCTCTCATCAATTCGAGGCAAAGGAAAAGCATCTTTCTTGGTTTTCTGGTTAAGTTTGCGGTAATCAACACACAATCGAATACTCCCATCAGCCTTCCTAACCACAACAACTGGAGATGCATATGAACTGGAGCTCTCCTGGATCACGCCTTTCTTCAACAGCTTGGAGATATGCTCTTTTACCTCCACATACTGATTGGGTGGAATTCGACGATATGGTAAATTCACCGGTACCCCATCAACTAGGTTGATATCATGTGTGACTCTATCAGTATAACCTAGGTCATCATCATCCATAGCCAAGACATCAGTATACCTGGTCAGCAATGCTCTTAACTCCACTTGTTGTTCACTGGTACCTCCAAGATCTAGTTTACCTAAGATTTCCTGCCCACTGAGACTATGAGAATCGGTTGAGTCAACTGAGACATGTTCAGTACTTGCTGAAATACGCTGAAACTTGACTTTAACTTGGGGCTCATCACTGATACACTCTACTGTTGATACAACACCTAAACGTGTCCTAGGGCGTAACCACACATCTTCCTGGTGGAGGTTTACAATTTGAACAGGCACTGTATTGCAACTAGAATTAACCAATGTAGGCAGGATCACCAGACCTCCTGGTAAAGGTCTGTTCAGCGGTTCTACTAGCCTCTGACCTCCACTTTCAAACTCACGTGGGAGCCCTTTAGCCATGACAGTAACCACTGATGCTGCAGGGATGTGTACTTTGTCTCTACCTGCCAATCTTGCTAATGTTTGCCTGTTAATACCGCATTTCTGCACTCGCTGAAAAATACTTCTCCAGTCTGAATCTAGTTTTCCCTCAAGGGTAGTCTCAAACTCAGCATAGACTAGTTGACGACAATGGTTGATGATATTCATACCAATGATACTGGGTACAGAATTCTCAAAACTCTGGGGATCTCTAACTACTAAAAATCCACAATCAGGGATTCTCAAGCTCATGGTTTCCACTTCCAACTCAAGATAGCCTAAGTATGGAATCTCTAACCCGTTAGCTGCAGTCAACTTCAGCCAACTGGCTGTAGACAGCATGTCTTCCTCTTCTCCGCACAAGTGCTGACGGAAAAACTGCTCTTTTATGGTGCTTACTTGGCTACCCGTGTCTAATAAACAACGTGTTAAGACACCACCTATCTTTATGTCCACAACCGGGCATGTTCCCACCGCACGGGCAAGTAACTGGTCATGTAACGTGCTGATTCTGGTTGGGTCTACGTTGTGACCCCTAATTGCTCGACTCATAGCAGTGGAGGCATCTTGGTTCCGGTCTACATATTGCTCATGATTCGTTTGCAGCTTGATTACACGTTGCTTCTTTGGGCAGTTCTTAGCTATGTGTCCTTCTCCTTGGCATTTTAGACAGATTGGTTTGCCATCATCTGTGAATCTCAATTGAACCTGAGGTCTGATACCAGATTGATTGCTAGGGCTTTCCTTCTGGACAGCCAAGGTCTTTACAGCTGCGGTAAGCTCACTGATCTGTTTTCCTTGTTCAGCTACTACTTTGAGGAGATCCTCTAAAGTCACTGAATGTGGTTCACTGGCCTTAACTACGGTGCACCGAGCCTCGTTATCCCCCCTATCAGATCCCTTACATCTGTTCTTAGAGTTTCGTGAATGACTAGACTCGTCCTCAACTGACAACAATAATGCTTCTTCACGTACCTCTATTATTGAAGAGTCTGGATTCCCTCTGGCAAATTTTCTTAGCTCTCTTTTTATCACTGGGTCTCTGAGCCCTTTAATAAACTGATCCCTAAGAACTTGGTTCTGATTCGGTAAAGCATTTGGGCTTTGTTGTAAAACAGTTTTTCAAATCTGACACAATGCATGTGAATATTCCAAAACATCTTCACAATCTTTCTGCTTACGGTTGTAAAAGTCATGTAACAGTCTAGCAGTACACCTTTTTATCTCTAAATGCTTTTCTGAGAAAATCAAACAGGTCTGTGGCGCGACTGGGTGTGCCATTACTATGCAGCCGAACTTCCTCTAAGGCAGCACCCCTCAAAAGAGACATAATAAAATCATGCTGATCACTTGTAGACTGGTTTCTAGCATGCAAAACACGTTCAACTTCTTCAATAAAGTCATCAACTGAACGACCATCCTTTTCATATTCACCACTAAATGGGGAAATGTGACGTTCTCTCGGCACATAGACATAAGACCTCTGTGGTTCTTGCCTTAAAGCAGCAATACTCGTAATGGCTTGCTGGTGTTTCCTATCCAGTTCCCAAATTTGTGCTAAGATGTCAACGTTGCCAGGCTCAATGTCAGCTTGTTCACTCGCAGAGTCCATCATGAAGCGTATCTGGTACTTCCGTCCTAAGAAAATGAAGGTCTGCTGTAGTCCTCAGCGATGAACTGGCCCTTAACTGTAGATGCAGTCTCTGCACTGAAGTCCCACTCAGTAGTCTCGAAGTCCACAGCACACCACGGGAACTTCCTCTGCACCTTGCCTGTCCAGCACGTCACTGCTGCTTCGTATCACCACTACCGTTTACTGCAACCGCTTTACTGTAAGCACTGTACTCGTTTAAAGATGGCTACAAAACTATCAGATACCCCACTCCTGGTACCAAGATTTGTTGGCGGGTAGAGAAATTATATGCACAAAACCAACAAAATGACTTTTTCGGGTTTTATTTATCTGATAGATCCCTAACATGGGATTTTGGGGAGAAAACAAAGAAATAAAAATAAAACAAAAATTAGCAACATCAGCAACATCTCCAGCAGATGACTAAAATCAGTACAATGCAAGCTGATGCAACGCAAAATATTGCCCCAATCCAAACGATATGGAAAATGGTATGAACTATATAAACTGTAGTGCAAAAAGGTACACAATGCCCTACTCTACACACAGTAAACTAAACCATACAAAAATAAATGGCATACAGTAAAACACGGTATACAACACGGTAGTGGTAAAACTGACAAAAGAAAAAAAAGGAAAAACGTAAATCAATACACCACACACATCTGACAAATCCATATATATTCTAAATCACATAAACAAAAGAAATCATTAAATCACTCACTTCTTCTGCACGTGCTAATGTCCACACACGTGTAACTTCCTCACCAGGATTTTATGCACATAACTGGATAGCACAAAGTAGCTCATTAAAACATTGCACATTTGCTTAATTATTACCACGTGTTGTCTATAACGTTTTACATTGTGCGAAACCAAAAACATTGCATTTATTAAATATTTTAATAATTTATAATTATGCTGATTGCAATGTGATTACAATAGCGATCTCAAATTAAATTTGCCAATCCACCTCCATCATTCTCTGAAATTATTCATACGAGTTCATCGATCTGTGCTAAAGACTCTTAAAAGAAACCTGACAGTTCTTTATGCTTATTTATAAACTAACGAAATAATTAGATGAAATTTCTAACCTGTTTATTCCCAAGACATAGCCATCTTGTTCTGTAACTTTCCCGGTTTTTCCTTTCATGTTACCCATAATTCACTGCGAGTACTACAAAATGATGTCAGTGTAGTTTTTATTACCTTAAAGGTATATAGCCCTGTTCTAACTATTAACATTCAGGTGTATACCATGACCCGGTTACATATTGTTCATTCAGTAAGTGGATTGGACACTAATTCATTTTATTATAATTTTTATTGACTATTGTTATTCATGCCTATATATTATTATACATATGTCAACTTAATTACTTACATATATAAATATATATATTCTATAATTCATATCTCAATATATAAATACATTTGTATAAATAAATACAAAACATTTTTTTTACGAATGTTTCTTTATTGTGTATTTTAGAGTTTAGGTATCAGAGTATTTTAAGTTCTTTGTTTGAGAGACCCCAAGTTATTGAACCCGTCGCCCCACCCTAAAGAGCTTAGACTTGACACAACTAAGTAGGGCAGGGGGCGCTACACTACTATGGCCAGTGTTGATGAAACACTGATCAGCTACTATGGCCCAAATTCAAATTATGTTGTGCTGCTATGGCCCAAAATCATATTATGTTGTTCTAATGTAGCTCTAATGCTAATGTTTGAACTTTGTATAACGGGGTAAGTAAACAATGTCAATTAGTTTTTATTTTAAAGACGGCGGTAAAACGCTTTACTTTGAGCTAGTGTACCTGGTGACGGCTTTTGTGCTCTTGGACACAGCATGCTTTGCTAGCTCGCCGGGAAGCAACAGGCGCACGGCGGTCTGGATTTCCCTGGAGGTGTTGGTGGACCGTTAATTGTCGTAAGCAAGACTAGAAGACTCACCGGCTATACGCTTAAAAATGTCGTTCATGGAGGAATTCATGATGCGCATAGCCTTAGAAGAGATGCCTCTATCAGGGTGCACCTGCTTTAAAACCTTGTACACGTAGATGGCGCAGCTCTCCCTCCTTGACTTTCTGCGCTTCTTGCCTACTTTGCCGGCCGTCTTCGCGACAGCGTTCTTGGACCCCTTTTTGGGTGCGGTCTTGGCTGGATCAGTAGGCATAATGCTGCTTCTCTAAGAAACTGCAAGAGAATGAATAAGAGCCGCCTTGTGGCTTTTCTATTTACAGACCTGCATTGTAATTACATACAAGACAAAACAGTTGTATTATTGGTCACAAATCCAAACCTCCTCATGCAAGGCTCCACCCTCGTACCATCCTCTCCCTCTCCCCGTCCCTGAGCTACGCTTTGTTTCCCTGACCGCCGCTTTGTGTACGCGTGTGCATATTTATATATATATATATATATATATATATATATATATATATATATATATATATATATATATATATATATATATATATATTATACTGTGTATGTATATATATGTATATATGTATATATATATATATATATATATATATATATATATATATATATATATATATATATATATATATATATACAGTGAGAAAAATAAGTATTTGAACACCCTGCTATTTTGCAATTTCTCCCACTTAGAAATCATGGAGGGGTCTGAAATTTTCATCATAGGTGCATGTCCACTGTGAGAGACGTAATCTAAAAAAAAAATCAAGAAATCACAATGTATGATTTTTTAACTATTTATTTGTATGATACAGCTGCAAATAAGTATTTGAACACCTGAGAAAGTCAATGTTAATATTTGGTACAGTAGCCTTTGTTTGCAATTACAGAGGTCAAACGTTTCCTGTAGTTTTTCACCAGGTTTGCACACACTGCAGGAGGGATTTTGGCCCACTCCTCCACACAGATCTTCTCTAGATCAGTCAGGTTTCTGGCCTGTCGCTTAGAAACACGGAGTTTGAGCTCCCTCCAAATATTCTCTATTAGGTTTAGGTCTGAAGACCGGCTAGGCCATGCCAGAACCTTGATATGCTTTTTACAGAGCCACTCCTTGGTTATCCTGGCTGTGTGCTTCGGGTCATTGTCATGTTGGAAGACCCAGCCTCGCAATACATGGCCCCGGTCATCCTCTCCTTAATACAGTGCAGTTGCCCTGTCCCATGTGCAAAAAAGAAAAAACCCAAAGCATGATGCTACCACCCCCATGCTTCACAGTAGGGATGGTGTTCTTGGGATGGTACTCATCATTCTTCTCCCTCCAAACACGTTCAGTTGAATTACGACCCAAAAGTTCTATTTTGGTCTCACCTGACCACATGACTTTCTCCCATGACTCCTCTGGATTATCCAAATGGTATTTGGCAAACTTAAGATGTGCCTGGACATGTGCTGGTTTAAGCAGGGCACCCTTCCGTGCCATGCATGATTTCAAACCATGACGTCTTAGTGTATTACCAACAGTAACCTTGGAAACGGTGGTTCCAGCTCTTTTCAGGTCATTGAGCAGCTCCTCCCGTGTAGTTCTGGGCTGATTTATCACCTTCCTTAGGATTATTGAGACCCCACGAGGTGAGATCTTGCATGAAACCCCAGTCCGAGGGAGATTGACGATCATGTTTAGCTTCTTTCATTTTCTAATGATTGCTCCAACAGTGGACCTTTTTTCACCAAGCTACTTGGCAATTTCCCTGTAGCCCTTTTCAGCCTTGTGGAGGTGTACAATTTTGTCTCTAGTGTCTTTGGACAGCTCTTTGGTCTTGGCCATGTTAGTAGTTGGATTCTTACTGATTGTATGGGGTGGACAGGTGTCTTTATGCAGCTAACGACCTCAAACAGGTGCATCTAATTTAGGATAATAAATGTAGTGGAGGTAACCCAGCCATTAGGGGGGCACAAGCCAGTGCACTCTTAGTGCCGGTCCCAAGCCCGGGTAAATGGGGAGGGTTGCGTTAGGAAGGGCATCCAGCGTAAAACATGTGCCAAATCAAATATGCGGATCACAAATGAGAATTTCATACCGGATCGGTCGAGGCCCGGGTTAACAACGACCGCCACAGGTATCGTTAGCCGACAGGGTACCGGTGGAAATTGGGCTACTGTTGGCCGAAGGAGGAGAAGGAGAGGAGAAAGACGTCTACAGAGACGGCAGGAAAAGGAGCAGTGTAGGAGAGTAGAGGTTCGGGTTGGTACTTTAAATGTTGGTACTATGACTGGTAAAGGGAGAGAGGTAGCTGATATGATGGAGAGGAGAAAGGTAGATATGCTGTGTGTTCAGGAGACCAAGTGGAAAGGGAGTAAGGCCAGGAACATTGGAGGTGGGTTTAAACTGTTTTATCATGGTGTGGATGGAAAGAGAAATGGTGTAGGGGTGATTCTGAAGGAAGAGTACAGTAAGAGTGTAGTGGAGGTGAAGAGAGTTTCTGATAGGGTGATGATCGTGAAGGTGGAGGTTGAAGGGATGATGATAAATGTCATCAGTGCCTATGCTCCACAAGTTGGCTGTGAGATGGAGGAGAAGGAAAGATTCTGGAGTGAATTAGATGAAGTGGTAGATGGTGTACCTAGGAAAGAACGATTGGTGATTGGGGCAGACTTTAATGGGCATGTAGGTGAAGGGAACAGAGGTGATGAGGAGGTGATGGTTAGGTATGGTTTTAAGGAGAGGAATGTGGAAGGGCAGATGGTGGTAGATTTTGCTAAAAGGATGGAAATGGCAGTGGTGAACACGTATTTTAAGAAGAAGGAGGATCATAGGGTGACGTATAAGAGTGGAGGAAGGTGCACACAGGTGGATTATGTTCTGTGTAGGAGATGCAACCTGAAGGAGATTGGAGACTGTAAGGTGTTGGCGGGGGACAGTGTAGCTAGACAGCATCGGATGGTGATCTGTAGGATGGTTTTGGAGGCGAAGAAGAGGAGGAGGAAAGTAAGGATTGAAAGAAGAATAAGATGGTGGAAACTGAAGGAGGAAGAGTGTAGTGTGAGGTTCAGGGAAGAGGTCAGACAGGGGCTTGGTGGTGGTGAAGAGGTGCCGGATGATTGGGCAACTACTGCAGGAGTGATGAGGGAGGCAGCTAGAAAAGTACTTGGTGTGACATCTGGAAATAGAAAGCAAGACAAGGAGACGTGGTGGTGGAATGAGGAAGTGCAGAAGAGCATTAGGGGGAAAGCGGTTGGCAAAACAGAAGTGGGATCGACAGAGTGATGAGAAAAGTAGGCAGGAGTACAAGGAGATGCGGCAGCAGGTAAAAAGGGATGTGGCGAAAGCCAAGGAAAGGGCATATGAGGAGCTGTATAAGAGGTTGGACACTAAGGAAGGAGAAAAGGATTTATACCGATTGGCCAGGCAGAGGGACCGAGCTGGGAAGGATGTACTGCAAGTTAGAGCAATAAAGGATGGAGAGGGAAATGTGTTGACTAATGAGGAGAGTGTGTTGAGAAGATGGAGGGAGTATTTTGAGCAGCTGATGAATGAGGAAAATCAGAGAGAGAGAAGGTTGGAGGATGTGGAGTTGGAGTTGGTGAAGCAGGATGTAGATAGGATTAGTAAGGAGGAAGTGAGAGCAGCGATTAGGAGGATGAAGAATGGAAAGTCGGTTGGACCAGATGACATACCGGTAGAAGCGTGGAGATGTTTAGGAGAGATGGCAGTGGAGTTTTTAACCAGATTGTTTAACAGGATTCTGGTAGGGGAGAGGATGCCTGAGGAATGGAGAAGGAGTGTGCTGGTACCGATCTTTAAACATAAGGGAGATGTGCAGACCTGCAGTAACTACAGGGGAATTAAGTTGATCAGTCACACCATGAAGTTATGGGAAAAAGTAGTGGAAGCCAGGCTGAGAGAAGAGGTGACCATCTGTGAGCAACAGTATGGTTTCATGCCGAGGAAGAGCACCACAGATGCCTTATTTGCTTTGAGGATGTTGATGGAGAAGTATAGAGAAGGACAGAAGGAGCTGCACTGTGTATTTGTGGATTTAGAGAAAGCGTACGACAGGGTGCCGAGAGAGGAGTTGTGGTATTGTATGAGGAAGTCAGGTGTGTCAGAGAAGTATGTGAGGGTGGTGCAGGACATGTATGAGGACGGTGTGACGGCAGTGAAGTGTGCAGTAGGTATGACAGACTGGTTCAGGGTGAAGGTTGGACTGCATCAAGGATCGGCCCTGAGCCCTTTCCTGTTTGCAGTGGTGATGGACAGGTTGACGGACAAGGTCAGACAGGAGTCTATGATGTTTGCAGATGATATTGTGATTTGTGGTGAGAGTAGAGAGCAGGTTGAGAAGAGCCTGGAGAGGTGGAGATATGCGCTTGAGAGAAGGGGAATGAAAGTCAGTAGGAGTAAGACAGAGTACATGTGTGTAAATGAGAGGGAGGGCAGTGGAGTGATGCGGTTGCAGGGAGAAGAGGTGGAGAAGGTGGAGGAGTTCAGGTACCTGGGGTCAACAGTGCAAAGTAATGGAAAGTGTGTTAGAGAAGTAAAGAAAAGAGTGCAGGCAGGGTGGAGTGGGTGGAGAAGAGTGACAGGAGTGATTTGTGATAGTAGGGTATCTGCAAGAATGAAAGGGAAAGTTTATAGGACTGTGGTGAGACCTGCGATGTTGTATGGATTAGAGACAGTGGCATTGAGTAAAAGACAGGAGGTGGAGCTGGAGGTAGCAGAGCTGAAGATGTTAAGGTTTTCGTTGGGAGTGACGAGGATGGACAAGATTAGAAATGAGTTTATTAGAGGGACAGCACATGTAGGATGTTTTGGTGACAAGGTGAGGGAGGCGAGATTGAGATGGTTTGGACATGTGCAGAGGAGGGACATGAATTATATTGGTAGAAAAATGCTGAAGATGGAGCCACCAGGTAGGAGGAAAAGAGGAAGGCCAAGGAGGAGGTTCATGGATGTGGTGAGGGAAGACATGCAGGTAGTTGGTGTGAAAGAGGCAGATATAGAGGACAGGGTGGAATGGAGACGGATGATCCGCTGTGGCGACCCCTAATGGGAGCAGCCGAAAGAAGAAGAAGAAGAAGAAATGTAGTGGAGGTGGACATTTTAAAGGCAGACTAACAGGTCTTTAAGGGTCAGAATTCTAGCTGATAGACAGGTGTTCAAATACTTATTTGCAGCTGTATCATACAAATAAATAGTTTAAAAATCACATATTGTGATTTCTGGATTTTTTTGGTGGTGGAATGGATTGAGATGAGTGTGTGTTAAGTGTTAAGTCCAGGAAAAATTTTTACAGTTCAGTAACACACATTTGTGTGTGTGTGTGTGTGTGTGTGTGTGTGTGTGTGTGTGTGTGTGTGTATGTGTATGTGTATGTGTGTGTGTGTGTGTGTGTGTGTGTGTGTGTGTGTGTGTGTGTGTGTGAGTTCCGTTTTATTTCTGTGTATTGAAAAGGCTGATGGCTTGTGGAAAGAAACTGTTGCACAGTCTTGTTGTGGTGGCCCGAATGCTTCGGAACCGTTTTCCTGATGGCAGGAGGGTAAAAAGTGTGTGTGGTCGTCCACAATGCTGTCTGAATTGCGGATTATTAGATTATAACTAGAATTACTTCAAATTCTATTTGTCACATACACTTGAGAAAAGTGTTCTTCCCTTCTTTACACACACACACACACACACACACACACACACACACACACACACACACACACACACACACAAGTAAAATAAACAATAGCTTGTTTTTTAAAATTTGGGTGGCTCTTAAAAGAGCCGCTGTGTTCATGTTACTTGGTAGTTAAGCGTTTAGCCAAAAAGAGTGCGTCACTGGCGTTTCTGGGCATACACCACATCCATAGCGGTGACGGTCTTTCTCTTCGCATGCTCGGTTTATGTGACTGCATTGCGGATGACAAGAACTCTCTCAGTACACCACGAGTCTCCTCGTAGATCAGACCGGAAATATGCTTAACACCACCACGGTGAGCCAGACGGCAGATAGCCGGCTTGGTGACACCCTGGATGTTATCGCGCAGAACCTTACGGTGGCGCTTAGCGCCTCCTTTGCTGAGTCCTTTGCCACCCTTTCCTCTTCCAGACATGGTGCTGCTCTCACAAAGTCAAGCTGCTCAATAAAGAAGCCCTGCGAAATGCCCGCCTATTTATTCTCTCTCCACAGGACCTACTTGAGAACAGGCGAGGGGGCGGACCTAAAACCAACGATCGCACAAAAGAATGTCTTCAAAGCGAAACGCCACAGCTGTTAACATGCTAGAGTCTTGTACTTCCTTTTTGTCCACACAAACATAGTAATATATAAATAGCAATAGTCATGTAGTGGAATGGATTTAATTTGGTTTTTGCTTACAACATGGTACACTCATGGTACAATGCAGTTTAACACACAAATATTTGAATTGAGGATTATAATCAGAACTGTTTTGACTCAGTGGCAATTATTATTCCAGTAGAAGTATAAATCAAATTGCAGTTCTTGTTGCATTAATTAGGCTTATATCATCATGAGGAATGCAAAATATTGTACACACTATGCTTTCAGTTACTTACACACTGTGCCACCACTGACCAGGAAACCTGATGGGGGACAAAATATTGCGCTACTGTACATATGCAATTAAAAGGTTTTCGCATATCCCAACTCATCTGGAAGCTGGGGTCAGAGCGCAGGGTCAGCCATGGTACGGCACCCCTGGAGCTGAGTGCCTTGCTCAAGGGCTCAACAGTGGCAGCTTGGCAGTGCTGGGGCTTGAACCCCTGACCTTATGATCAGTAACCCAGAGCCTAACCACTGGACCACCACTGCCCTGCTGCCACCTACTACCAGTAGTAGTAGTAGCGTTAATCTTGTAATATACTTTCATGACTATTGTAGGAATGGCCCATGATTATTAATATTAACAAGTTCATTCATTCATTTTCTCCCGCTTATCCATAATTCGGGTCCCGGGGGCAGCAGTCTAAGCAGGCCCCCGCCTTCGACTGCTGCCCAATCCTCACAGTACCGTCCCTTACGGTCCCTCCTGCAGGTGGTGAGCCCACGGGAAGGCGGCCCCACGTCACTTCGACGTCGCGGACCTTGATATTTCCCTCGTAAGGGACCCCTGGAGCATAAAGGGTTAAGGGCCTTGCTCAAGGGCCCAAGAGTGGCAGCTTGGCGATACCGGGGCTTGAACCCCAGACCTTCCGATCGGCAAATACTTAACAAGTATTATTCTTATTTTGATTAATGTAGTAGTGGTAGCAGTAGTCAGATTTCTATCAATCTCTCACATAGGTCAGGAGATTATGTTAATATTTGCATCAAGCATCAGAATGAGTGAGCATTGTGTGTACCTACATTTTCTGTAGAACATTGAGTAAATATATGTATACTACTTTTTAAATTCGATAGGACAAAGTTTCAGAGACAGATGATGCTTCAAATACACATTCACTTTTACAGCACCGATATTTTGATAGCACCTTAAAAAAAAAGAGAAACGTTCCTTTATTGAGAAAAGATTTACTGTATACAGATGCAAATACAAGGGCAGAAAAGGGACAGGAACACACAAATCATTTGTGAACCTCAATTTACCACAGCATGAGCTGACAAGCTGAACAAATTCAGTGCTCAAACTGCACTAGTGTCCAGTAGTATTTGGACAGGGCCACACTTTTTGTCTGTGTGTGCATCTTTTTTCTATGCTGCACAATATACAGTAAGGTCTCTATGTATTTGGACAGTGCCCCTTGTGCTGACTTGTGCAAACTGTCAATTAAACTATTATTCTAGAACTTCTTGCATCATGACACATTTGTATTGGTAACTGCTCCACTTTCACTGAGTGTGTATGCTCACTGAGCGCTCACCTGAATGCTATATATCTCTGTTTATATTTCGTAATAATGTACCATGTAGACAGGCATCATTATTAAAGTGAACAATTTCTGTCCACAAGTGTTATTGGCAGAACACGCAGTCAGTGTACAGACATGTTCTTTGGTAAGTCAGATTCTACTTCGGTAATCAACAAAAGTTAGGGAGGAAGGTGCACTTTCTATGGTTACACAATAGCAGTCAAGATCGATGCAGACTATGCTGCCTTAAGCAATCATTATTATTTATTGCATTTATCAAACATTATTCTTAACTCATTCCTCAACTTACTAAGAAAAATTATTAGGATTATGGCTATTAATAGTAGTAGAAGTATATGTAGCAGAAGTATTAATTTTTTAAATGAGATCAGAACAAACAAGCAAACAACATACACGAATATTACTCGTGAAAATTAGTACAATAACAATTCATACTAGTGTTTAAGGGTATAAAGGGATATTCCTAATAAAGGCAGAGGTCGGTGGACGTTGTTGAGCTTGACTGCCATCGTGTGGCAACGTTATTTTGCAGAAAAATTTAGATTAAAGGAACTGCTGCTTACTTTATTTTGTTTAATTATTGTGTATGGAACAGCCATTTACTATAAGTTTTCACATAATAGGAATGCCTGCACATACTGGTATATACAGAGGTTTTTTTTCCTAAAGTGAACTGTGAGTCCCTTTTTGTCTCGGTCCGTGTTTATCTACCATACCAGTAGAACACGTCATATATATCAAATTGCACTAGTGTCCATAACTATTTGGACAGAGTCCCAAGTTTTTTTATTTTTTGTGTGCGTGCGTGTGTTTGTTTGTTTGTAACCATGCCACATCACGCACATTTTCTGAGATATTTTGTGTATTTTTGTTATGAATATACTGTTCGCTTTCTGCCGTGTTAAGATATTTGTGTTTGTATAATAATGCGCCGGTGAAATTCAGCCTCAGCCTACCACTCCCCAAAAATGTCTGTGTTTAACTGAGGAGAGAGTGAGCGTGCTTATGGAAAAACAGATATCAGATTTGTATCAAATGTGTACACCGATATATATCACAATCATAAGCATCCATATCTGTTTTAGTCCCTGTTTTGAAATTCTACATAGCTTGTATATTTAAATATCATAAAATGCTATCTTGTACTTGCTTTCACTTTCATTATGAGAGAATCCAAAATGTTGCTCTTTGGGGGGAAAATATGGGTGGCTTTTAAAAGAGCCGTTTAGTGAAAGAAGACATAAAATAAACAAACATGCTTACTTTTTTTTGGGCCGTTGTTTTTTTTCGCTTTTTAAAGAATGACTTGCAAGCGTTTCAGGAAAGCCGTGACGGTCTTTCTCTTTGCATGCTCAGTGTATGTGACTGCTTCGCATATTATGTTTTCCAAGAACACCTTCAGTTCCACCACTATCTCCTCATCGATCAGCCTGGGAATGTGCTTAACACCAAGACGGCGAGCCAGACAGCGAATAGTCTTTTCGTAAATACTCTGGATGTTATCGTGTAGAACCTTACAGTGGCGCTTAGCGCCTCCTTTGCCGAGTCCCCTTGCGCCCTTTCCTCTTCCAGATATGGTGCTGCTCTCACAAAGTCAAGCTGCTCAATAAAGAAGCTCCGTACAAGGCCCGCCTATTTATTCTCTCTCCACAGGACCTATTTGAAAACAGGTGAGGAGGTGGACCTAAAACCAACGATCACAAAAAAGAATGTATCCAAAGCGAAACGCTACAGCCATTAACATGCTAGAGTCTTGTACTTCCTTAGGCTTTTTGTCCACACAAGCATAGTAATATATAAATAGTAATAGTCATGTAGTGGAATGGATTTACTTTGGTTTTTGCTCACAACATGGTACACTCAATGCAGTTTAACACACAAATATTTGAATTGAGGATTATAATCAGAACTGTTTAGACTAGGTTGCAATTTTTTTCCCAGCAGAAGTAAAAATCGAATTTCAATGTAGTTCTTGTTGCATTAAGTAGTAGTCAGTTTTCTAAAATTCTTTCACATAGGTCAGGAGATTATGTTAATATTTGCATCAAGCATCTGAATAGGAAATAAAGAGTGAGCACTACATGGGCTGTAGAACATTGAGTAAATTATTGCACCAATGGGGTGTATATATGTGTACATGTGTTTCAAATTCATTAGGAAGAAGTTTCAGAGACAGATGATGCTTCAGATACACTTTCACTTTTACTGCACAAATATTTTGACGGCACCTCGAAAAAAGCTCTGCGCAGACATCTGCTGTGGTAAAGGTGCTCAATGGTGGCTACCCAGCCAACATTTTCATGTGGGCCCCATGCGGGTTTTTGATGGGCTGTCACTTGTGCTCTGCATGGGCCAAATAGGGCCTAGAGAAATTTGTCCATCGGCTCCACATGGGCCCCATGTGTGTAAGCCCAGAGGGGCCACTGCTGGGTCCATGGTGGGCTCTAAGTGGGACCCGTATAGGTGTTCTTTATATGGGCCCATTTGGGTCCCAAATAGGTGTTACAAATGGGGCCAAAGTGGGCTACATAAAGGACCCTTATGGGGCCCACATGACTCAATCATGGGTCAGCCCACAAATGGCCCCTTTATGGGGTTGTTGTGGGACCACAGTGGGTGAGATTTGGGTCCCATTTATTAATTTCATCATTGATTTCTGTGGGTGAACTTAATGTGCTACCATGGAAAATCCACTGTCAAACCATTTCAAACCTCAGTTACAATGTAAAACTGGGCCTGACCAAAGAAAGAACTAATATTAGTTGATTTTATGTGCTGCTCTATGTTTAAAATTACATGGTTGAGTACCCAGTAAAAAATAACTGTAAAAAATAAATGACCTCAACTCAGAATGTGTAAATCACATTTAATTCAAATTAATTCAATTAAACAAGAAACAGGAATAACAGAATCACTGAGTAAAATAGTTCACTGGTGGGTCTATGCAGATTTCTCAGCTGCACACCTACAAAACAGTAAAGAAACAGAAGACAGAAAAGGCAATTTAGTACATTTTAAAATACTTCCATTCACAGCAGCATCTAAAAAAACATGCATCAATATAATTGACATATCCTAGAATCTCATCAGTGAATTGTTCCCACCTCTGCCTCGCACAGTAATAACTTATGCCGGGGGACCAGTCATGGAATCCAAAACTTATGAATTAAAATATCAACCTTGCCTCTGAACTTGACTCTTAAACGAATGTTTGGCCATTGCCAAAAGCCAGTGATTAGAACAATGATTCTGATCAGTTGAAAGATGTAAGTCACACCTAGGATCACAGTGGCCCAGAAAGTTTAATGCACTGCAACTGAAGAAAACATATGCAAATAGAAAAAACACCAGCAAATCAAGAAAACTCTTCATCAGTTAAACAACACGTGCTGCAAATCCTCACAACGCAACTAAATACAGAAACGTCCTGCAAATCTTCACAACACATACAATTAATTTGCACTGCAAATAGCACAGACCACAAAATAAATGTTTTATGGGGACCCCAACAAGTGACGAACCCGGGACTGCTTGTTCAGTGTCTATTCATCAGTGGTGTTGTTGATGATCTGAAAGGTAAGTTTTTTGTTTATTTTAACATCCTGATCATGATTCCTTGGCTTTGCCAGTTAACATAACTTTTTACAGTTAATAGTGTATTTCATCAGATTATTTAGGATAATAATATCCAAAAGGCCAAGGAATCATAAACAAACAATGATAAAATAAACAAACAACTCACCTTTCAGGTCATTAACAACACCACTGATGAATAGACATTGAAATATAAGCAGTCCCAGACGGGTTTGTCACTTGTTGTAGTCCCCTTGAAACATTTATTTTGATCTGTGCTATTTGGTTGTGTTGTGAGGATTTGCAGCATGTTTTTGTACTTCGTTGTGTTGTGAGAATTTGCAGCATGTTTCTGTACTTGGTTGCATTGTGAGGGTTTGCAGCACGTGTGTTGTCAAACTGATAACTTTTTTTTTTTTTTTTTTTTTTTTGCTGGTGTTTTTTTTTCTATTTGCATGTGTTTTCTTAAGTTGCAGCGCATTGAGCTCTCTCAGCCACCGTATAGCATGCCTTGAGGATAAGTAATTTATAAGATATTTTTTCATTTCAGGGTGGAGTATTCCCTTAATTAAACAGAGGCAAAAACAGTAAATGGGATAAAATATTATTAATTGTGCAGCCCTAGCTATAGGTTATATGACTTACACTTCCGGCTGTACTGCCCTCTGATCATGGTCCCGCTGGGCTCTCAAAGCATGGTTGCCTTCTCTGTCTCTCACAGGGCCCTCGAATAAACAAAATGGGAAACCTTACTGGGGCCCACAACCCTGACTAAACTGGGGCCCACATTCAGCCCATCAAAGTGCCCACTCTGACCCCATGCCCACGTGATGCCCATATAACCCAGATAAAACCCATGTGGGGCCCACGTTGACATGTTGGCTGGGTAGTTGGGTGCCATTGATGCGTTGGGCATTTTTGTCCACCCTTTGCAGGTCTTTAAGTTTACACACAGTGGAGCCACACATGGAGTGGTCAGGATGCTCTCGATGATGCAGCAGTAGAAATTAGGGGAATTAATTAGGTGAATACCTAATAAAGGTAGAGGTCTGTGGACGTTGTAAAGCTTGACTGCCATCGTGTGGCCACGATTACATATTGCAGACAAATGTAGATTACAGGAACTGCAGCTCACTATATATTTTTTGATTATTGTGTATGGAACAGCCATTTACATAAAGTTTTCGCATTAATAGGAATGCCTGTACATACAGGTATATACAAAGGTTCTTCATAAAGTGAACTGTGAGTCCCTTTTTGTCTCGCTCCGTGTTAAACAACTAGGCCAGTAGAACAAGTCATATAAAAAAAAATTGCACTTGTGTCCATAAGTATTTGGACATAGTGGCAAGTTATTCGAGTTTTTGTGTTTGTTTGTGTTTTTGTTTGTTGCTCTTTTTAAATCTATTTTTTAGTCCTGAAATGTTTCAGTGTATTTTGGACTGCGTCAAAATTTGGAGAGAGAAACAAAGTGAGAGAGTCAGTAATGTTGCTTCTCTGTATAACTCCAACATCTTCAACAACAATGCAGATGACACCATCGTGGTCGGTCAGATCAGCAACAACGACGAATCGGCCTACAGGGAAGAGTCTGACACCTGACAGCATGGTGTGCCATCAATAACCTGACCCTCAACACCACAAATACTAAAAAGCTCATCATGGACTTTCTGAAGTCTAACAGCAGGAGACATTTCCCAGCATACCTCAATGGAACTGAGGTAGAGCGAGTCTCCAGCTTTAAGTTCTTGGGAGTTCACATCTCTGAGGATCTGTCCTGGCACCAGAACACTTCAGCTATGGTTAGGAAGGCACAACAACACCTGTACTTCTTGAGGAGTGCCAAGAAAGCTCATATGTCCCCAGAGATTTTAATGAGTTTCTACTGCTGCATCATCAAAAGCAGCCTGACGAACTCCATCAAGGTATGATACGGAGGCTCCACTTTGCGTGAACGTAAAGCCCTGCAAAGGGTGGTCAAAATTGCCCAACGCATCACTGGCACCCAACTACCTGCTACTGAGCACCTTCACCACAGCAGATGTCTGCACAGAGCACACAACATAATCAAGGACCCTTCCATAAAGAAGGAGCTACAGAAACGTATGCACCAGAACCAGCAGGTTCAGGAACAGCTTTTTTCCATCCACCATCACACTACTGAACTCTACACCACACCTTAGATCACTTAAAAAAACACTGTATAAAACGTCTGTAGAATTATACATAGTCAAGTCAAGTCAAGTTTATTTCTATAGCGCTTTTCACAACAGACATTGTCTTAAAGCAGCTTTACAGAAATCAACAGTCAAGGTGAATGGTGTGCATTTATCCCTGATGAGCAAGCCGTGGCGACTGTGGCAAGGAAAAACTCCCTTAGATGTAATGAGGAAGAAACCTTGAGAGGAACCAGACTCAAAAGGGGAACCCATCCTCATTTGGGTGACATCAAGTGTTTGATCATAAATCTTTCAACAATACAGAATACTGGAGAGTGAGAACTAACATGAGTACAGGAGTATACGTTTATTAGAAATTTTCTTAAGACTTATACAGTCTTTATGGTTATAAAACTAGGAGCTATTGAGCTCAACATTTGTGTTTATCACAGATCCAGCATTAGGTTCTCCATGCCAGAGCCTTTAAACACTCCAGGAGGTCCAATGTCAAAACTCCACATATGTAGTGGGATCCAATTGGCACTGGTACGTCTCTAGATGGTTCGGGATGTTTGCGAGTTCGGCATCTACTTCTTCAAAGGTCCATAATCTTCATGAGGTGGGACGTGACTGAAGCTGGCACCTCAGGATGCCTTGGGATGGGGAGAGAAATAGAAGCAGTGGAGAGAAATTAGCGTAGCTGCTGTTCATGATATTAACAGCACAAGTTGATAATGTGCATGTGATCATATGTTCTGGAGCACAAGGTTATAATGTGAGACGTATGTTATGTGTAGGCTTTACTAAAAAGATATGTTTTTAATCTGCACTTAAACTGGGAGAGTGTGTCTGAGCCCCGAACACTGTCTGGAAGACTATTCCAGAGTTTAGGAGCTAAATGTGAGAATGATCTACTGCCTTTAGTGGACTTTGCTATCCTAGGAACTACTAGAAGCCCAGAGTTTTGACATCTCAGGGAGCGTAGCGGATTGAAGCGTGTTAAAAGACTGGATAGATACATGGGAGCCAAACCATTTAGTGCTTTATAAGTGAGAAGCAGTAGTTTGAAGTCTATTCGAAACTTTACAGGAATCCAGTGCATTGATGATAAGATTGGGGTTATATGGTCATATTTTCTTGACCTTGTAAGAACTCTTGCTGCCGCATTCTGAACTAACTAAAGCTTGTTTATTAATGACGCAGGACATCCACCTAGTAATGCATTACAGTAGTCTATTCTGGAGGTCATGAACGCATGGACAAGCTTCTCTGCATCGGATATAGATAACATTTTTCTTAACTTAGTAATATTTCTAAGGTGAAAGAAGGCTGTTTTTGTAACTTGATTGATATGATTTTTAAAAGACAAGTTGCTGTCTAAAATAAGGTCTTTTACTGTTTAAATAGTGGTTACAGAACATCCATCCAAATGCACGTCTTTTCAGAATTTAGTAGTAGAAAGTTATGGGTCATCCAATCTCTTATTTCTTTAACACACTCAGTTATGCGAGTTAATTGAGCTGTATCGCCTGGTTTTGTTGACATATATAGCTGGGTATCATCAGCATAAAAATGGAAGCTAATTCCATGCCTTCTAATAATATTTCCTAACGGAGGCATGTATATTGTGAAGAGCAGGGGTCCTAGAACTGAACCTTGCGGCACACCATAATTTATTAGCATTAGCCTGGATAACTCTCCATTTAAGTCTACAAAATGGTAATGATCGGACAGGTAGGATTTAAACCAGCTTAATGCTTGTCCCTGAATGCCGATGTAATTCTGTAAGCGATCCAGGAGGAGATAATGGTCTATAGTGTTGAATGTAGCACTAAGATCTAGTTAAACCAACAGCGAGATGAAGCCTTGGTCTGAAGCTAAAAACTGGTCATTAGTGATTTTAACTAGGGCAGTTTCTGTGTTATGATGGGGCCTAAAACCTGACTAAAACTCTTCAAAGATACTGTTCTCTTGCAGGTGGGAACATAACTGGGCAGTGACAATCTTTTCTAAAATCTTAGATATAAATGGGAGATTTGAAATTGGTCTGTAATTCAATAGCAGGTTTGGATCCAGATGGAGTTTTTTAATGAGGGGCTTAATAACTGCTAACTTGAGGGATTAATGGACGTGACCTAATGATAGTGAGGAGTTAATAATGTTGGGAAGAGGCTCACCAGCTGCATGTAACACTTCCTTCAATAGATGAGTTGGAATGGGATCCAACTGACATATTGTTGATTTAGCTTTTGCAATAACATTATACAGCTCTTCCTGACCTGTACATGTAAAACAGTGTAGTTGTGGAGTTGTAGGCGAGATAATGTCAGGAGATGCTGTCAGAGGTTGGACCGCCACAATTGTTTTTCTAATGTTATCTATTTTTTCAGTGAAGAAATTCATAAAGTCCTCACTACTAAACTGTGATGGAACACAATTTTCAGATCCCTAATTTGTAGTTAGTTTAGCTACTGTATTGAAAAGGAACCTGGGATTGTTTTTGTTGTTTTCTATGAGTTTGCTCAGGTGTTCAGCTCTAGCAGCTTTTAGCGCCTGTCTGTAGCTGAGCATACTGTCTTTATACGCAATTCTAAATATCTCCAATTTAGTTTTCCTCCATTTTCTCTCCAGATTACGTGCTGTTCTCTTGAGGGCATGCATATGACTATAATACCAAGGTGCAGGTGCTTGCTGTGATGTTAACCGTCCCGGAGTACAAAAAGGCACTGGCCATACCTGGAGTAAACTCCAGGAGGGAGAGGGCCACAGAAAGGGACTGTAGATCTCCTACTCTCTTAAGATAGCGAATGGCCAACAAGAATGCAGTCTTGATAGAAAGATGCCTTCAAGATGCCTCGGCCAGAGGCTCGAAGGGGGGCTCAAAGAGAGCCCTGAAAATGAAGGCACTATAGGTTGCACTGGGGGCCTCAGCCTCCGGGTTCCGTAAAGAAAACGCGTCACAAGAGGGTCTCTGCCCAGAGACTGCCCCACTAAGCGTGCATGATACGCAAAAATATCAGATGCGTAGACTTTCAGGTTGGATGTAGCCAACCTTTTCGCGAACTGTCCTTGGAGGAAATTCAGCACTAAGCCAACCGATCAGTGGACTGGATCCAGCTGGTGGTGATCATACCACGAGCAGAACAGATGCCATCTGGTGGCACACGACCTCCTCGTTGAGGGAGCTCTAGTGTGAAGAATGGTCTGGGAGAGGAGACACTCCGTTCCGGTGAACTCTCTCCAGCACTCCCAGAAGCAGCGCAATGGGGGGAAGGTGTGCCGATGCAGCTTTGGCCACGCCTGAGCTATGGCATCCAGCCCCAGCGGAGAGTAAGGGAGAACCAGAGGGGACAGTGTGATGTCTCTTGAGATGCGAACAGATCCCCCTGGGCTTTGCCAAATCTCTCCCAAATCTGCTCCACCACTAGAGGGTGGAGCCACCATTCCCCAGGTCTCAAACCCCTGCCCCACATGGTGTCTGCTTCGTTCAACTGACCCAGGATGTAAGCTGCTCTCACTGAGAGGAGCTTTCCCTTGGCCCACAGGAGGATCTGGTGTGCCAGCCTGCACAGGGGGAGTAAGCACAGACCTCCTTGATGATTTATGTAAGAAATCACAGAGGTGTTGTCCATACGGATCAGCTCGTGGTGATCTCTAAGGTCCGGGAGAAAATGCTTCAACGCTAGAAGCACAGCCAGCATCTATAGGCAATTGATATACCAAAGTAGGTGGGGACCACTCATGACCGCTCGCCACCCCGTGAGGGAAGCATCCATGGTAAGCGTTACGCGATGACCGGGAACTCCCAACACGGGGCCCTAAAACAGGAACCCGGGATCTCTCCAAACATCTAAGGCACGTAGTCATCACCACATGACCTTGATCATATGAAGGGCATTGGCCTTTTGTGAGAACCCATGGGTCCTGAGCCACCACTTAAGGGGTATCATTTACAGAAGGCCAAGTGGGATAACACTGGTTGCAGCTGCCATGATTCCTAGCAGTTTCTAAAACTGCTTGACAGTGAGAGGCTGTCCTTCTCTGACCTTCCTGATGGCTGTAAGGATGGCCAGATTGCAGGCAGGGGAAAGCTGTGCACGCAAATTAATGGAATCCCATATGATGCCGAGATAGGTGGTTCTCTGTAATGGAGAAAGCACACTCTTCCCAGCGTTCAGCCGAAACCCCAAAACCTTCATGTAAACGAGAGCATCTCGATGCCAGACCGCTAACTGCTCTGATCGAGCTAATATCAACCTATAGCTGATATAGTTGAGGATGCGGATTCCCTGAAGTTTTAGGAAGACCAGAGCTGCATCAACACATTTCGTGCGATGTTTTGTTTCTGTACCTACCAATGGAAGGTGGTGGGTTGGGGTTGGGGATCCGCCCGCCGAGCAGCCCCATAAAAGCAATGTGGGAGGTACTGCTGGAATGCTGATGCCTGTTTCTTACTCCTGAAGGAGTGAGTGGGGCATCCAGCAGCATGGCCTTATCCCTGTCGGACATTTCAGAGAGAGTGAGCCAGAGGTGCCTTATTGTCGAGACAATGGCAGCCATTGACCGGCCAATGGCCCCAGCATTCTCTTCAGTGGCTCTAAGGGCTAGGTCCGCCATCCGGCGGCACTCGTGACCTGGCCGCCCGGGTCACCTCCCACATCCAGTTAATGCAGCAGTTTAGCCTGATATGCCTGCAGGACCACCATGGTGTGCAGGGACGCAGCGGCTTCACCTGCCGAGGCGTAAGCCTTACCCACGAGCGCCCACGTATTATGCAGGGTTTTCAGGTGGTAATGTTGGGGTCTTGAGGGAGGAGGCAATCGCTACATACCCGTGTACTTTCTGCCCCATGTAGTGTAAATACAGTGTCGAAGAAGGGGCTGAAGGGGCTTCCGGCTTACTGGATCAAGGGACTTTCTGCTCATAAGCCGGCGAAGTTATGTAGCTTGGCTCCGCCGAAAGGCGTGCTTCAGCGCCTGTGAGCGAGTGCTGGACCAAGCAGGTGAGGTTGGAGAAAGGGACAAGCCCGTCTCACAACCTTCTCAAGGTCCATTTGCGAGCCCCAGGAACTGGCGTGCCACTCCGCCTTATCAAGAGCCGGGCCAGAATTGCGAGGAGCGTGAGCACTCCCTCAGAGTGCTGCTCAGGAGCAGAGGAATGGCATTGACATGAAGCCGGCTCTCTCGAAAACCGACTTAGCGCGCTCCGCTCACAGGATTTTTTTTTTTATGACGAACAATTGAAAGACATACAACATACACACAGAGTGCTTCATTAACAAACAGAAGCTGGCACTTCTGAGTGCACTTCCTTGACACTCTTGCAAGTGTGTTTTGGTTGGGTGAAAAGCATCCATGTCGGTGGAATAGCATGTGTGGCACGTGAAAGGCGAACTTTTCACATGCATGTGTCTGATGTATTAGTAGTGTGAGAGTGCTGTGCATAGTATTCGAAACGCAGGCTCTTGTGGGCTGTGTGAAGCACATGTGTTAGTGTATGGAGAACAAGTGAAAGCTCCCTGTGTGACTCCTGCAGCACGACTCCCTAGGTCTTTGTCATCGTCTCATCTTAGGCACTTGGGCTGGTGATCCTTGTGCACGGCCCCCATCCTCTAATAGTGCCAGGCCAACAGGTGTGCCTCGTTGCCCATGTCTGTGTAACCCTAATTCAAACTAGGTAAGGCTGCTCTAACCGTAATTCGGACCAGGTCAGGCTGCTCTAACCCTAATTCAAACAGTGGTGGGCTGCTCTAACCTTAATTCGAACCAGGTCAGGCCACTCTTACCCTAATTCGAACAGTGGTGGGCTGCACTAACCCTAAGGGTTCCGGAGGAACGTTTGTTTCATTTCACAGTGAAATGCTCTTGTGCTGCAAAAAGCCTAATTCAAATTATGTTGTGCAGCTATGGACCTATTGTGAAACACCTTTGTCCTACTATAGCTCTAATTCAAATTATGGTGAGCTGCTATGGCCCTGGTGTGAAACACTGTTGTGCTACTATAGCTCTAATGCTAATTGTTTTACTGCTATGACTTTAATTCAAATTATGTTGTGCTACTTTGACTCTAATTCTAATTATGTTGTGCTACTATAGCGCGAATGCTAATTTTGCTGCACTGCTTTGGCCTTCATGTAAAACACTGTCTGTCTCTATTTCAAACTACAGTATGTTGTGCCACTATAGCTCAAATTTAAATTATGTTGCACTGCTATGGCTCTGATGTGACACTTTTGTGCCTATATAGCTCTAATGCTTATTATGCTTTGCTGTTTTGACTCTAATTCAAATTGATTCTACTATAGATCTAATGCTAATGTTTTATGTGATGAGAGTGTAGCTGCACTGGTTCAATAAAATAATGGCCACGCATCGTACTGATGTCGTTTGAATTTATTTACACACTCTCTCACTCACTCTCTCTTCAGACACCGTGAAGACTATAAAAAATATCAACATATAACATTTAAATACACATCTCACAATCATAATAAACATCCACAAACCACAATCCATTCATAATTAGTCCCAATCACGACATTACAATGCACAATACACTTATATACAACTTTACAACTATACTACTATATATATATATATATTGTGTCAAATATATATATTTGACACAATATTAAGTTACCGTGTGCGCCTTTTGAACCACATGCATGTCGTTGCTACGCTCTGACCCATAATTCCATAGTCCCACGCACAAACACTGGCATGACGTGTACATCATGCAATTTTAAAGAAACATGCACATACACATTCTCTGAACATTACATGTTACATTTTTAACCTTCTGTTTAAATTTGCATGAATTGAAATTAACTTGTATTAATAACAAAAAAACAGTTAAACTGTCTTGCAGACATTTACACTCCCACCAATTACTTTGATTTATGAAAACTTTATGCACATGTTTGAATAAATCTAGTAATTCCAGAACCACATACCAGAAACAGTTATTTATCAAACCCTTACATACATTTAATGTTTCAAATATTCTATAATTTGTGTGAGTGTTTAAATTATATTCTAATGAAACACACTTTAGTTGTTTTCTATGAGTACAACTAACTTTTGGATAGGATGTTCCAGAATGGAAAGGTTATTGTGTCTTTTACCCTCTTTACTTAACTTTCTATCTCCTATTTGTATTGTGACCTTCCGCACCAATCCATCTTCATCTTTACAAACATTAATCACTCTTCCAAGCCTCCATTCATTGCATAGAATCTCTTCCTCTTTGACAATAACAATATCTCCAATCCTCACATTCCGTTTTGGAGAATGCCAGCATTGTAGGAGGGTGATGTTTGCAAGATATTCTCTCCTCCATCTACACCAAAATTGCTCTGTTAGATATTGTACCCTGCGCCACCTTTTCTTGGCATACATATCTTCTGCTACAAATTTTCCTGGTGGAGGCAGCGGAACAGACGCTTTCATGGTAAGTAAATGGTTTGGGGTAATGGGCTCTAGGCTTTTTGGATCATTGGTGTTGATGGTCAGTGGACGGCTGTTGATAATTGACATGGCTTCGTAGAAGAATGTTCTTAAAGAAGCATCATCCAATCTGCCAGCACTTTGCGATAAGACCCATCTTAGAACACTCCTAACAGTCCTGATCTGCCTTTTCCAAATACCACCCATATGACTGGCATCGGGCACATTCATTGTGAAGTCACATTGTTTTTGGGCTAGGTAAGCAGTCAGTCTCTCTTTATCCACTTCCTTTAGTGCTCTTGACAGTTAATTTTTTGCCCCAACAAATTTGAGCCTTAATCAGACCTGATTTCTCTCACAGCTCCACGAATAGCTATAAAACACAGTAGTGCATTTATAAAGGCATCAGTTGTCAAGTCATCCAACATTTCAACGTGAGCTGCTCTGGAGGAAAGACAGGTGAATATGAGACCATACCTCTTTTGCTCTTTGCGACCTTGTTTTGTGTGAAATGGCCCAAAACAATCGATTCCACAGTATGAAAAGGGTGGCGATGGTTCAGGACGATTAATAGGTAGATCCGCCATCCTTTGTGTTTCTGTTGGCCTGTGAGCTCTCCTGCAGGTAACACATTGTTTTATGTAGTTGGCTACAACTTTGCTGCCACCAATGACCCAGTAACCATAGGCTCTCAGTTCATTGACGGTCTGCCCTCTGCCTTGATGCTGAGTTTTATCGTGGCAGTAACCCAGGATTAAATTGGTGACCACACCTGCCTTAGGGAGGATCACTGGATGCTTCAAGTCCACAGGTAAGTTAGCTTTTTTTAGTCTCCCTCCCACCCTAAGGACACCATCTTGTAGCACTGGGTCAATCTGGAACAATAGATGGTTATTTGGCAGTTTGTCATGGCTCAGTATTATGGAATACTCACTTAGCTCACGAGCTCAGCTCACGAGCTGCAGGATTTGTGCAGGATTTCAAACCAAACCCGGAAGGGAACGTCAAGCGCACCAAGCTGCAAGCAGCTCCGTCTCGTGTATTTTTGCTTTCGGAAGAGCGCTTTTATCCCTGTTTGAGAATTTGAAAGCAGTGCGTGGAGGATATTCCCACCAGAACTACGAACACACAGTACATTAACCACATTAAGGGTACGTAATTTCTCTGCTATGGCGAACATCCAGTTCATTCAGTGTGTGAAGTGTGACATGTTTAGTCAGTCTCTCTCCGTTGTTAGCGATAATTTAATCTGTAAGAAGTGTAAGCTAGTTTGCTCTTTGACGGAGAAGATCTTAGCATTAGAGGAGCGCATCCAGAGTCTAGAGAGAAGTAGTGAGTGCGAGAGCAGTCCAGGTTCTGCAGGGGAAAGTCTGGATGCCCTAGGTGAAGTTAATATTCCCCCGACTCCGGCATTAGAGCCCTTGCAGCGGGGCGAATGGGTGACGACTCGGCAGCATATTCGCAAAGCCAAAGCTAACGCTAAGGCTCGCCCACGGGAGCACCATTCCTCTCCGCTTCACGTGTCCAACAGGTTTGCTCTCCTCAGTGAAGCACCCGCTGAGAAACCTGAAAGAGCTCTGGTTTTAGGAGACTCCATTCTGAGGCACGTGAAATTAGCTAGACCTTTAGGGGCACCAGCAGCACAGGTCATGTGTATACCGGGAGCCAGGGCGCCGGACATAGCAGGTCAGCTTAGATTCTTAGGAAAGCATAGGTTCTCTAAGATAGTTTTTCACACAGGAGCTAATGATATACGCCTTCGACAGTCAGAGGTTACTAAGAGTAATATTATAGAGGTGTGTAAATTAGCGAAGGCAATGTCCGATGCTGTAATATGCTCTGGCCCCATCCCAATACGACGTGGCGATGTAGCCTACAGCAGGTTATGGTCGCTGAACTGCTGGATGTCCGAGTGGTGCTCCAAAAATAATGTGGGCTTCATTAATAATTGGAGCATTTTTGAGGGCAAGGCTGGCCTGTTAGGGCGGGACGGTGTCCATCCCACTCGGGAAGGTGCTGCTCTCATTTCTTGTAGTATAGGTCATAGTCTCAGAACAGCATTAGTTAACAAGTGACTGTCTAGAGCCAAGGCCAGGGAGCCGACAGACAGGCTAAACCGACCGTCTGCTAGCTGCACAGAGTCGTTACTCAGGATCCACCAAATTGAGACTGTGTCTGTCCCCCGAGCGAAACCAACATATAGGAATTCTCAGAAAGTCTGTTTTAGTAACCTGATTAACTTAAAATTAAATAGGACTGAACGCACAGCCAGCACCTCTGATCTAAAGATAGGATTGCTGAATATTAGATCTCTCACGTCTAAAGCGCTTAATGTAAACGAAATTATTACCGACCAGGAGTTTAAAATAATGTGTTTGACAGAAACATGGATTAAACCAAATGAATATTTAGCATTAAATGAAGGGAGTCCTCCTGGGTATAGTTACATACACCAACCCCGTCTAAATGGCAGAGGAGGCGGAGTCGCAGCTATTTATAATAATAATCTAAGCGTCACACAAAAGACTAAACACAAATGTAAAACATTTGAAGTTCTTTACACCAGCATAAAATATTCAGTGTCTGAAAGCAGGTCCAGTCAGACAATTCCACTCATTATTATTTATAGACCCCCAGGGCCCTACTCTGATTTTCTCATAGAATTTGCAGATTTCATCACAAATTTAGTTACTTCTCTAGACAAAGCATTAATTGTTGGTGATTTTAACATTCATTTTGATCATCAGGAAGACTCCTTAAGAGCAGCAGTTGTGTCCATTCTAGATTCAGTTGGAATTAATCAGAATGTTATAGGACCCACTCATAGTGGTGGACACACTCTCGATTTGTTGTTAACATTTGGATTAAAAATAAAAAGCGTAGTCATAATTCCACAGTCTGAAGCTATTTCAGACCATTATCTCATCTCTTTTAAAATTTGCCTCAGTCATTGCATTACTACTTCACCACGTTATCGTGTTAAGCGTACTTTCACGTCAGCTACAACAGCGCGTTTTATTAACAATCTTCCAGAAATTACGATATTAGATAGATCTCCGTCTGACCCTGCAGAGCTCGACTGGGCCACTGAACACCTAGAATCAACATTACGTTATACCCTAGATGATGTAGCTCCCCTTAAGACCAAAATGATCAGGGAGAAAAAATTAGCACAGTGGTATAATGATCATACACGCACCTTAAAACAGACCACTCGAAAATTAGAACGTAAATGGCGTCAAACAAAATTAACAGTATTTCAAATAGCATGGAAGGGGAGCCTCCTAATTTATAGAAAATCTCTTAGTGCTGCTAGATCAGCATATTTCTCCACCCTCATAGAAAATAACAAGCATAATCCTAGATTTTTATTCAGCACGGTAGCAAAATTAACAGGGAATAAAAGCACTGCACTCACATGCACACCATCATTAGGTACTAATGATTTCATGAACTTTTTTAATAATAAAATTGAAAACATCAGGCAAAAAATCCAGACGGTTAATATAAAGCCAAATTATTTTACAAGTAACCCTGTAGACAGCAGTGTAATTATAACAGACAATCAATTACAAAGTTTTACTCCTATTCACGAGAATGACTTAATTTCATTAATTTCCTCATCAAAATCATCAACCTGCATTCTCGATCCCTTGCCTACAAGTTTCTTTAAACAGATCATTCCAGAGGTAATTGAACCTGTTTTAAAAATAATAAACTCTTCCATTAGCACTGGTTTTGTACCAAAATCCTTCAAACTGGCAGTTATCCACCCCCTAATTAAGAAACCTGACCTTGACCCATGTCAGCTGTCCAACTACAGACCAATATCAAATCTCCCCTTCATAGCCAAAATTTTGGAAAAGGTTGTAGCACAGCAGTTATGCTCACACCTACTTATGAATAATATTTTTGAAATGTATCAGTCAGGATTTCGGCCTCATCATAGCACAGAGACGGCGCTAGTTAAGGTGGTAAATGACCTGTTATTGGCCTCTGATCAGGGTTTTGTCTCCTTACTTGTTTTGCTCGACCTTAGTGCAGCTTTTGACACCATTGACCACACTATACTACTTGCTAGATTTGAGAACGTTGTTGGAATAAAGGGAACGGCTCTCTCTTGGCTCAGGTCTTATTTGACTGATCGCTATCAGTTTGTTGATGTTAATGGTGAGTTCTCCACACTCTCTGAGGTAAAGTTTGGTGTTCCTCAAGGATCTGTCTTAGGCCCTCTGCTTTTCTCTTTATATATGCTGCCTCTTGGAGAAATTATTCATAAACATGGTATTAGATTCCATTGCTATGCTGATGATACACAGCTATATATTTCAGCAAAGCCAGATGAGAGAGATCAGCTTAACAATGTTAAAAAATGTGTAAAGGACATTAGACAGTGGATGCTCGATAACTTTCTTCTGCTAAACTCAGATAAGACGGAAGTACTTTTACTAGGACCACATGCAGCTAGAAGCAAACTTTCCGATTACCTAACATCTCTGGATGGTGTTTCTGTTTCAGCGTGTACGGCTGTCAAAGACCTTGGTGTGATTATTGACTCGAGTCTTTTCTTTGAGGCTCACATGAATAATATTACCAGGATCGCCTTCTTTCACCTTAGAAATATTGCTAAAATTAGAAATATGATGTCGTTACAGGATGCAGAAAAACTAGTTCATGCTTTTGTTACTTCTAGATTAGACTACTGTAACGCTTTACTGTCTTATTTACTGCATAAATAAGCTTCAGTTAGTTCAGAATGCAGCAGCAAGAGTCCTCACTAGAGCTAGGAAATATGACCACATCACCCCTGTATTAATCAGTCTACACTGGCTCCCAATCAAATCTCGCATTGATTATAAAATTTTACTACTGACATATAAAGCACTTAATGGTCTCGCACCACCGTATCTGAGTGAACTTCTGTACCAGTATGATCCTCCACGCCTACTTAGATCAAAAGGTGCAGGCTATCTGTTGGTTCCTCCAATAATGAAGATTACAGCAGGGGGCAGATCTTTCTCTTATAAAGCCCCGCAGTTATGGAACAGCCTTCCTATCAGTGTTCGGGACTCAGACACAGTCTCAGTGTTCAAGTCGAGGTTGAAAACATATTTATTCAGTCAAGCCTTTAATCAGTAGATTTTTTCTCAGGTAAAGGCTCAGATCTGGAGGGAACATTGATATAGAGTGTTTGGTGAACTGGGATATTTGTACGCTGTCGTCCCCTCACATTCACGTGTTCACTCAGGTTTGTTGATGGTGGTGTGGTGGGCCGTCTCTTATCCCAGAGATCCCTCATGTCTGTGTTGCCTTCTGGTTCTCCCTTTTAGTTATGCTGCTATAGCGAGTCTTGCCGGAGTCCAAACTGCACAGTGACTTTAACTCTCATGCAACAATAGGTACACTTAATAATCCATATCCTTCTCTTCCTGTCACCCTCTTCTCTCTCTCTCTCTCTCTCTCTCTCTCTCTCTCGGTCGAGTTAAACATGCTCCTGAGGCTCCAGTGACCACTGTTCCTGCCCCTCTCCCCCCCGTGGATCTTCCCACTTCATCCAGGCCTGCCTGGATTGGATGTCAACAGTCTCCTACACTGATGTCAACAGTCTCCTACACTGACTCAGAAATACACTTCGCTTTTGATCATCATCACTGCACCCCGCAACATTGTATACCCGCCACAAATGGACATTCGGTGTAACCCAGATGAGGATGGGTTCCCTCTTGAGTCTGGTTCCTCTCAAGGTTTCTTCCTTATGCCATCTCGGGGAGTTTTTCCTTGCCACAGTCGCCAGTCGCCACCGGCTTGCTCATCAGGGACAAACTTACTCATAAAGAACATATTCATTTTTAATCACCGCATTATCTGTGTAAAGCTGCTTTGAGACAATGTTCATTGTTAAAAGCGCTATACAAATAAAAATGAATTGAATTGAATTGAGTATTTCCATTTCCTTTTTGAAGGCATCCCTTTGTGCTAATTTTATGAGTACAATGCTGGCTTTCCTCAAGTCTTCAACATTTATGGGGTTGGTATTTTGTCTCTTTTTGCTAGTAGTTGGATCCAAGCAACCACATTTAATGCTGTATGCCATTTTGAGAAACGAATCTCTCCAAAAAATTGTCCTCTGGTACTACTTTGGTTTGCAGAACCTGTGTTGTTTTGATTTCAGGATCTCCCACCAAGAGCTCTGGAGTTTACTTTGGCATGACAATTTCTCTTCTCCACAAGAACTTTGGTCTAGTAATCCAGTCTGAATTAATCAACTCTGAAACACTGAGGCCTCTAGATGCTTGATATGCTGGATTTTAGTCTGTATCAATGTAGTTCCACTGTGCAGGGTCTGATGCTTCTCTGATTCTTTGGACACGATTAGCAACGAAAATGTGGAACCTTCGGGCATCATTATTGATGTAACCTAAGACTACTTTAGAATCAGTCCAAAAATATTTTTGGTCAATATTGAGCTCCAGTTCTTCTCTTAACATACTACTGACTGCTGAGGAGCCCACTGCAGCTGTTAACTTGAGTCTAGGTATGGTAACAACCTTTGTGGGTGCAACCCTTGCTTTACCAATGACTAAAGAAAAGTGATGGAGTTCAATTCTCTGCACTCTTTCCAGATTTTGGGGAATGAAACATCTTGGGATCTGAAGTTTTTCCAGATTCTTTAGATCGTTTGACCAGCTTTCCCATTGGGGTTTTAACTCTCCAGGCAGCGGTTCATCCCGTTCAATGCCTTTTTGGCACATTTACTGTAGTACTTCCTTTCCCTGCAGTAGAAAAGGGGCTAGGAAGCCTAGAGGGTCAAACACAGAAGCTACAGTCGAGAGGATTCCTCGCCGTGTTGCTGGTTTCTCATCCAGAGCAACATTAAAGGAGAAGGCATCGTTATTCACACTCCCAACACAGTCTGGACAGGGAGGTTGTCATGAATGAGTTCCACATCCAACTCCACTAGATCTTTCACTGTAAGGAATTGACTCCAGAACTTCTCTGTTGTTAGAAATAAGCTTATGAAGATGCAATCTTCTTTTAGCACACACATTTTGTGCTTCCTTCACAAGGTTGATAGCTGTGTCCACATCTTCTATGCTAGCAAGGCCATCATCAACATAGAAATTCTTCCTTATGAAGTTGGCTGCTGCAGGATACTCCTTTTCATTTTGGCTTGCGAGATACTTCATTCCATAATTTGCACAGGCAGAAGAGGATGCCGTGCCAAAAAGATGGACTTTCATACCATATTCCTTTGGCTCATAATTCGTATCCCCCATGTTCCCACCACAGGAACTGTAAGTAATCTCTGTCCTCCTGGCTTACATGGAACCTGTGGAACATCTTCTCAACATCACAGATGACTGCAGTTGGGTATTTGCGGAATCTGCAAAGCACTCCTGTTAGGCCATTGGTAAGATCAGGTCCAGATAGCAAATGATCGTTTAGGGCCGTTCCATTATATTTGGCAGAGCAGTCGAACACAACCCTAAAAGGAATATACCAAGTATTTCCTGCCCTGGGTGAGTGCTCATCTCTCTCCGCATCACCATCCTCAAATACACCTTCCATAAATTTAATGTAGTCATCCTTGAATTTGGGATCTTTATCAAGTCTTCCTTTCAGACGCTTCAATCTTAGTAGAGTCAACCGCTTATTCTCTCGAAGCTGGGGGCGTGTCTTAAAAGTTAGGGGCATTTCCAGGTGCCCATCTGCATTGTAGCATATTATTTCATTCAGTAACTGCATCATTCAGTAACTGACGACTTCGCAACCTGTGGTGAGCTGCCAACAATGTCCATCCCAGGTCCGTCTTGATGGCATATGGCTCATCGTCACCTCCTATAATGACTTGTCGTGGAGCCAGTGCCCTGGAGCAGTCATAGCCTATTTAGATTCCGACCTTACAATCCATCAACTTTGGAATTTCTTGTGTTATTCTGTTCAGATGGTTTCACCTTCTGGCCATTTCAGGGGTTGGAATGTGGAAACGCCCATGAGGGATGAAATCTCTGGTATAGGCAGGTGGCAAGTTGACAAGACTTTGGGAGGAAAACCCACTAACTCTAAGCCCACTAGATCTTTCACTCTGAATAATAGAATCTTTTCCGATCATTGTTGTTAGTTTTAGCTTGACAGGCTCTAAACTTGTCAAGTCAAGTCAAGTCAAGTTTATTTCTATAGGGCTTTTCACAACAGACATTGCCTCAAAGCAGCTTTACAGAAATCAACAGTCAAGGTGAACGGTGTGCATTTATCCCTGATGAGCAAGCCTGATGAGCAAAACTTGCTCCCACCTCTTCACATACCTCTTGATCTAAAAAGGTGTTGCTACTCTGTGTGTCCAATAAAGCATACACTAGTGTCTCCTTTACAGGAGCTGTGATTAAAGAAATCCATACAGGCACTATCATAGATGTGCTCCCACCATCACCTCTGTCCACACAACAAGAAAAAGATGAAGTTGTTTCTTCAGATTGCATAGCATGAGAAGATGTGTCTGCTGTGGTAGAATAACGGTCTTCGTGCAGTGGTGTTGGATGGTGCTTCTTACATATGGCACAAATAGCTTTACTCTTACAGTCCTTCGAGTTGTGTCCTCTCCTAAGACAGCCGAAACAGAGGTTGTTGTCAAATATGAATATTTTCTTGTCTTCTTCTGGCTTGCAAACCTTTGACATTTGTGGATAGAATGGTTTTCTCCACAGCACATGCAAGGAACTGGGTTTGAACCTGAAGATGGGACATTTACTTTCTTAGTTCCCTTTGAGGTCTTGTGTTGTGTTCTACAGCACTGTAAGCTTTCATCACTGCGTTTGACTTATCTGGTGCTTTCACATTTGTGATCAATGCATTAGCTCTTTGTCGTCTTACATCTCTAGCTGGTTTTTCTTCAGGGGACTTCAAAGCACAAAAGGATGTTACAGGGTTGCATGCAATTTCTGCTTCTTGTGCCATAAACTCAGCAAACTCCTTGAAATTAGGGTATTCTTCCGTTTTTCTTAACTGCTTTGTCACATGGCGGTCACCCAGTCTGGAAGTTTTTGCAACATCTTTTGATTTTCTTCACAGTCATTTAACACCTGAAGTCTTTTGACATATGGCATAGCATTATTGCATGCTGTGAGAAAATCACTGAATTGTCTCAATTTAACTGAATCCCTTGAACCTATTTTTGGCCAGTTATTCAGTTTCTCTCTAAATGCCTGCTGAATCACAAAGAGGTGTCCGTATCTAGAATTCAGTGCGTCCCATGCTTGGTCATAAGCTTTATCATCCTTCCTAAAGAAGCTTCCTTCTAACACACATTCTGCTTCTCCACTGACATATTTTTGTAGGTAGAACAACCTATCAGCTGGATTTGTGCATCGTCTTTCAATCAATGCCTTGAAACTTGCACTCCACTCTAAGAATTTAAGTGGATCCCCTGAAAAGACTGAGGGCTCGGGTGTTGTTGGAAGTCTGGTGAGTACCATTGTGTCATGTAGGGCTTGTGCTAACGATGCATCATTGTTTGTATGGTTTGTTTGCACATTGTCATTGTTCTCACAAATCTGTTCATTTTATATTTCCATTTGAGAAACTGGAGGACGATAGGCTGCTTCACTGCTTGGTGATCTGCTTTGACTAATTTGCCTGAATTTGCTTCCGAGTATGCTTTAAGCTTAGCCGCTATTACTTGCAGATCTCTTTCATTTTCGAGTCTTTTAAGTTCTTGCCTTTGTGCAGCAATAGCCTCTTCCATCTTTATTTCAGCCTGCTTTGCTGCGAGCTGTGCAGCATACTCTGCTCTTTTTGTTATGATGCTTGGTTGTTCTGATTAACACCTTCAGTGGTTACTTTGAGTGGTAGATTTAGAAATTGAAGTCCCAAATATTGACTGGGCATACTCTTTGTCAAGCACCATATGAAGTCTAGCATTTTCAATTCAATTCAATTCATTTTTATTTGTATAGCGCTTTTAACAATGAACATTGTCTCAAAGCAGCTTTACACAGATGTGGTGATTAAACGTAAATATGTTCTTTGTAAGTATGTTTGTCCCTGATGAGCAACTGTGGCAAGGAAAAACTCCCCGAGATGGCATAAGGAAGAAACCTTGAGAGAAACCAGACTCAAGAGGGAACCCATCCTCATCTGGGTTGCACCAAATGTCCATTTGAAGCAGATATACAATGTTGTGGGGTACAGTGATGATGATCAGAAGCAAACTGTATTCCTAAATCAGTGTAGCAGACTGTTGACATTAACTACAGTCCAATCCATCCTCAAAGCACCCGTTCTACTCCGGAATTACAGGGAACCACCCAAGGTGTTGATGAGAGACCGTCCCAAGCTGCACAGAAGTGTGAAGATCCACGGAGGGGAGAGGGGCAGGAACAGTGGTCACTGGAGCTTCAGGAGCATGTTTAACTCGACCGAGAGAGAGAGAGAGAGAGAGAGAGAGAGAGAGAGAGAGAGAGAGAGAGAGAGAGAGAGAGAGAAGGGGGTGACAGGAAGAGAAGGATATGGATTATTAAGGGTCCCTATTGGTGTATGAAAGTTGATATCACTGTGCAGTTTGGACTCTGGCAAGACTCGCTATGGCAGCATAACTAAAAGGGAGAACCAGAAGGTAACACAGACATGAGGGATCTCTGGGATAAGAGACGACCCACCACACCACCATCAACAAACCCGAGTGAACGTGTGAATGTGAGGGGACGACAGCATACAAATATACCAGTTCACCAAACACTCTATATCCATGTTCCCTCCAGATCTGAGCCTTTACCTAAGAAAAATATACTGATAAAAGGTTTGACTAAATAAATAAGTTTTCAACCTCGACTTAAGCTTTCTGCCTTAGCATAAAATTCCTCCATCCTTACTTCACTCATGCGTACTTTCATTAGCCCCATTAAATCTGCTGTTACTGCTGTGCAGGAATCCATCTTTCTTCTAATGTCAAGGGAAGGTACTGACTGGGATTGAATATTTTCATACAGTTCTCTAATTTGTATTTCCAGCTCTTCTACAGCGTCAAGCATGTCACATAAATCTTTGTCAGAGCACTCATCCTTGAGTTTGGTACGTGTGGTTTTAACTTGCCCTTTCCAGTTTCCATATAACTTAATGAATTTGTTTTACTTCTGAGAAACCGCTTGTTGCTTAAGCTCCTGCATTTCTGGCGTTAATTTCCTATCCCGTGAGGACTTTTTAGGTTCTTTTTGTCCAATGTTTATGAATTTGTAGAGATAGCAAAGTCAAACCTGATATTGTTTATGCCGTCGTACTCTTCTGTCTGTAGAGAGTAATATATTACAGTAACGTTGCACTTGAAGCCTTAATTGTAAAGGATATTTGCAAAACCGTAGTCTACGCTGGTGAATGTCGCCCTCTCTTGGTGAATCAGTGTACTGTCTTCAACGTTGCCAGGAGCCAACACTCCCGTCTTCTCTTAATCAGCAAACTAATGCTCCGCCCACACTCAGTGATAGTCTTCTCTTCGGATAATCACCAATCTTCTCTTTGACTTCTCTGACTTTATTCTTCTTTGGCAATACCGGTGGTACGTTTTCACTGTAGCTGCACTGGTTCAATAAAATATGCCCACACATCGTACTGATGTCGTTTGAATTTATTTACACACTCTCTCACTTGCTCTCTCTTCAGACACCGTGAAGACTATAAAAAATATAAACATATAACATTTAAATACACATCTCACAATCATAATAAACATCCACAAACCACAATCCATTCATAGTTAGTCCCAATCATGACATTACAATGCACAATACACTTATATACAACTTTATATATATATATATATATATATATATATATATATATATATATATATATATATATATATATATATATAAATACATAACACATCCTACATAACAGCACATGAACAACATTATAATATTTCACACAATATTAACAGTTACCGTGTGCGCCTTTTAAACCACTTGCAGATAATAGGTAGTTATTTGTGGAAGCCGTTCATATCAGCATGTGAACCTTATAGGGCACACACCCCATCCATAGCCAGTGTTGAGCTAGTTACTAAGAAATAGTAACTAGTTACAGTTACTAGTTACCTCATTCAAAAATTAAACTAAATTACTTTGTTGATTACTTACACCAAAAAGTAATGCATTACTGTTAAAAGTAAATTTTTTGTTACTTTTTTAAAGAACGTGCTCCTTAGGTTCCCATTAATGCCCTTTTATGTGTTATGGTCTATACAAACACAAAACTGACTTAAACACAAAGTAATTTGTAAACACTATTTTATTTAAGTCAGACCAGCACAAACTGAATATATCACAAGGATTTCTGAAATAAATAACAAAACAAGCTAAATAATATATTCAGAATTAAAAACTAAAGTGGCTTCTGCATCATAAAAGCTGTTGTGTTGAGCCCTTAAAAATTTTCCTTTTACAGCTTAAGTATAAAAACTATCAACAATGTACAACATAACACCGGGTTAGCTTCTAGCTTCGTCGAGGCATGGAGTTTCTGTAGGTTCTTCGACAGATTGGAGTTATCTCAGTAGATACAACCTTCGAACCAGAAAGACACAGCTTACATTTGACTAAAATGTTGTATACTACAGTTCAAATTGAATAGGTAGAAGTTTCATTCCTTTATTGAGCACAATGTATACAGATGCAAATATGAGTGCAGAATAGTGACAAAAAGTCACAAATCATCCTTGAACATTATTTCCCCACAGCGTGAGCTGACAAGCTGAACAAAGTCAGTGCTCAAACTGCACTAGTGTCCACTGTGTGTGTGTGTGTGTGTGTGTGTGTGTGTGTGTGTGTGTGTGTGTGTGTGTGTGTGTGTACCTCTGCTTTTTTTTTTTTTTAAGTGCACAAATGCCATGCACTACTTACATATAGCAGACCGGAATTATTGGACATTGTTAACTCACACAGTCATTTTGAATTCACTGGTTTTATAACCACCCAAGCTACAACCTAGAAACGTGCTTTAGAGAAGGCGTTACAAGCCTCTTGTTGGGCAACGTGGGCTCTTTGGGAAAAAAAACTGGATGAGCTAAGAGCCAGGATTACAACACAGCGGAAAATAAGAGAGAGCTGCACTCTAATATAAACCGAAACCTGACTATTAGACTTTTTGGTGACATATAAACGGTTCATAAGCACTGTTCACCAGATGTGGAGTTTTTACTGCTAAAATGCCATCTCTACTATCTACTGAGGAAATTTTCTGCCGTGTTCTTAGTCACTGTTTACATCCCCCATGCTCCATGGTAGAGCTAAACAAACTCCACTAGTGCAGATTAGAGTGGTTGAGACGGCTCATCTAGATGCTGTTTTAATCACTGCAGGTGACTTTGACCAGTGCAACTTACGGACTGTATTTCCCAAATATTATCAGCATTTGGACATTCCCATCTATGATAGAAACACATTCGATCACTTTTACAGCAATATACGTGTGCATACAGTGTTGCACCCCGCCCCCACTTCAGACATTCGGACCACATTTCTCTGTTCCTGTGTCCAGCCCACAGACAAAAACTGAAACAAACAAATCCTGTCATCAAACAAGTTAAACTCTGGACTCCAGGGACTAAGAGGACCCTGCAGGACTGTTTTGCTTGAACAGAATGTGAGGTGTTTATAACAGACAATCAATTACAAAGCTTTACTCCTATTCAAGAGAATGAGTTATTTTCATTTATTTCCTTATCAAGTCAAGTCAAGTTTATTTTTAAAGCGCTTTTCACAACAGACATTGTCTCAACGCAGCTTTACAGAAATCAACAGTCAAGGTGAATGGTGTGCATTTATCCCTGATGAGCAAGCCGTGGCAACCGTGGCAAGGAAAAACTCCCTTAGATGTTATGAGGAAGAAACCTTGAGAGGAACCAGACTCAAAAGGGGAACCCATCCTCATTTGGGTGACATCAAGAGTGTGATCATAAATCTTTCAACAATATAGAACACTGAAGAGAACTAACATGAGCACTGGAGTGTAAGATTATAAGTAATGTTCTTTATACAGTCTTATACAGTCATTATGGTTATAAAACTAGGAGCTACTGAGCAACTCATAAAATAGCTCAACATTTGTGATCATTACAGATCCAACACCAGCTTCTCCATGCCAGAGCCTTTAAACACTTCAGGAGGTCCAATGTCAAAACTCCACATATGAAGTGGGATCCAATTGGCACTGGTACGTCTCTAGATGGTACGGGATGTTTGCGAGTTCGGCATCTACTTCTTTAAAGGTCCATAATCTTCATGAGGTGGGACATGACTGGAGCTGGCCAAACCTCAGGATGCCTTGGGATGGGGAAAGAAAGAGAAGCAGTGGAGAGAAATTAGCGTAGCTGCTGTTCATGATATAAACAGCACAAGTTGATAATGTGCATGTGATCAGATGTTCTGGTGCACAAGTATATGATATGTGACGTATGTTATGTGTAGGCTTTGCTAAAAAGATACGTTTTTATTCTGCACTTAAACTGGGAGAGTGTGTCTGAGCCCCGAACACTGTCAGAAAGACTATTCCACAGTTTAGGAGCTAAATGTGAGAATGATCTACTGCCTTTAGTGGACTTTGCTATTCGAGGATTATCAAAACCATCAACCTGCATTCCTAATCCCGTGCCTAGAAGTTTACTCAAACAGATAATTCCAGAGGTAATTTAACCTGTTTTAAAAATAATAAACTCTTCCATTAGCACTGGTTATGTACCTAAATCCTTCAAATTTATTCATTAAGTCAAGTCTTTTATCAGTAGATTTTTCTTAGGTAAAGGAGCAGATCTGGAGGGATCATGGATATAAAGTGTTTGGTTTGGCTTGTCTCTTATCCCAGAGATCCCTCATGTCGGTGTTACCTTCTGGTTCTCCCTTTTAGCTATGCTGCCATAGCGAGTCTTGCCAAACTGCACAGTGACATTAACTTTCATACAACAATAAGGACACATAATAATCCATATTCTTCTTTTCCTTTCACCCATCTTTTCTCTTTCTCTCTCTCTCTTGGTCATGTTAAACATGCTCCTGAGGTTCCAGTGACCACTGTTCCTGCCCCTCTTCCCTCCATGGATCTTCCCACTTCGTCCAGGCCTGCCTCTGGATAGTGCTCTCTTCAATTGGAGGCCAGTCTGTGCAGCTGGGCACTAAGCTCATCAACTCCTTGGGTGGTTCCATGAAATTCCGGAGTAAGAACAGGAGCTTTGAGGATGGATTTGGACTGTAGCTAATGTCAACAGTCTGCTACATTGACTCAGGACTACACCTTGCTTCTGATCACCATAACTGTACCCCGCAACATTGTATATCTGCAATAAATGGACATTTGGTGCAACCCAGATGAGGATGGGTTCCCTCTTGAGTCTGTTTCCTCTCAAGGTTTCTTCCTTATGCCATCTTGGGGAGTTTTTCCTTGCCACAGGCTGGATCATTAGGGACAAACTTACATTTATAAATAACATATTAATTTTTTATCACGACATGATCTGTGTAAAGCTGCTTGAAAACAATGTTTATTGTTAAAAGTTCTATAAAAAAAATGAATTGAATTGAATTTAAAGATGCAGCCACTCTGGAGGAGTCTTCTGTCAGGATACAGGACTATGCTGAGTATGTGACTGGGTTGATAACATCGTTATCGTTATCATACAAGTCAGGAAGATTCCCAACCAGAAACCCTGGATAAACCGGCAGGTACGCCAATGCTTCATGCTCTCTTGCATTTAAATCAGGCAACGCGACAAAGTCAAAGCTTCTATTCCTCTGCTGACCCTGGGATGAGGTGGCAAGGCCTGCAACACATCAGAGACTATAGGACCACCACCACCATCGCCACCAAAGACAGCCTGCCGGATGATCTAAACTTCTTCTACCCATGCTTTGAGACCTCCAGTAATAGCATAGACTATGCTGATGTTTTTAACTCCATTTTCAAACTTTCCCTCAGCCAGTGCACCATTTCCACCTTCAAGAACACAACCATCGTCCCCTTTTGAAGAAGAGCCCACCCACCTGTCTGAATGACTATAGGTCAGTAGTACTCACTCTAATCATCATGAAGTGCTTTGAGAGTGTGGTGTTGGCCCTTATCCAGAAAAGTATACCAGAAACAATTGACCCCCTGCAGTACTCCGACCAACCCAACAGGTCGATCTTAGATGCTATTGCTGCTGCCCTCCATTGTTCCCTGTCCCACCTGTAAAATAAAGACTCATATCAGAATGCTCAGAAGCAGCTGTACTTTCTTAGGAGGCTAAGAAAGTTTGGTATGTCTCCTAAGGTCCTCACCAACTTTTACAGCTGCACTATTAAAAGCATCTTGACCAACGGCATCACTGTGTGATATGGCAGCACTACTAGACCACAAACGCCTGGAGAGAGTGGTGAAGACTGCCGAGAAGATCAGAAGGACTCCACTGCTGTCCCTGCAGAGCATTTACTATCGCAGAGTCTGTAGAAGAACTGCTTACATCCTCAAGAATCCAACCCACCCTAAGCACAAACTTTTCACACTCCTTCCAGCAGGCCGGAGGTAAAGAAGTGTGAAATGCAGAACTACTAGACTAAAAAAATTCCTTTGTTCCCACTGCCATCAGGCTCCTAAACAACTGACAGTTGACAGAGCACTTATTACGAAACTTGCACAATCACTGCAGACTTTTCAAACCCATTGCAGCCTTGCACACTCTTTTTCACACACTTTTCACTCACTTTTCACACACTTTTTCACACACATTGGTGGATTATTTACACTCATCGTGGAATTTGCAAACTTAATATGGACTATGGAACACACAGTTACTTAATTACTTTTTGTACTCTACTCTGCATACAAATGTACACTTTACTGTATATATTTGTCTATTTTTATAATTTATTGTTGACAGCAAATGAAGTATTTAATTGTATGGGGGAACAAGTTTTCTTTACTGTGCATATGACAAACAAAACTTGAACTTGAACTGAGCAGTCAGTGAACGGACATGTTCTTTAATAAGTGAGATTCTACTCATGTAATTTGGACTGTGTCACAATTTAGAGAGAGAAACAGAGTGTAGGTGTCACTAACATATGTTGACCCCCCTTCTCTCTCTCTTTCTAGAGCCATAGCAATTTCCCTATCGCCAAAATAGGTCAACTGAGGAAGCCATTTCCACTGTGCTCCATTCAACCCTGATTCACCTGGACAACCTCATCACTTATGCCAGGATGTTGTTGTTTTTTTATTTACCACAGTCTGTTCGCCTGAACCACCTTCACCTCCTCTAGTCTCAATCTCAGCACTGGAGTTCCTCCTGGATGCGTATTGTACCCTTTCATATATATTCACTTTTCACCCATGACTGCTTACCTGCCTATGTCTCAAACAGCTTTAGAACAAACAAATCATTAAGTTTGCAGATAACACCACAAATGTTAGGCCTGATCAGAGGTAAAGATGAGATGGTTTTCAGGGAGGAAATCCAGCACCTAGTAACATGGTGTGAGGACAATAACCTGGAATTCAACACCAAGAAGACAAAGCAGGACTTTCAACAGAGCTGAGGATCTCACCTGATTTTGTGAATTTTTTCTTCTCAATGTGCACATGGGCGTTTTTTTGGAATTTCTTTCTCATAATTACTCAATCTTTTTTGATCGTACAGATAAGAGCAATGCAACATTTGAATCTGTAAAGGGTCCACTTTTATTTGCATACACTCATAGACATGAATAAAACAACCTAAATCTCAGTGAATACTTGCCTCACAGACATAAAAATATATTATTAGAAAGCTCGAATTGTCTAAACTTTAATTAGAAGTTGTCAGCCAGTCGCACGAACATTTTTGCGGTCACAACATCCACTTCCGGTTCAGTGCCATCTTGCAGCCAGGGGCACTGGAACACCGGCCATCTTGTTTCTGAATAAATAGATGCCTGCTGCATGCACTTGCTGCCAGATTGTCTTGCCTGGCTCCACGCTTCGTTTGAGACCTTCCAGTCTTCTATTTTCCCTCGTGGAAAGTTTACTTTTGGTTCCAGATCTCCCGGTTACTCAGACTTCTTGCCTGCCCTTCGATTTCGGATTGCTCTGTTCTCTGGCTCTTGACCTTGGACTGTTTTCGGACTCGCTTTCCTCTCTCGGATCAGCTTTGCGCTCCCGGCGCCCTGGACGTTCGGCATTACCCATGTGAGTGCTGCCACCGAGTGTTCAAAAATATTTAGACAATATTTCTTTCCTGCATGTGCTACCCCTTCTGACCTGGTTCTGTTGTTCTGGTGGCATCCTGCTTTTGGGTCCTTCCTGCCAGCCTCCCCTGCCAGAACAATCTAGCCAGCTATGGATCCCATGGATGCTACTAATCTCCAGACTACCCTTAATGCCCTGGTCCAGGTATCCGCTACCCATGAGCAGCGGCCCCAGGAAATAACTTTGGGTCTTCAGCAGCTCATACAACCCCTCAAAACCCTACCAGCTCCACCGTGGTTTTCCCAGGTCCAGCCTGCACCCAGCATTTTTGCTTCCCGGGAGCCGCACCTTCTTCCCCCAGCTCGCTTCTCGGGAGAACCCGAACATTGTCGGTCCTTCCTGGTGCAGTGTAACCTGATTTTCTTCTGGCCTTGCGGTGGGCTACAGCTGAGTGGGAGAATCAGTACTTGCATTGCTCCACCTTCACTAGGAACTCTGCAAGGTTTTTGGTTCGGCCACCCCTCGACAGGATGCCACACGCTCGCTGCTCTCTTCCTCGCAGGGTGAGCATTCAGTTGCTGAGTAGGATCGCACCGCTCTATGACACCTTTATTCGGGGACTCTCAGCCCAGGTGAAGAACGAGTTAGCTGCCCGTGAGCTCCCACCGAACTGGATGTCTTGATTTCCCTGGCCACTCGGATTTACAGTCGAATACGGGAATGCCGCTCAGAGCGTTTCATTCGCCATCTGGTGCAGGTCTACCACACTCCTCCGGCCTGCCAACATACACCCCCTCGGACTACTTCTGCCCCTGCACCCTCTTCCCAACCGCAGCCTATGGAAAACTGTCTCTGACAGAAAAGGAGAGACGCCGTTCCCAGGAGCTCTGTCTCTATTGTGGCGAGGCCGGGCACATGGCTGCTTTGTGTCCAGCAAAAGGGCAGGCTTATCATTAAGGGAGGGGGCCACGGCGAGCCGCTCTTTCAGTCTCTTCCAAGCCCTTATTCAGGATCCACATCCGTTCTGGTACTCAGGACTTTTCACCGGCCCTACAATTGCGCCATTGATCTCCTGAGAGGAACCATGCCACCCCATGGCTGGCTCGATCATCTCTCAGCACCCGAGCAGGCGGCCATGACCCAATACATTTAGGACCCACTTGCTGCTGGCATTATCTGCCCATCCTCCTCTCTGGCAGGCATTGGGTTTTTCTTTGTGGAGAAGAAGGACAAGAGCCTATATCCTTGCATCGACTATCGGGGTTAAGTGCCATAACAGTCAATAACCGGTACCCATTGCCACTGATGCTTTCCACGTTCGACTCTCCAGAGCTTTATTATCTTTTTTAAACTGGACCTCCGCAATGCCTACCACCTTGTCTGTAGTCCATGTATTTCCATGTATCCGGCACCTCCTTCCTTGGATTTATCCTTTCAGCCGGTAACGTCCAGATGGACCAAGCCCGGATTCAGGCGATAAAGGACTGGCCCCAACTCACCACCCATAAGCAATTGCAGAGGTGCATGGGCTTTGCCAATTTCTATCGGCGGTTCATCAGGGGCTATAGCTCCGTTACGGCCCCCCTTCACCTACTCACCTCCATACGTCAGGCCTTCAACTGGAACCCAGAGGCTGAACAGGGCATTACCAAGCTTAAGAGTCTCTTTACCTCAGCCCCAGTTCTGGCTCTTCCAGGTCCAACCCGCAAATCATGGTGCAGGTGGATGCCTCTGATCTGGAGGTAGGTGCCATTCTGACCCAGAGAGGTGCCCGGCACAAAAGCTTGCACCTGTGCGCTTTCTATTCCCGCCATCTCAGGCCAGCTGAACAGAACTACCCTGTTGGAGAGCGAGAGCTCTTGGTGGTCAAGTTGGCCCTGTAGGAGTGGTGCCACTGGCTGGAGGGGTCGGGAGTTCCATTCCTCATCTGGACCGATCATCAGAATTTGGAATATCTGCGGACAGCTAAGCGCCTAAACATACGTCAAGCACGTTGGGCACTGTTCTTTGGGTGTTTTAACTTCTCCCTAATCTTCTTGTGGTGTCCTGCTTTTGGGTCCTTCCTCCCATCCTCCCCTGACAAAAGTGATGTCTAGTTAACAACGTGACACTAGAACATTTAGTAATAATGGCTACTTTTTACTTAAGTTGTAGGATTATAAAGTAGCTTATTTATGCTTAAGTAAATATAACCCATAGGAAAGTGCCTATAACACTCACTAGACATGAAAAAACGGCCCCACCCAACACAGCCAAAAATAACACACAAACAGCATGAATAATGAGTGAGGAACTTTATTATAAATGCTATAAAAGGGGATGGAGAACATGTCTTTCGTGAAGCTTGCCCCAAGCGCAGGCCAAAAACGAGGGTATAATACCTCTTTAGTGAAATCTACCCCATTTGTGGAAAACCTAAGCAGCCTACTAAAAAGATCAAGGTAATAAAGTAAAGAATATATTTAAAAATACGAATGAGCTTATGCAAAGTAATAAAATTGCTAACAAAATAATAATATAGTATAATCTATGAAATAAGGAAAAAGCAATGTACTCACGCATGATCAAATTGCACAGGCAAGCACTGTCCACCAAGCGAAGGAAAATAATGAATTGAAACAGTGGTATACTTCGAAGAATCTTAAAGACAATGGTAAAAACAGGAGGAAATGCCAGGTGATGAAAGGAAAAGATGTTTAATATGTCCCATGGTCATTCATGGATGTAGCGGGATTGATAAACCCTCTGCCAGATGTGTGTGAAGGAGCACAAAGGTGGATAACAATTTGAAGAAAAAATGGTGGGACACCAGCTTGCATTTGGGGATATTGAAGCGATTCTTGCCCAAACCATAGGAAGGGCAAAACAGTGGAAATCCTTAAAGAAGCAAAAGTAGGATATGATGCAGAAGATTCCAGACATGATCATTTTCCATTCGGCCCATTCCGAAATGACATCTGGGGTACCCTGAGAAAACAATACCCCACAAAGCTGGACCCAGAAAGACTGGAAACTATGCGATTGGGAGAAGAGGAAAATTTATCTAAGTTTATCCAAACCTTCCAAGATACTTGGAGAGAGGAGACCGGTGCCCCTTGGGATGAGTCTAACACCAGCAAAGGTTTGTTTCGAATGGTGTTGAAAAAACACTTCCTTCTGAAGTACAGGGATTTTTGGAAGGAGTAATAGGCATAAGCACAATGCCTTAGGAAACCTACCAAGCTTATGTGATCCATTTTGTAAACCAATACTGCAAGAAAAAGAAAGAGAGCAAAGAGGCGAGTGAGGCCTTGGTGACAGAGTTACAGAAGAATCAACTAAGTGAGATTGCGCGATGCAAACAAGAAGAGAAAGAAAAGAAGAAAGACATCACAGTAAAGCAAGCTGCAGTGATGGTTCCTACAGATATGTCAAAACCACAGGACCAAGTGCAAGAAGCACAAGCCCCAGTGCAAGCAGGGGCACATTGGAAGCAACCAATGACGCAACCAAGTAGATCAGTGGCCCAACAAGCAACACTGCCAATGGCCCAACAGGCAGACCCAGTATGTGTTTGGCAGCGGACTGCAATGGCCCCAGCACAACCAAAATGCTAGACCTTTCAGCCAGGGAAGAGAGAGAGGAGGAAAGCTCAAAACTGATATCAAGTGAACAATGAAGTGCCCCATGTGTCCCTGAAGGTTGCGAAAATTATAAAGTGGGAAGACTTAGGTCCTATGATGGAGGAAGCACTTGGGGTTAGGAAATGGGTGCCAACACACAACCCTTATATACACCTGTCACCAGACAAATGTTTTCTGCAAATTTCACAGTTATCAGTAGATCAGACGATAGCTACACAAACACAGAAATAGAAATAGGAAGGGGAAGTGAAACAGTTAGCATCGACAGGGATTGAGATAAATGAGCAGACAGAGGAATTACTGAAAACAGTGCCAAAACGTTTGTGGACAAGACACTAAACCGATGTAGGATTAGTGAAATCTGCAGTGAAAATACAGGTTAAGCCAGGTGCTCAACTACCATACCAGAAGCAGTATCCATTGTCAGTACAGGCTAGGGAAGGGATAAGACCAACTATTCAAGGCCTAATAGAGGCAGGGGTATTAATACCGACAAAAAGCTATTGCAACACCTCAATTTTTCCTGTTAAGTAACCCAACTCAGACAAATGGAGATTAGTCCATGATCTAAAGCTAATAAATCAATTGATTATAGCAGACATACCTACTGTTCCAGATCCACACACATTGTTGTCAAATTTTCCTGAGGGAACAAAATGGTACATTGTCATTGCCAATATTTGCATTCACCTATTAAGGGCAGCAGTACAAGGTAAAGAGAAACTGCAATTCTGTCAAGCAAAGGCAGAGTATCTGGGAAGAGTACTGGAGGGAAATACAAAGAAAATGTTCCCTACACATCTGGAGGCTATTCAAAAAGCACCACAACCACAAACAGTTCATCAAATGCTATCTTTTCTATGGATGGCAGGGCTTAGTAAGCCCTGGATATGTGACTTTGCTCAGCAGGTACAACCCCTAAGGGGCATGATAAAGGCAGCAGACCAAACTAAAACCAAAGCTCCACTTAAATGGACATCAAAAGCGTTAGTAGCGTTTGATGCAATTAAGAAAACATTGTCCTTGGCACCAACATTGGCTAATCTCGATTATAAGAAACCATTCCACCTGTATGTGTCCGACAGACGAGGCTTTGTCTCCGCCGTGTTAACGCAACAACAGCATGGAATGGGAAAATAACTCATTGCATACTTTAGCACTGCGTTAGATAACATAGAAAAGGGAATGCCACTATGCTATCGCACCCTAACCTATCGCGGCCTAATCAGAAGGCATCAGTAATTACTTTGGGGCAGCCCGTCACATTGTACACAACACATGGACTGCATGCCTTGTTAACTAACCAATCTTTCGCCATTACCAATTCGCGACGAACAGGATACGATGTGGTCATACCTAAACTAACTATAAAACGCTGTAAAGTAGTCAATCCTGCTGAAAGGATGGTAACCCCTTTAGATGGAATTCCGCATGATTGTGCCCAAGAAACGGAAAAATGAAATGAAGGCACATGCCAATGTGCAAAATCAACCATTACCGAATGCAGACCTAGTGATGTTTATAGATGGGTCATTTTTTCGTGATGTAGACGGAAATAAAGTCGGGTACGCAATAGTCACACCACAAGGTGACTCCTTTTATGCTGTCTCCTTAGTATCAGTGCCTCAGCCATGCTCTGCCCAATTAGCAGAAATGAAAGCATTAACAGCAACTTGTTAAGGGAAAACATGCACAATATATACAGATTTGGCTTATGCACACGGCGTCTGTCACATGTTTGGCCCATCATGGGCACTAAGAGGGTTTCAACAAGCAGATGGGACAACAATTAAAAATGGTCGCCATATAGCTGAACTCTTACATGCTATGACTTTGCCAGCCAAAGTGGCTATAGTTAAATGTCAAGCTCATAAGTCAGACAAACCTTTGTTTCTTTGGGCAATTATGCTGCAGACCTGGCTGCCAAGAAGGCAGCAGGAGAAGAGAAATATACAATGGCAATGGTAGGATCAGATGAAGAGCCCCCTGATGAAGATTTGTCCCATATAGCTGAAATGCAGGAGACAGCTGATATCCATGAACAAACTCAGTGGAAAAAACAGGGAGAAATTAAGGAATGAGGTACTAACATTTGGCAAAACATAGAAGGTTTGTTTGTTGCCCCAGCCTCGTATCTTTCACTTTTGATTAAGGAGGCACATGGGCTAGATCAGGGGTGGCCAACCAGTCAGAGATTGAGAGCCACATTTTTTACTGTGTTACCGCAAAGAGCCACATCATACACATGGGCACACATGAATATCACCCATCCCTTCCTCTTACACACACACACACACACACACACACACACACACACACACACACACACACACACACACACACACACACACACCTCTGCTCAGCCAGATTTATTGTAAATGTCACACACCAACATAATGACAGAAATTGACTCCTACAGTTCTAAGACCAGAGAACAGTCATTTTCAACAATGAACATTGTGTGCACTGTCTCTCACACACACAAACTCTTAGTTTAACCAAGTCCACAAACAAAAATATAATAATTTACAATAGCGTTGTTCTTTTACTATGCATGTTACCTAGTGGGACTTTTGGCATCCTTGCCTTGAACAATCCCCTTCAAATCTGCCTCGTATTCCATTGTTGCCACTCGAAGCAATTATTTCACGTGTGTCAGTCAGAACAGATCGATGCTTTGATTTCACGTGTTTCAGGGTAGAAAACACAGACTTTGTTTGTGTTTTTTTTTATGTGCGTGTTCACTTCGCTTGAGTTCAATACGTTTTTTCCGTCAAATGCGCATGCGCGTGAGATGAATATACCGCATGGGTGGGCAATTAATTTTTACAAGGGGCCACATGAGAAACCTGAATTGTGTCAGAGGGCCACACCAACGATAATATTTTAGGGATGCACCGAAATGAAAATTCAAATCAAATGGCAATGAAATCCATAATTTTTTGTGTTATGCCTTTTGCCTTGGCACCATCACTGGAAAACTTTCCTGCCTTTTCAAAAACGTCCTCTACAGACGGATTGCACATGCTCGGATTTACTTTACTTTTTTGCACTGCGTTCTTCTCATATTTAGAATGGCAATCGGGATGTTTGGATTTCAGGTGATAAATTAAACCCAACTTGGAGAAACTCTTTGCAGATACCCCCCTCTTGAAATTTCAGCATTACATGTTTTGCACATCGCTCTCCGCACACCGCTTTTTTATTGCGTCATTACAATTGTGTTTCTGCTGTGTTGTTTCGGTGATTTAGGTATTTCCGAAAATTCTTGGTGCATCCCTGTAATTTATGATTGGCCTCATGCCAAGGTCTGATATACCGCAAAGTTTCCCAGTAGGGGCAAGCTTATTCAAGTCTTAAAAATACCGTATTGAACTTAAGCAAAGCGAACACGCACATTAAAAATCAAACACACACAAACTTTGAAAGGAACGTAAGAGCCGCATGAAACCAGCCAAAGAGCCGCATGCGCATTTTGTACATGTAAATAGAATAGAATAGAATAGAATCGTATGGAGGTGAACGAGGCCTCCTGGAAATGGGTGGAATTTTACTAAGAATAGGTATAAACTTACCAGAAAACAGGTAAGCAAAAGGTGGGATATGCAAAGCCTCATAAATTATTGTTGTCTGTAAATTGAAAGGATGGAGATATTGGACAAGATATGTTAATTTCACTAGGTGTGAGATATAAAAAGTAAGGATTTGTTTATATTAATTTTGCACTCGCATGTGAAAGCTGACTGGTGCCGTTGCTGTCAGGATGTTTCCCTCCTGAGAGCTCTATGGGACAGGCCTAAATTGACTGCAATAAAGCTGATTTGCTCCATCTCATTTGTGACTGGACGATGTGTTCATTTGGTTTGTTTATTTATTATTTAAAGTTTTGAAACTTATTGGTAATTGATTAGTGAATAGCTTAAACTAATTTGAGTATTAAGCCACTTAATTATGTCTGCTCGGACATGGGGCCTGAGTTCCGACAGCTTCTATCCAGGTGTATCAATGTACCTCTGCCTTAATGCTGTCTGTTCCTTACTTTCTTGGTATCAAAATGATCTGCTTTCTAGTTCCTAAACAATGGTGATATATGATTGTGAAGTCTACTGTACTGTTTTTAAATACTCTTTGGGTAAAAGTTCATTAGTTCCCCAGACCAGCCATAAACAAGCAAACAGGCCATAAGCGGAGACAAAAGGTTTTTCCCCACTCAAAAGTTCATGCCTTGTATTGGCCATTCCACCAAAATGAGTGTGGCTAGGGGACAATTAAAGGTCCTGAACTTCAATTGCTCAGACCTCCCTTTGAGACGAAACTCAAACCCTTTGAGACAAATTTATTTCAAAATCTGACTTTCTGGCAGTTTTACCTTCAAGAACTTCATCTACTCACAAGGCACTCTGATCTTCAGGAGAACCTGCTGAAACATCCAACTTCCTCCTAAGAGACACATCAAGAATCTCCTTTGTCTACTGCATCCAGGTTCTTGTTGAGCAACAATGCAATACAAGTAAACGTTTACCAACTATCTAGATGCATGTTTATGTTTGAGCCCCTCTTGAATTTTGATTCCTTGATTATTCTCATTAGGTTGTGGTAAATTGAGGTTAAACTTGCCATTCTGTTTTCTCTCTCTCTCTCTCTCTCTCTCTCTCTCTCTCTCTCTCTCTCTCTCTCTCTCTCTCTCTCTCTCTCTCTCTCTCCCCATATTTTCCTTATTTATTTTTCTTTATATGTATGTTTGTTTAGTTTAATCCTATGTTGGGTGTAGTCCAATTCATTAAATGCCTTATATTAACAAGTGATTGTCTCTGTGTGCTTCTTACTATTCAAAGTCACTGAATACCGATTCTGCTACATGTTAAGTTACAGCTAGTATTGTATAAAAGTAGGGAGTTGTGTCTTACTTGGCCAGGGAGATAACCTTTCACAGAAATGATAAGAGCTGTCTGCTTGGTGGATAAAAATATTAAATAATTGTAGCATTGAAGCTATTACTGTTTATTCTAAGAACTAATCTAAAAATGTATAATTAATTATAACCTGTTATAATTACTCATAGATATTTTCCTTTTTTGCAAGCTAATTAGCTACAATGGTGTTGCAAGTGGTTGGTATGGTGTTGCTAGCCAGTTGCATTGCTGTTTCTTATGGTGGTGCTGGGCAGTTGCTAGCAGCACGTGGTTGTTCAGGTATTGCCAGGCAGTTGCTGTAATGTTGCAAGTGGTTGCTATGGTGTTGGGAGGCAGTTGCTTTTGTGTTGCAACTGGTTGTTAGGCAGTGGCTAAGTGATTACTTTGGTATTTCTAAGCAGTTGCTACAATGTTTAAAGTAGTTGCTATGTTGTTGCTAGGCGGTTGATATGATGTTGCAAGTGGTTGTTTAGGTGTTGCAAGGCAGTCGCTATTGTGTTGCTAGGCAGCTGCTATAATGTTGCAAGTGGTTGCTAGCCAGTTGCTATCGTGTTTCAGTTCTTTGTTATGGTGGTGCCTGGCAGTTGATTTGACGTTGCAGGAGGTTGTTATGGTGTTGCTAGGCAGTTGCTACACTGTTCCAAGTGGTTGCTCTGCTGTTGCTAGGCAGTTGCTATGATGTAAGTGGTTGTTAGGGTGTTGTAGCTTCCTGTACTCTTCGATTTCTTCCTGACCCATACTCATTTTCCTTCCTACCTTTAGAATCAGGCACAGACACTTTCCTTAACCATGGACTTCCTTTGCCCTTGTCTACTAAAGAAGACTTCTTGTCCCACCATTTGGTTGTCAGAAGTGTTACACAGCAACCGGCAAGAACTTGGATCAATGGAGAGGAAGTGGAAAAAATCAGTCTCAGACTTGACTTCTGCCAAGACTGACTTTTACAAGGAAAAGCTTGAGGCTTCTGCACAAGATCCTTCTAAGTTTTACAACATCCTTTCTTTACTGCTCAACCCCCCAAGTGGAAGAGATACTTTAAGTCATCCAATCTTGTAATCTCACCACCTGCCTGCTGAATTAAATCCCTTCAACTATGACTATCTCACAAGACCTCTTTCTGTTTATCGCTACAATTATCAATGGATCCTTAGCATCTGGCAATGTGCCAACTACCTTCAAGAGAGCGAGGGTTATTCCCATCTTGAAGTAGCCTGTTCTGGATCCATCAGACATCAACAACTTCAGACCGGTAATATTTCTCTCCTTTCTTTCTTAAACTCGAAATACATTGTTTTTAACCAACTGTCTGTCTGTTTCTTACAGAACAACCTTCAAAACCCCAACCAGTCTTGCTTCAAAATAGTACATTCCACAGCAATGACTGTTTTGTCACTGAAACTACATGCTGCTCAATCAGCTGTCATCATTCCTCATCCTCCTGAACCTTTCACAAGACTCTTTTGTCGACTCTCAGGATCCTTGGAATTTGTGGAGCAGCATAAGAATGGTTTAATTCCTACCTGGTCACACATACTAGGTAACATGGAAGGTGTCTACATCTGACCCACGTAGACTTTCCACTGGTGTCCCAAAAGGCTTAGTACTCTTCTCTCTATATTCACTCTCTTGGTGAAGTCATACCATCACATTGGGGTGTGGGGTGGGGAGAAACAGACACCAGGAAGAGCTTTCTTTTACTTTAAAGAATTGTGAAATATTTTCTTTTTGTTTTCCTTCCCTTGTACTCATGACAGGGCGCACACACATGGTTGTGGGCCCGCATGTCTTCCCTTGAAGAATGGGAACCTGTACACTGGGGTTTGTAACCTTGATCATTAGGGAAAATTTAGGGAAATTCTCCCTAAACGTGTCATTAATTTTGCATGTATCGAGTATTGTTTTCAGTACTTTCCCTTCTCTACTTATAGCTATACCATGCAACGGTTAAAATGACGACATAATTTTACATTGTAACTGACTATTATATAGTTTATAAAAGATTTTTATCTTTCCTTCTCTATCTAATGGGGTATAAACATTTATGATTCTGATTTTTATGCCAACATTCTGGCAGAATGAGTCTACCTGGGATTATTTCTCTATGCTGAATAATGTCAGCCTTTCTTCAAAAAATATACTGTACCTACTTCGTCAGCTCAGTCTTCACAGATAGATATTATTACTCTGCCATTTATCCATTACTTTTTAATGTTATTTATTTGGTTTATTTACCTTAATTCTTGTGCACAAATTTTCTTGCTTTGTTCTTATAAGAGAGGTTATTATAATTTCTCTATTTTTGATGGATTGTATACCTCTTAAATTTATTGAGATAATGTTCACTGACATAATTAAAAGTAGCAGTGTCAAATCATTTCTTAGTTTCTTTTTCTTTATTTTTAATTGTCTAAAGTCAGTGGTGATGTCCTTTTTTCATAGTTATAGTGTTACTGTTGTCTGTATTCATAGCCAATGATTCATACCTACTGTCAGAATTAATGTTCAAAATCTCTGTTGTGCCAGTTGGAAGATCCGGTAAGATACCATAATTGGGTAGATTTTGTGGAGGGATTGCACATTTAGCTTCTTTACCTTTTTCTATGTTCATCTGCCCATCTGGTTTCAAAGGTTCTGCTAGCGGTATGTACTTGTCTTCATAGATGCCAGTACACGTATCGTTTGTTGAGCTGGTGCCGCGCGTGCTGCTACTACTGGAATGGCTGTCCTCTTTGCTCCATTCCTCTGCCAATCATTGTGTCTGTCTATCTTGTGTGTCCTCCCAAACTTGTTTGTCCATTTGGGTACATTTTTTGTTTTTCTCTATTGTGTGACACTGTACATTGCCATGGTCTCTCCTGAGGCTGTCCTTTTGTTCGGTTGCTGTACAAAATGGGGCAACCAAAGTATAAGTGCCCTGTCTCACCACACAGATTGCAGATCCTGTCATCTGTGCATTATTTCTCTTTATGACTAAAATGGCCACATTTCCAGCATTTATCTTTGTCACAGTTATTTACTTGGTGCTTCGTTGATAAGTAATTGTCCTATTATACGGTCACATGGAGGTGGTATTGGGGATTTGCATCAACTCTCCACTTCGTTGTTTGTTTTATTCTAATTCAAATTTTATGTCACATACACATTCATACAGAGTATGACATGCAGTTAAATGCTTTTTACAACTGTCCAACATTTAAACATGAAAAATAGAATATAAGGATAAAAAATAAATTACATAAATAAAAGTATGAAGTATAAGTACTTTGGTAGGTTAAATTATTTTCTGTAATTTAATTGTTATTGTATCAATAACCTTTTATATTGATTGGAGCTATGATGATGATTTTATTTTAAGAAATGATTTCTTTTATTTATCTCAGTTTTTGATTAAGCATTTTAAATTTTCTGTTTTATTATTTATTTTATTTTTCAATTATACTTCTGTTGCTTTCCTTTATTATACATATTGGGGTGTGTATGTGTGTGTGTGTGTGTGTGTGTGTGTGTGTGTGTGTGTCTGTGTATATGTAAATGTATGTGTGTATCTAAAAAAATGAGGGCATTCATGAGGTGGATTTTATCACTTCATCTCAGCCCTCTGCGTGATCTTAGCCAATATGTCATGGGGACGTGCACATGCACAGCAGCCCTGCACCACTGGAGGAATGCAGCGTTTTATGCTCATGGAACCTCCCCCTCGGGGCGATAATGCTGCAGAAAGGTGTAATGACAGATGCTTTTACACTAGAGGCACGGCTGCTTTACGGGCTCCGTTTACAGGGGTTTCCTTGCAGAAAATCTTTGCCGCTGCAAGCTGGGCCTCTCCACATACATGTGTTACCCAGACTCCGGTAGCTCATGCGGTCTTAAGGGTGGGCTCTTTGTAGCCTTGGGCTGAAAAGGCCCTCATAGGACCTTTACGTATTGATTGGATAGGCCAGTTTATTCATGTTATTAGGCATGTCAGTTTGCACCCTTACTAGACAAGTCAAGTCAAGTCAAGTCAAGTTTATTTGTATAGCGCTTTTCACAACAGACATTGTCTCAAAGCAGCTTTACAGAAAACAACAGTGAAGCGTTTGTCCCTGATGAGCAGCCGTGGCGACAGTGGCAAGGAAAAACTCCCTTAGATGATATGAGGAAGAAACCTTGAGAGGAACCAGACTCAAAGGGGAACCCATCCTCATATGGGTGACATCAAAAGTTTGGTCATAAATCTTTCAACAATACAGAACAATTTGTGATCATCATAGATCCAGCATCAGCTTCTCCATGCCAGGGCCTTTAAACACTCGGCATCTACTTCTCCATGATCATCCATAGGTCCATAATCTTCACGAGGTGGGACGTGACTGGAGCTGGCCAAACCTCAGGAAGCCTCGGGATGGGGAGAGAAAGAGAAGCAGTGGAGAGGAATTAGCGTAGCTGCTGTTCATGATATTAACAGCACAAGTTGATAATGTGCATGTGATCAGATGTTCTGGAGCACAAGGTTGTGATGTGATGTGCGTGATGTGTGTTATGTGTAGGCTTTGCTAAAAAGATATGTTTTTAATCTACACTTAAACTGGGAGAGTGTATCTGAACCCCGAACACTGTCAGGAAGACTATTCCAGAGTTTAGGAGCTAAATGTGAAAATGCTCTACCGCCTTTAGTGGACTTTGCTATTCTAGGAACTACTAGAAGCCCAGAGTTTTGAGATCTCAGGGAGCGTGACGGATTGTAGCGTGTTAAGAGACTGGATAGATACATGGGAGCCAAACCATTTAGTGCTTTATAAGTGAGTAGCAGTAGTTTGTAGTCTATTCGAAACTTAATAGGAAGCCAATGTAGGGACGATAAGATTGGGGTTATATGATCGTATTTTCTTGACCTAGTAAGAACTCTTGCTGCGGCATTCTGAACTAACTGAAGCTTGTTTATTAATGATGCAGGACATCCACCTAGTAATGCATTACAGTAGTCTATTCTAGAGGTCATAAACGCATGGACGAGCTTCTCTGCATCAGATATAGATAACATATTTCTTAGCTTAGAAATATTTCTAAGGTGAAAGAAGGCTGTTTTTGTAACTTGATTGATGTGATTTTTAAAAGATAAGTTGCTGTCTAAAATAACTCCCAGGTCTTTTACCGTTGAACTAGTAGTTACAGAACAACCGTCTAAATGCAGGCTGAGATGCTGGAGCTTCTGTGTACTATTTTTTGGGCCGATGAGCAAAATCTCCGTTTTATCAGGATTTAATAGCAGAAAGTTATGGGTCATCCAATCTCTTATTTCTTCAACACACTCAGTTATGCGAGCTAATTGAGCTGTATCGCCTGGTTTGGATGAAATATATAGCTGGGTATCATCAGCATAACAATGGAAGCTAATTCCATGCCTTCTAATAATATTTCCTAATGGAAGCATGTATATTGTAAAAAGCAGGGGTCCCAGAACTGACCCTTGTGGCACGCCATAATTTACTAGCATTATCCTGGATAGCTCTCCATTTAAATCTACGAAATGGTAACGATTGGACAGGTAGGATTTAAACCAGCTTAATGCCTGTCCCTGAATACCGATGTAATTCTGTAAGCGATCGAGGAGAAGATCATGATCTATAGTGTCGAACGCAGCACTAAGATCTAGTAAAACTAATAGGGAGATGTAGCCTTGGTCTGAAGCTAAAAGCAGGTCATTAGTGATTTTAACTAGAGCAGTTTCTGTGCTATGATGGGGCCTAAAACCTGACTGAAACTCTTCAAAGATATTGTTCTCCTGCAAGTGGTTACATAACTGGGCAGCGACAATCTTTTCTAAAATCTTAGACATAAATGGGAGATTTAAAATTGGTCTGTAATTCGATAGCGTGTTTGGATCCAGATTAGGTTTTTTAATGAGGGGCTTAATAACTGCTAACTTGAGGGATTTAGGGACATGACCTAACGATAGTGAGGAGTTAATAATATTTAAAAGAGGCTCACCAGCTGTATATAACACTTCCTTCAGTAGTTTAGTGGGAATTGGATCTAACTGACATGTTGTTGATTTAGCTTTCATAATAGCATCATACAGCTCTTCCTGTCCTATACATGTAAAACAGTGTAGTTGTGGGGTTGTAAGTACGATTGTGTCGGGAGATGCTGTCAGAGGTTGAACTGCCACAATTGTTTTTCGAATGTTATCTATTTTTTCAGTGAAGAAATTCATAAAGTCTTCACTACTAAACTGTGATGGAACACATTTTTCAGATCCCTGATTTGTTGTTAATTTAGCAACTGTACTGAAAAGGAACCTGGGATTGTTTTTGTTATTTTCTATGAGTTTGCTCAGGTGTTTAGCTCTAGCAGCTTTTAGCGCCTGTCTGTAGCTAAGCATACTGTCTTTATACGCAATTCTAAATACCTCCAATTTAGTTTTCCTCCATTTTCTCTCCAGATTACGTGTTGTTCTCTTTAGGGCATGCGTATGACTATTATACCAAGGTGCAGGTGCTTGTTCTCGAACCTTTTTTAACCGGATGGGGGCAACAGTGTCTAAAGTGCTAGTGAGGATAATGTCTATGTTGTTCGCCATCTCATCAAGATGATCAGCATTTATGGGTTTAATGTGAAACTGAGATAAATCAGGCAGGTTATTTATGAATCTGTCCTTAGTGGTTGGAATAATAGTCCTACCAAGTCGATACCGTGGTGAAACACGGTTAATCTGCTCTACCGGTAGTGTGTACAGTAGGAGATAATGGTCTGTGATGTCATCATTCTGAGGTAAAATATTTATATCAGTGACGTCTGCTCCGTGGGATATTATTAAGTCTAGTGTGTGGTTAAAACGGTGGGTTGGTCTGGTGACGTTTTGTTTAACTCCAAAAGAGTTTAGTAAATCGACAAATGATAATCCTAGGGCATCGTTTTCATCATCTACATGAATATTAAAATCTCCTACAAGCAGCACTTTATCAAAGCTGATCAGGAGGTCTGAGAGAAAACAAGCAAACTCATGAAGAAAATCAGCGTAGGGTCCTGGGGGTCTGTACACGGTGACCAGAGCGAGTTTTCTATGCATCTCTGAAAGTGCAATTTTAAGAACGAGCACTTCAAATGATTTAATGCTGAATCCTAATCTCTGACTAACATTAAGAGAAGCACTATAAATGGTTCCTACACCCCCCCCACGACCAGTCTGACGGGGCTCATGCTTATAAACATATCCTGACGGTGTCGACTCGTTTAGACCCATATAATCACCTGGTTTAATCCAGGTCTCAGTGAGACAGAGTGCATCGAGATTATTCTCTATGATCATCTCATTTACAATCAGTGCTTTGGGTGCAAGTGATCTAATGTTTAAAAGACCGAACTTTAGAACTTTGTTGTGTTTGTTTATCTGGCATTTTTCAGTTTTAACTGCAATAAGATTATTTCTGGATCTTGTGTATGTAATTCTTGGTTTTACTACCCGAGGAATAGATACGGTTTCTATAAACTGGGCTGTGTGTGAACTTGTAACTATTTGGTCTGTAGTATGCGTGTTCTTATAGTTGAAGATTTCTTGATGTCTTACCAGTCAGATGGTGTGTAGTATCCTAGAGATGTTATCTGATAGCACTGCTGCTCCAACTCTGCTGGGGTGCAGGCCATCAGGGCGGAAGAACCTAGGACGCTCCCAGAAACAGTTCCAGTTATTAACAAAGAGAAGTTTATGTTCTCGACACCATGACTGTAACCATTCATTTAGAGCTAAAAGTCTACTAAACTTCTCAGCCCCTCGCTGGTAAGTGGGAAGAGGTCCTGACACAATGATCCTCGTTGTGGGTGATGTGCTGCGTACCGTCTCCATCTATATATATATATATATATATAAAAATAATTCTTAAAGCTCCTCTAAGGGGCTTTTCAGCCCAAGGCTACAAAGAGCCCACCCCTAAGACCGCATGAGCTGGGTAACATCAACCCAGTAGTATCTGACAAATGGAGAAACCTCTAGCGGCGCAGCGCATCGCTGCTGTGCATGTGCGTGTCCCCATGACATAGCGGCCAAGATCACGCAGCAGGCTGAGATGAAGTGATAAAATCCACTTTATGAACGCCCTCATTTTCAGAAGGCCTATAGGCAGGACACGGACAGCCGAAGCAATAAGACTCTGTAGTCTGAGACATTTGCAATATTGTAATCTCACACCTTCCCTGAACTGCGACAGGCAGTTCATAAAGGAAAGAATGTGCTTCTGTGACAGGCACCTTTGCATTGTGACGGAATTCAGCTCCAGTCCCAAGAATGACATTTGCTCACATCGACTCTGAAACTAATCGCTGTGATGTGAGCGAGCACTCAGGCAGTGTTTTGGATCACTTTCTCTCTTGAATCAGCTATAAATAGCCAATTGTCTATGTATGTCAGGATTGTAGGGTGCCCACCCAATGGCCCAATGATGGAATCCACTTTTGTCGGTGAAGGTATGGTGTGTGTCAGAGATGGGAAGTAACGGAGTACAAATACTTTGTTACTGTTCTTAAGTAGATTTTTTCGGTATCAGTACTTTACTCCACTATTTATTTTTCAGACAACTTTTTACTTTTACTCGTTACATTTTTACACAAATATCTGTACTTTTTACTTCTTACATTTTCAAAACAGACTCGTTACTTTAGTTTTAATCCATTGATATGGTGAAATATTATTTTTTTATTTTCACTGCGTGCCGATTTCAGCCGAACCGATTTCCTGTTACTGCGCGTTCAATCCACTGGTGTATAAAGTCCTGACTCTCACTTACCACAGAAGGCAGTAAGAAGTTTGGAGTTAATGTGGATGAGACAGAGGGAGTCAGTGATGTAAATGACTGAGAACAGACACGTTTCTGATCATCATCATCATCTTTTCTCTGCTTGTGTTCTATATGTGGATCTTCAGCCTGGACACATTCATTAGGTAACAAAATTTTTAATTAGTTTTGTATTCATATATATATATATATATATATATATATATATATATATATAAATAATTACAATTTTGACGGCTAAATATATATATATATATATATATATATATATATATATATATATATATATATATATATATATATATATATATTATTTAGCCGTCAAAATTTTAATTATTTTAAACGGCACGAAAATAGACATAAAATAAATAAATTAAATCCAGATTAAAATATTTTTAATCAGTAAACTTTTGTTTTATTTCTGAGTCTCAAATCAAACACCAAAATCGGCCATGATTCTCACAATTTACCCTCTGGGTGGCGTTTTGTGGGTTTTTCCCTCATAATGGCGAAACAAACTTAAATTACTGTCTTTATTGATCGTACAGATAAAGATAAGGATTTAAATATGTAAAATGTCTATAATTTTCTATATATAAGCTTCCACACGTCTCTGCACTGATATAGCCATCCATCATCCATCCATCTTCTCCCGCTTATCCGATGCCGGGTCGCGGGGGCAGCAGTCTAAGCAAAGATGCCCAGACTTCCCTCTCCCTAGACACTTCTTCCAGCTCTTCCGGGGGGACACCAAGGCGTTCCCAGGCCAGCCGGGAGACATAGTCTCTCCAGCGTGTCCTAGGTCTTCCCCGGGGTCTCCTCCCAGTGGGACGCGCCCGGAACACCTTCCCAGGAAGGCGTCCAGGAGGCATCCGGAACAGATGCCCGAGCCACCTCAGCTGACCCCTCTCGATGTGGAGGAGCAGCGGATCTACTCTGAGCTCCTCCCGAGTGACTAAGCTTCTCACCCTATCTCTAAGGGATCGCCCAGCCACCCTGCGGAGGAAGCACATTTCGGCCGCCTGTATCCGGGATCTTGTCCTTTCGGTCATGACCCAGAGCTCATGACCATAGGTGAGAGTAGGAACGTAGATTGACCGGTAAATCGAAAGTTTCGCCTTGCGGCTCAGCTCCTTCTTCACCACGACAGGCCGGTACATCGACCGCATTACTGCAGAAGCTGCACCGATCCGTCTGTCAATCTCCCGTTCCACCCTTCCCTCACTCGTGAACAAAACCCCAAGATACTTAAACTCCTCCACTTGTGGCAGGAACTCCCCACCAACCTGAAGTGTGCAAGCAACCCTTTTCCGACTGAGGACCATGGCCTCGGATTTGGAGGTGCTGATTCTCATCCCAGCCGCTTCACACTCGGCTGCAAACCGTCCCAGTGCATGCTGAAGGTCCTGGTCTGATGAAGCCAACACGACAACATCATCTGCAAAGAGCAAAGACGAAATCGTGTCGTCACCAAACCGGACACCCTCCGACCCCTGGCTGCGCCTAGAAATTCTGTCCATAAAAATTATGAACAGAACCGGTGACAAAGGGCAGCCCTGCCGGAGTCCAACATGCACCGGGAACAATTCTGACTTACTGCCGGCAATGCGAACCAAGCTCCTGCTTCGGTCATACAGGGACCGGACAGCCCTTAGTAAAGGGCCCCCGACCCCATACTCCCGGAGCACCCTCCACAGGCCGCCGCGAGGGACACAGTCGAATGCCTTTTCCAAATCCACAAAGCACATGTGGACTGGTTGGGCAAACTCCCATGAACCCTCCAGCACCCTGTAGAGGGTATAGAGCTGGTCCAGTGTTCCACGGCCTGGACGAAAACCACATTGTTCCTCCTGAATCCGAGGTTCTACTATCGGCCGTATTCTCCTCTCCAGTACCCTGGCATAGACTTTCCCAGGTAGGCTGAGAAGTGTGATCCCCCTATAGTTGGAACACACCCTCCGGTCCCCCTTCTTAAAAAGAGGGACCACCACCCCGGTCTGCCATTCCAGAGGCACTGTCCCCGACCGCCACGCGATGCTGCAGAGGCGTGTCAGCCAAGACAGCCCCACAACATCCAGAGACTTAAGGTACTCAGGGCGGATCTCATCCACCCCCGGTGCCCTGCCACCGAGGAGTTTCTTTACTACCTCGGTGACTTCAGCTTGGGTGATGGACGAGTCCGCCTCTGAGCCCTCAGCCTCTGCTTCCTCAATGGAAGACGTGACGGCGGGATTGAGGAGATCCTCGAAGTATTCCTTCCACCGTCCAACGACATCCCCAGTTGAGGTCAACAGCTCCCCACCTCTACTGTAAACAGCATTGGTGGGGCACTGCTTTCCCCGCCTGAGGCGCCGGACGGTTTGCCAGAATCTCTTCGAGGCCAGCCGATAGTCCTTCTCCATGGCCTCACCGAACTCCTCCCAGGCCCGAGTTTTTGCCTCGATAACCACCCGGGCTGCAGTTCGCTTGGCCTGCCGGTACCCGTCAGCTGCCTCAGGAGTCCCACAAGCCAACCAGGCCAGGTAGGACTCCTTCTTCAGCTTGACGGCATCCCTTACTTCCGGTTTCCACCACCGGGTTCGGGGATTGCCGCCTCGACAGGCACCGGAGACCTTACTGCCACAGCTCCGAGCGGCCGCTTCGACAATGGAGGTGGAGAACATGGTTCACTCGGACTCAATATCTCCGGCCTCCCTCGGGATCTGGTCAAAGCTCCGCCGGAGGTGGGAGTTGAAGATCTCTCTGACAGGAGGCTCGGCCAAACGTTCCCAGCAGACCCTCACAGTACGCTTGGGTCTGCCGAGTCTGTCCAGCTTCCTCCCCCGCCATCGGATCCAACTCACCACCAGGTGGTGATCAGTTGACAGCTCCGCCCCTCTCTTTACCCGAGTGTCCAAGACATACGGCCGCAGGTCAGATGAAACGACCACAAAGTCGATCATCGACCTACGGCCTAGGGTGTCCTGGTGCCACGTGTACTGATGGACACCCTTATGCTTGAACATGGTGTTCGTTATGGACAAACTGTAACTAGCACAGAAGTCCAATAACTGAACACCGCTCGGGTTCAGATCAGGGGGGCCGTTCCTCCCAATCACGCCCCTCCAGGTGTCACTGTCGCTGCCCACGTGTGCATTGAAGTCTCCTAGTAGAACGACGGAGTCCCCAGTCGGAGCACTGTCCAGCACCCCTCCCAGAGACCCCAAGAAGGCCGGGTACTCTATACTGCCCTTTGGCCCGTAGGCACACACGACAGTGAGAGACCTATCCCCGACCCGTAGGCGCAGGAAAACGACCCTCTCGTTCACCGGGGTAAACTCCAACACATGGCGGCTGAGCTGGGGGGCTATAAGCAAACCCACACCAGCCCGACGCCTTTCACCATGGGCAGCTCCAGAGTTGTAAAGAGTCCATCCTCTCTCGAGGAGTGTGGTTCCAGAGCCCAGGCCGTGCGTAGAGGTGATCCCGACTATCTCTAGTCGGAACCTCTCAACCTCACGCACAATCTCAGGCTCCTTCCCCGCCAGCGAGGTGACATTCCACGTCCCTAGAGCTAGCTTCCGTGTCCAGGGATCGGGTTGTCGAGGCCTCCACCTTCGACTGCTGCCCGATCCTCTTAGCACCGGCCCCTTACGGTCCCTCCTGCAGGTGGTGAGCCCACTGGAAGGCGGCCCCACGTCGCTCCTTCGGGCTGAGCCCGGCCGGACCCTGTGGGGGAAAGGCCCGGCCACCAGGCGCTCGCATACGAGCCCCAACCCCGGGCCTGGCTCCAGGGTGGGGCCCCGGCTGCGCCATACCGGGCGCAGCCGGGGCCCCACCCTGGAGCCAGGCCCCGGCTGCGCCATACCGGGCGACGTCACGGTCCCTGATGTAGTATCTCTCATAAGGGGTTTTGAACCGCTCTTAGTCTGACCCATCGCCCAGGACCTGTTTGCCTTGGGAGACCCTACCAGGGGCATATAGCCCCGGACAACATAGCTCCTAGGGTCATTCGAGTACTCAAACCCCTCCACCACGTTAAGGTGGCAGTTCAAGGAGAGGCCTTTATATATATATATATATATATACTGATATAGCCTTTATATTTAATCACTGTACATATGCTTATATATATAGCACATGCTGTACATATGATACATGTTTAACACCTCCAAGCTGCCAGTTTTGGGCACCTGAGCAAGCACTTAACTCACTACTGCTCATTTAGTAAATGAGATCATTAGGAGTCACTCGGGATAAACACTTCCAACAGGAAGTGGCTATATCTTGCTATCTTTGTCTCTCTATTTTCTCAATCTAATTGTCTCTGTCTCTTTTTTAGTAAATGTCTCTGTCTCACTGTATATGTCTCTCTCTTGCTGTCTCTCCATTTGTTTCTCACTCTTTCTAAAGCTGTGTCTGTGTCTCTTTGTCTTTGTTTCTGTCTTTCCTGCTTATTTACATGTCTAACAACGTTTTGAGTTTTGAAGTAATGCCATTAGTTATCTATGATGAAAGACTTTCCTGGTTCGATTCTTACCTCTAGTTTCATATTGAACATTATAAGAAGTTTTTAAAAACAGAACAATAAAAGGTCATTAAAAATGGTGGCTGGCAAATCATGGTATATCAGTGGTGCAGGTGTTGGAGATGTGGTTCTTGTTCCTGAGTCACTTCTCATAGACTTCCAGTTACTGAGAGAATGTACAGGAAGGAGAAGTTTTGATCCTCTACCATCATGATCTAAGAGAAAACAGTGGTTTCCTAACTATAGAAAAGACAAGAGTCCAATAAGCAAAGGCTTGTTTGCCTCTCCTGTGTTGGTGTAGTGGTCAGTGAAGTGGTCGCTGCTATCTGACTCACCTGGTTCGATTCCTACCCCTTAGCTTTCCTTTAAATTGTTTAAAAAGTTTTATAAAAGAACCAAAAAAGGTCCTAAAAAAGGTCCTAAAAATAAAGGTTTTTGCAGGTAATCCTGTGGCTCAATTGGAAGAGCTTTACCTCTGGATTGAAAGGTTGCCGGTTCAAACCCCGGCCAGGGTTCAAAGTTAAGAGTGTGGAAGGTTCCGGTGGCTGTAGTAAGGAAGGTGTCAAAAATGGCTGCGTGAAAGGTTGGATTTGGTTTCGGAGGGCGTATCCTGAAGCAGGGGGGCAATATCCGGGCATCTGCCCCCCCCGGTGTCTGAGTAGCTGAAAACAGGTGGTTATGAAGCAAAAACATTCAAAAAAGTATCGACTTAGGTTTTTGGCAGAATTCTTCCCTATATATGCAAAACTATCACCCACACTTTTTCTGAGGCTGTGAAGCAGCAGGTCTTCACAGCCTTTGTTTACAGTCAACTACCTCATTGCTCACCAGACACTACTTTCCACACAGCTTACCCAGTGTGGGGACAAGCCAGATTCAAACCAGCAACCTCTGAGGTCAGAGGCAAGGCTTTTATCACAAAGCCATCAAGTCCCACAACACACCTTCTTTTTTGGGGGATTTATCGTTTGTTTCATGCTCCAAAGCAAGAAATTCAGACCAGACAAAAACACAGAAAGCAGGATTCAAACCCTGAACCCCACCAACACCAAATACCAGTCTTAACCCACTGAACCATCGGGAAGGACCGGCTGTGATGATTGTCTAGAGCGGGTCTATCTTTTCTTTCAAACCATCAACACAAGAATATAATGCTAAAGACAGACATAGGAAGCAAACCCATAACGTGACTAGCAGGGACAACGCAGGATTCAAAGCCTGATTCACACCATTAGCAAGGCACCAGCATTAACCCACTGAACTATCAGGAAGGACAAGCTGTTAAGCTTGTTTAGAGCAGGTCTATCTTTCTTTTTAACCCATCAAAACAAGAAGATGAAGATGTAGGAATCAGAATTTTTAACCTACCTCATGACTAGCAGACAGAAAGCCAGGTTTGAACCCTGACCACCAACATTAGCAAAGTACCAGCCTTAACCCACTAAGCCATCAGAAAAAAATAGGATGGAAAGCTTGATTAGAGCAGGTCTATCTTTCTTTTCAAACCATCAATACAAGAATTTAACGGTAAAGAAAGATGTAGGAAGCGAATACAGATGTAAGTAGCACAAGTTGAACCCACATTGTAAATAACAGGAGGAAAGCAGGATTCGAACCAAGATCCCCACCACCAACGAGCTACCAACCTTAACCTATTGAACCAGTGGTGAGGACAGGCTACGAAGCTTGTTTAGAGCAGGTCTATATTTCTTTTCAACCCATTAAAAACAAAAATAGATTGCTAAAGAAAGATGTAGGAAGTGAATCCTGATCCTGACTGGCAGACAGAAAGCAGGATTCGAACCCTGAACCCCACCAAAAGCAAGAAACCTGATTCAACCCACAGAACCATCAGAGAAGACAGGCCAGGAAGGTTGTTTAGAGCAGGTCTATCTACCTTTAAACCATCAACACAAGAATATAAAGCTAAAGAAAGATTTAGGAAGCTGGAACATAATCTACATCGCAACTAGCAGGCAGAAAGCAGGATTCAAACCCTGATCCTCACCATCAGCGAGGCACCAGCCTTAACCCACTCAACCATGGAAAAGATCAGACTGGGAAGCATGTTTAGATGAGGCACAAGCCTTAAACCACTGAGCAACCACTGCTGAAAAGCGGTGAAAAGGGTTCATACTTTGTTTCATGCCAGCACAGTAAGAAAGAAGGCATGTAGGACTGGCTTTGAAACCTTATCACCAGCATGGACTATATTAAGGACCATGTTCAGGCACAAGCCTTAACCCACTGAGCTACCACAGAAGTGCTTTTTTTTTTTTGGTGGAGTTATCTTTTATTAAAGAGTGAACAAGGTCCAGAAGTTATATTTACCAACACAGCAACCAGCTCGACCAGGAATCAAACTCTCAAACTCATCCTCGTGGGGATACTGACATTAACACACACACACACACACACACACACACACACACACACACACACACACACACACACACACACACACACACACACACACACACACACACACACACACACACACACACACACTCACTCACTCACTCACTCACTCACTCACTCTCTATCTATCTATGATGTGAGGTCCAGTTAACAGCTAAAACAGGTAGCAATAATAACTACTTTTTACTTAAGTACATGTCTGAGCCAAGACTTCTTTACTTTCACTTAAGTAAACAATTTTAATCAGTACTTCAACTTTTACCCGAGTATTTTGAAACATAAGTATCTGTACTTCTCGCACTGCTGTAAAAGATTACTAGAATGGATTGCACTTTGTTACATGAATCCAATTTTTTACCTCTAGTCTGACTCCAATTTATAATAAAGATTTAACTTGAATATATCTAATTCAAGCTGATCACCAAATTTGTGGTATTTCTTCATTAATTTTAATAGATTATTCTAAAAATATAAAAAAATTGTCTTTTCAAATAATCATTCATTATGGACCTGGAGTCGCTTAGAGCCTTGTGCTTGGCTAACGATACATGTTTACGGAGGCACATTGGCCAATCCAAATCTTAGTCAGAGGGTATAACGGTAAACTAATATTCTTTAAGTAGGCCGTTTAATGCTTGCTCATACATAAAGAATAATGTATTTAGCCACTTAGTTATAACTGGCTAAGTCAGTGATAGTCAGAAATCAGAAGGTCCCAGACGTTGTGCTCTATGCTCCATAAGCCTTCAGTTTTTACTATCCTGGTCATAGATTTGAGGTAACATCAGACTGCATAATCAACTAGGAAATTCCAGAGTTAATCAAGAGTTTTACATTTATTTGCCAGGCAATAATCAATAAACAAATGTCACATCTAAAATAAATAATAGGAAAAAGTTACACAACATGATCAGAATAAAATCAAAGAGTTGATCAATGCAGTTTACGCAAGAATTGTAAGTTACTTTATAATATTATAGAAATGCTTTCTCTCCTCAGATTAAAGAGATCCTTTGCTTAGATTAGAAAGTTTATTGTTTTGTTGCATGGCAGTTCTCGGGGTCTGGCCTCATAAAATTGCATGGCAGTTCTCGGGGTATTGGATCATAAAGGGATCTGACCGTCCTTACAGGATCTTGAGACCTGCTGTTCTCAGCAGAGCAAGTACCGCATCCACACACAGACAAAGTCTTGAGCCTGAACGGAAGTACTGTAAATTCATAACACATGCCTCAGTAACCGAAACATGCTTATGTGGAAAAGAGCATCGCTCAGATCGAATGAGATGAACCAATATTTTTTTTAAACGTACAAGAGAACCGTGTGATAACATTCTGGGATCCAGAATAGGAAGTAGAGAGCCATTCTTTTTTGGAACTAGATAATAACATGAGTAAAACCCCTGATTGCTTGGATGCGGGGCTACCACTACAACCAAAGGGAGGGGATTTCGTCTTTCAGAATGTGTGAGATGAGATCACCCATTCGGGGGCTGACACAGACAGCCAGGCTGTCACGTGATCTCCGAGCATCCCCACGCAACCCGGGGAACTGCATAGAGCCGGTCTGGCTGGACCCCTTATTTGTGATGCAATGGCACAACCTAGTGGGTAAACTAGGGGCAACATGCAGGGGTTTAGATCTTGTCCATCCTCATCACTCCCAACGAAAACCTCAACATCTTCAGCTCTGCTACCTCCAGCTTCAACTCCGCCTTCTGTTTTTTACTCAATGCCACTGTCTCTAAACCATACAATGTCGCAGGTCTCACCACAGTCCTACAGGAGGATGGAAAGGATTAGAAATACGTTTATTAGAGGGACAGCGCATGTAGGACGTTTTGGAGACAAGGTGAGGGAGGCGAGATTGAGATGGTTTGGACATGTGCAGAGGAGGGACATGGTGTATATCGGTAGGAGAATGCTGAGGATGGAGCCACCAGGAAGGAGGAAAAGTGGAAGGCCAAGGAGGCGGTTTATGGATGTGGTGATTGAAGACATGCAGGTAGTTGATTTAAAAGAGGCAGATGTAGAGGACAGCGGGGCATGTAGACAGATGATCCGCTGTGGTGACACCTAATGGAAGAGGCCGAAAGAAGAAAAATAAACTTTTTACTTTTACTCATTCAATTTTTACACAAATATCTGTACTTTCTACTTCTTACATTTTCAAAACAGGCTTGTTACTTTAGTTTTAATCTATTAATCTGATTTCTTGTCATTGCGCAACTTTTTCAATTCACTGGTGTATCATTTCCTCTTTCTCACACACCACAGACATAGACTAGTTTATGAAGCTCACAATGAGCGTGGCAGAAGGCAACAAGAAGTCTGGGTTTAGCGTGGATAAAACAGAAGGAGTCAGTGATGTAAACATGAATGAACTGATCATCATCTTTCCTCTGCTTGTGTTCTATGTGTTGGATGTTCAGCCTGGATACATTTATTAGTTAATAAAAAATGTGAAATTCGTTTTGTATTAATATATATATATATATATATATATATATATATATATATATATATATATATATATATATATATATATATATATATATATTAGAGATGTCAAAATGTAAACGCAAATTCATTTTAATGGCACTAAATTTTATTAACGGCCGATTAATGCAGCGTGCTTTTCTGTTTGACCATTTTTATAAAAAATATAAATACATAAATAAATAAATAACTAAATATAAAAGCTTTCAGTGCAACATACAGTTATTCACGACATCCTCTTGAGTAAGAGCAATACATCATTCGAATATGTAATAACAGTCTACTTTTATTTGTATACACTCATAACAACAAAATACTGTGCTTTTCTAAAATAAAGAAAACAGACAGGGATCGCTCTCTGCTGTCTCTGTCATCTCCTTTCACAAACACATAAATAAAACAACATGAATCACAGTGAATATTTGCCTCACTGACATAATAAATATATGAATAGAAAGCTCAAAATGTCTTTTACATCGTTTAAATCGAAAACAAATATTCTCTGATTATATAATTGGTATTAAAGTTAGAAGAGGTACAGTTTCTCCGGTATCACCTCTTTAACTATCCGTGTGGAAACATAGCAAAAGTTCCGTTGGGTGTCCTGATGATTTAGGTACTTTAAACCACCATTATTACTTTAAAACATTTACAAGCATTTTTTGTCATCATGCTCTTTGTTGAGTTTGGTTTCACTAATAATAAACATACATTTGCATAAAGCATCCATATTTCTCCATGTCCATCTTGCTTAGAGTATAAAAAAAATAAAATATTAATATTTGTTTTTTTATTTATTTTAGAACAGAGAGAAATGTGCGATTACGTTGCGATTGAATATTTTAATTGATTGATGGCCCTAATATTAATATAATGTGAGGTCCAATTACCAGCGTGACAATAAACAGGTAGTAGTAAAGTACTTTTTACTTAAGTACATGTCAGAGCCTTCAACTTGAGTAAAAAAAGTATAGTCAGTATTTAAACTTTTACCCAAGTATTTTAAAACATGAGTATCTGTACTTCTACTTAAGTGAAGGATGTGTTAACTTTTGCCACTGCTGGTGATTTGTGTTTTTTAAGGCTATAAGCAAGCCTAGCGCTGCATGTGTTTGTAGCGAGGCTGCTGTTAGCACATCAGAGGCTATGGCTAATTTCAGTTTACCCTCCACAAGCACTGCTCATCCTCATTCCTCAACAAATGTCCCAAAGTAGTCCCATCTCCTGGATGTCTCAGCTCCAGTTCAGCCGGTTAGTGATTTCATTAACAACGCTCCATCCAAGAGAATCTTAGCTAATTAATAAGAGTGTGCTATTGGTTATGTATGACGCTCATTTAATCCTTTCTGTGCACTGTGTGTAAATATCTGCAGGAATATAAGGAAGCTTTTCCTAAGATGCATACATTGTATGTAACAGCCTGGGAAATGGTGTGTCTTCAGCTTCATGTGAGAGTTCTAACCCCCCTAAGGGTGGTAAAAACTGCCCAACACGTCAATGGCACTTAACTACTTGCCATTGAACATCTTCACCACAGCAGATGTCTGCGCAGAGCTCACAACATTATCAAGGACTCTTTACATTGCAGTCATAAACTGTTTAACCTCCTTCCATCAAGATCACAGGAACATACGTACCAGAACCAGCAGGGTCAGGGACATCCACCATCACACTACTGAACTCTACACAACACTGCTAGATCACTAAAAATCTAAACAAAACACTGTATATAACCTCAGTACTATACATGTACATATTACATATTATACCTTTTTTACTCCTCATTACATGTCCACTATCTGTCATTGCACCATGTTACATAAAAGCAAGAGGAATTTAGTGATCTTGGCCAATGAGAAATCTATGACAAATACTTCAGATGTGGATGAATTTGTAAGGATTTTTGCCAAGGGAGACTAATGCTGTAGATAGATGGATGGATGGACAGAACAAAAGCAGAAAAAAAAGTAATTGGGATTTAACTGATAAGGAATACAAATTAAGTTTCATGTTGCTTTTGGTAATAAAGTAATAAAGTAAGGAAAGAGTGGCATAAAAAAGAGAATTGGTTATACAGGGTGACTGACGGGAGTCAGGCGTTTTTAGAAAAGGTAGTATATGACGGGAGGGGGGTGAGCTAGACGTCCCCAACAACCCCCCAGCTGTTGCCCGAGTGATGGACAATTTCAAGCAAATAATTAAAAGTTGCATTCAACCAGATGGTCATCATCAATGACATGACATATTTTTCATAACCAAACAACTAACTCAAATGGCATGTCTTAACCTCTGTTTCTGTAAAAAGAAATACATTTTGAGTTAAAAATCTTCAGAGTACTGTTTTTTTTTTTAAAAACTGTCTGACTGATGTCAGTCATACAGTTGTGTTACTTAATGTGTTACTTAAGCAATCACAGCATCAGAACATTATACAGGGTGTATAATGTTCTGATGCTGTGATTGCTTAAGTAACACATTAAGTTAAATAAAATCTTTGAAAAATGGAAAAAGTTATATGAAAATAAAAACTTTTTATATAATGTTCTGAAGTTTTAAAATACACTTGATAAGTTGATATAGGATTTTTTATTATTTGAGAACTAATCTGATCCAATAAAAACAATATTTATGGTGTTTAAATTTAAAATACAGTTGAAGGTTATATGTTTCCCAAGTTGTTTTTATTATCATTGTTCAGTTTTAGTTTTAATTAGATGTTTTCTAAGTTTGTAAATATTAGAACTGGATTAGGTGTTGGGGCCAATATCACTGATTGGCCACCTATTAGTTGTACCAGCCCTGTGAATGGATTAAAAAAAAAAAAACGAAAAGCTGAAAGACCACAAATTTACTGTACTGAAGTTTACAAATGCAGAACTAAGACAGAACAGTATTATTCTTCTACTTAAAAACTGTGTTAAGTAGATTTTTTTTTTTAAATCAGTCCATGCCTATAATAACATCAAGCCAAATGCTTGAATACAATTTCATTGTGCCTAAATGATAGAAACATGAGTTGGCCTGATGTATAACTATGGAACAAGGATACCTGTGAAGGAAAGAACAACTGCCATACAGTCTAGACTGGGGGTCGGCAAACTATGGCTCTGGAACTGCAATGCGGATCCCCCTGCTGTGGCTTCCTGCAGCCTTAACAAAATGACATAAATAATGTTTTACAAATTATATTTTTTTTGTTACACAGTGGACAGTGTTTAAAAAACAAAAGAAAACAACAACAAAAACAGAAAACGTAAACATAATTGTCACATTTCTAAAGTGGTGACAAACAATATAATAATGTGTAGTGTTCAAAGTTATAATGCAATGGCCATGAGCAGACAAAATCAAAGAATATTTCTTCTATTTAATAAAATATATATATTTATTGCTATTGCTGCTGTTTAAGATTGTTAGGAGTGCAGTTTATGCTTAAATAAAAATAAAAAAATTACTTGCCCAAATAGTCATTTCTATTTGTGTTGCTTTGCATGGTGTTTATTTCTTTTACTACAAGCAATAAAATCAGAAATACTTTAGCACCTTGACACTGTGTTTGTGTCAGTGATCAGTGGATATGAATGTTTAATGCATTTTTGCAGACTCTCCGGTGTCATGAATCACTTCTGTATGATATAAGCAAACATAAAGATAACAAACATAACAAACGTGTATTTTGTAATTATAGTTGTACAAAATTGTTTTGATCATTATTTTGCTGATAGTCACATTAATGCTTTTAAAAATATATATCTTTATATTAAAATATTTCCATTTTTACAAATATTTAAAAATAAGTTGTAATAAAAATTAGAGGACAAATTCAAAATTGGACATTCAAATTCAAAACTCAACACTATTGTACATTTACACAATATATAATCTACAGAATTTATTAAAGGCAGATGGTGATTTTGGCTTTTTATTGTCTGAGCTAATTATTACAACATGTGATTTGTTGTCTCGTTTATGCTTTGCTATAAAACAGACAATAGTAAACCAACTCGTTGCCAAGAAAACGTGAGTCCGCCCAGCGTCATTACGTCGTATTAGGTGCGTATGTATTTGACGTATCTGATTGGTTTAATGAAAGAGGGCAGCACCTACCTCATAAATATGCACACACAGCGATAACAAAATCCTCTGCGCAGTGTTCAATGCCAAGTCGATTATCATACACTGACAGAGAGAAGGTTCTCCGCTTCAACAGTGCTTGAACGGCAACCTTAACCTCTGTCTTCCGATCAGTTTAAAATTAAGATTGAGCTATTTAGCATATGTCGCTTAAAAACGCCCCGTAAATCATCTGCTTAAAGCCGTCCTGTATAGCTAAAGTAAAGATCTAAGCCGACGAAGGTAAGTGTGTTTTATAATTATTGGTAACAAAATATGTATTATGTACACAGCAAGAATTAACCACTCAGTGCTGTATTTTTTTTTTCCAACGCATATTCCGGGAAATCCTTCTTCATGTGAAAATTTTGCTTAGAGGCACTTGTTTGATTGGTTGCTGACCCTGGGCGTGCAAAATCGAACCAATCGCAGAGCAGGAAAAAGCAGCCAATCCCAGCGCAGTGGGCGTATTTTGTCGGAATACGGTTAGGGAAGAAAAAACGTCGGTTTTTGACCTGTTAAATAATATAAAGGTGATCTAGGACAGGCGGCTGTATGTGGCTTAATAATAAAGTGGTCACTAACAGGTCACTATGTTCCAAAACTCTAACTGTGTACTAATTTCCACACTGCCTCTAGTTTGTTTTTTTATTATCTCTTACTGCTTGACGACAGAAAACATGGTTCAGTCTATGCTTTCATCAGCTACATTAAAATTTACATGAAACATTAATAAACATATCCATTATTACTGGTGTGTATAAGGAGCACTGGCATCGTCACACGGCGATGCTTCTGTGACAGTCAAAACAGATGAAAAACCCTTGTCTTGCTTGTAGCTCTGGTTACGATGGATGTCGTTTGCACGTTTTTTTTAACCAGAGCAACCTGTACTGCAGCCTAGCAGAAGGTGATATCTGAAGAACCCAGCTGTGCTGTCCCCAAAATTGTGGCCCTTATCATAACGAAGTAATATAAGGGGTACAAAAGCAGTTACACTGTGGAGCAGCAAAACATGCTTGTAAAACTCTTTTTAATTATTCAGATCAGTTCAGATTGTGATTGAAAAGGTGGCCTTTTTTTTTATTTAATTTTTTTTTTTTTTTTATAGACATTTCCAAGTTTTGGGCAGATGGCTGCATGTACTGTGTAAGCTGTAGAGCTTTTTTTTTTTTTTTTTCCTTTAAAAAAGGAAAATGCTCTCTGATGTTGTGTAAGCTCTTCCTACAGAATGTAAGGATGATATTAAGAAACCTCACAACAGTGTCATTATTTTGAATGCACAATATGTTCTTTCACTCTGAACATTTACACCAAAGTAAGTTTCCCTGTGTAGTATGTACATTTCTGTAATAAATTAATAAATCTCTCTCTCTCTCTCTCTCTCTCTCTCTCTCTCTCTCTCTCTCTCTCTCTCTCTCTGTAATAAATTAATAAATCTCTCTCTCTCTCTCTCTCTCTCTCTCTCTCTCTCTCTCTCTCTCTCTCTCTCTCTCTCTCTCTCTCGTGTGTTGACAGAAACATGAGCTCTCAGCTGAGACATAATTTCCACCAGGACTGTGAGGCCGCCATAAACCGGCAAATCAACCTTGAGTTGTATGCCTCCTATGTCTATCTGTCTATGGTAAGAGCTCTTAAGAGTTTTGGGATGGGCTATAATAAAATGCTAAAAAATCTAAAATTTTTAATATCACAGACTTTTCACATTTGGAGAAGTAAATAGTTAGTTATAAAATCTGTCAGATGGACATAAAAAGGCTTTCTTACCCATAGTACGATGCATGATTGGGAAGGTGCAATGGGTTCTGCAGTAAATAAGCTTTGGTTTCACATAAAGGTTTTGTTGTTGCCCACAGCCAGTGTCGTTTCAGTGCTGATTTCCTTTTAATTTCCACAACGTTTTTTTTATTTTTTTTTTAATTTATGTATTTATTTTAACATAGGTTCCATGGTGGTCTAGTGGTTAGGATGCAGCGCTCTCACTGCTGCGGCCCGGGTTCGATGCCCGGTCAGGGAACCAACCCCAGCCACTCTTAGTGCCGGTCCCAAGCCCGGATAAACGGGGAGGGTTGCGTTAGGAAGGGCATCCAGCGTAAAAATCGTGCCAAATCAAACATGCGGATGGTCCGCTGTGGCGACCCCTAACGGGAGAAGCCCGAAAGAAAGTTTTATGCATTTATTTTAACCTGTTTTTAAATATTTTTTTTCGCAGTCTTATTACTTTGACAGAGACGACCAGGGGCTGCACAACTTTGCTAAGTTTTTCCGCAAGCAGTCGCATGAGGAACGTGAGCATGCAGACAAACTGATGAAACTTCAGAACCAGAGGGGTGGAAGAATCTTCCTGCAGGACATTAAGGTACATTAAAATTAATTCCTAAAATTTTTCTTGGGTATTTATTGTGATAGTCTGCTTTATTACACTGGTGGTAAATACTTACAATGGGGGCTTTGTTAGGGAGTACATGTAGTGAAGCACAGATACTAACAGTTTGTTTGGGTGGAGTTCTTATCATTTAAAGTCAGTTAAGCTCCAAGCTGGGAAAAAATGACCAACAGGGTAAGGAAGATAAGACACTAGAAATATATATTTTTTTTTAAGTTAAAACATTTTTCAAAAGAATTGGCAAATTTTTTGTTGTTGATTTGATTATGCGCCCCTTTGCTTTTGTGCATGACAGAAACCAGAACGTGACGAGTGGGGTAGCGGTGTGGAGGCTCTGGAGTGCTCACTACAGCTAGAGAAGAATGTCAACCAGTCCCTATTGGACCTGCATAAGGTGGCCACTGATCACAACGACCCTCATGTGAGTGCACACATAGACCTACCAAACTTGCTTTTTGTGCAAATGGGCACTGTAACCTTTGAACACTTTATTATGCTAAAAATCATCAGTCAGTTTGCTAAATCTGCTAACCATTTATTTACAGCATTTTTTAATTAAATTAAGGAGCTCTCTCTCTTAAACTTGCTGCTGTCCTTGTGATTGCTAGCATAAGAAAACAGAGAATAAAATGTAATAGGAATACTGTGTGTATTTAATAACAGTCTAAAATTATACACTAATATATAATATAAGACAAAACACTAGTTTGTTTTGAGCATGTAGATAGGTGGGGAATTCTGTGTAATTTTTTATTGTTTTGGCTGAGCTCTTAAACACAAGCTTAATCCTATAAACCCAGCTGTCTCATGAAATTAGGAAATATAAAATGTGGAAATCCCAGATCTTTTTGACCAAGCTTGTTTTCAAATGGATAACTTCCTTTAAAAGTATGAACCTGTTGTCTTTTTTTCTAATTCACTATGGACATTTGAAATGGCATTGTTTTGCACGTTGTTTAGTGTGTTCGTGTAATTTGAGTCCGTTAGGGTAGGAGAAACTGTATATTGGAAATCCCACTAGACACATGACTTATTGTGTGAGTTCTTACATCTTGTTGTGTCTTTTTAGATGTGTGACTTCATTGAGACTCACTACCTGGACGAACAGGTAAAATCCATCAAGGAGCTTGCTGATTGGGTCACCAACCTGCGCCGTATGGGAGCGCCTCAGAATGGCATGGCTGAATATCTGTTTGATAAACACACACTGGGCAGTGAGAGCAGCTAAACCCTCTCCACGCCACCTTGGCTTATACCATCTTATAATTTTTTTCATCCCTTCTACCAGAAGTTCTCAGATTTTAGTTTTGTCCTGCTTTAACACACTTCCTGTTGCTTGTTATTGTCATAACAAGTTTACCTGTGTGTGCTGTTTTATTGCTAAAATTGTATGCCAATCAAATAAACAAATTGTATGATCATGTGCATTGTGTGTTGCATCACTTATTGACATGTTTAAAGATCTTTACATTCATACAGTTCATGTTGATTACCTTCATAAGTTGGAAGGATAAAAAGCTAGCCTTGCCCTCCCAAAGAACTCCACTTATACTGTATATGAAGCCCACATTGCTTTGAGTACCAGTAGCAACAATTCAAATAAATGTATCATAATTGATTATAGTTAGTATATTCTGATACACATAAAATTAAAGTGACAACTAAATAGAACTTTGCTTTTAGAATTGTCTTTGACATCTAGGTTTCATGTGACATTTAAAACATATGGTAAAATGTGTTATGCTGTAATGAGATCTAAAAGACAAAAGCTAATTACACAAAGCACTCCATACAAATGGTGAAACATGTTGGTGGCAGCATCATGCTAGAGGCTCTTTAGATGGGTTCTTGGTCTTGTCAAAAATATTCATGTTAGTCCAAGCAATCTATTTTGCCACAAAACAGATAAAGATAGAGAAATTCTATGGAAAGATTTGAAGGAGGATGTTCACAGAAAACAAAAAATGATGACCATATTAAACCAGCAAAAATCAAATCAGGAAATCACAATGATATTCGTAAACCCAAATGTTAAACATCCGGGCACAAGAATAGCTCTGAGCTGTGAACTAACACTGCATCTTCATATTGTTTAAATTTAACATTAAACATTTTGTGAAAGTGGGATTGTAATGGTAGATTTTGAATCTCACTGCCTAACACACACAATTTAATCTCATGAACAAAAAAAGTAGAACACTGTAATGTAGTAAATTCCCCAAGACTCAATCTAAGATTAGACTGAAAAGCTAAAAGTGAAATAAACACATTCAGTCAATAGCAAGTATACATGAACAATGCTTAGAAACAAACAAACAAACAAACTGGATGTTAAGTATTTAAAATGTTTTTTTTAACTAGAATTAATAATGTTGCAATAACTTCTCAAAGACTTTTCATTCTTCTTAATGTCCATTCTATATAACTACAAATAACCAACAGGTCTTGAAATTCCATCATAAGTAGTATGTCACTGTTACTCAATTATTGCAAACCAAATAAAAATGGGTTTAAATAGAGGTTATATATTAAATGTAAAATTACATCTTTCTGCCTACAATATATGACACTTTACCCTCTTTATAAATTATAAATTATACATTTATTATACATCTTGTAGGACATTTAGAAGAAACATTGCTACTTAAACTTATATAGTCTATTATTGTCTTCCTTAGTGCCTTAATACTAATTAAGCATGACTTGAACATGTAATAGGAACATGACAACCGTCAAAATTAGGAGCATTACAGTATGTTCTCAGTAAGTGTTGCTGCTGGTATCAGAAATGATTAGCAACCATGTGCTGGTTCAAAAATAGATCAAGCTGCCATCTAGTGGAAACAAATTTATGTACATGCTGTTTACATTCCTGCTGTTTTTCAACTTGCACTGTATGAACAAAAGTATTGGGACAGCTGACAATGCCCAAACTATAGGATGTCTTTGGATGTGGTTTTATTAAATCTTTCCTTCAGTTGAACTAGGAGACCCAAACCTGTTCCAGCATGACTATGCAACGCACTAAGCAAGCTTCATTAAAATATGGTATACTTGGGTTGGAAAGGAAGATCTTAAGGGGCCTGTTAAAAAAAATTCCTGACCGCAAGCCTACTGAACACTTTAGATGAAATGAAACACTGACTTCACATGTTATTGACAGACACCCTCTAAGACCCCTGTGGCTGAATCTACCTTTGTTTATGTGATCCAACTCTTGTTCATGTGTGACCCAAGTCATTAATCTGTTAATTAATCTGTTAGTTAATTAATTCTCATTAATATCAGTAGCAGATGGTCTGGGCCAGCAAGGCCTTCTCTGCTGGTGCACTGAACTACATTTACATCCTAAATTCTAATATTTGTTTCATGAAATTGTATTAATTTATTCCCAACAGTATATTCTCTTTATTTTGTAGCATTTCTTTTGGCTGCACTGCTTCCAGTACGTGTATGGGGAGGTTAGATTTTTTTGTCCAATCAGATTTCAGCCTCTATGTGCTGCCATGTAACTCTAATCTGTCCAGGACCTTCAAAGTCTGTTCTGCTGGCGCTTTTTTTTAAACCATAATCTCCTTAATAAATAGCTGTTTCTTTAACCAATCAGATTTCATATTTGCCTCACAGGGCCATCTAGCTGGTCCAGAGTAGCGTCAGCATTTTTCTGTTCTCTGATTGGTTGGAGTTGTCTTAACTGGGTTTCTTGCTTTAGTAAAATGGTATTTACCCTCCATACGTGAAATGTCTCTCTCTCTTTAATGCCACACGTTATATTGCGTTTTTGTATAGTATTGATGGTTTCTATAATTGCGACGTGATGGTGGTATTAAGAGGTGAATTAAGTTGGGTAAGTCCCCACTAAAGCCCCAGGTACCAAATTCACAGCCCGCCACTGTTAAATACAATAAATTATACTCATCCAAAACAAATGACTTTTTTTTTTTAAAAACAAATTTTATTTTGGTCCCATTTGTAGGGTTTAGTCAAATAGCCCAAATCCCATGTCGTCATCAGATTCTTCTGACTCCTCTTTCTTTTCCTCCTTCTTCTCCTCAGCTGCTGCTAAAAAAAGAAAGTAAAATAAAATTAGATATAGAACACAGTAATATATCTAAAAGCAAAAAAATCATGCTTTGGCAACATTTTCCATATCAAAGTAGTCATGCATGCATGTCTTATTTTTTTTTTAATTAAAATCTTAAACTGGCATTATACACTAGTTTAAAACGAGCTGTAGGACAGCCACTAACCTGCAGGAGCTGCAGCACCTCCAGCAGCAGGAGCACCAGATGCCGCCACTGCAACAGCGCCACCAGATGGCACACTGGCTAGTTTACTGTAACCTACCAGAGATGAGAGATGATAGATAAAAAAAAAAAAAAAAAAAAACACCACTTTATTAATAAGGATGTTGGTAAAGCAAAGATTTATGCAAAGTTCAAGCTTCCTGTAATTTAGTCGCTATTTTAAAGATAAATATAAAAGCATTATAACTGAGTATTAACATAGAATTTTCCCTGAAAATACTGGCAAACATTTTAAAACATATAAGCGATATGAGGCCTATTTGGGAAAGGTATAGGCAACATTTTCAACTAAACTAACTTGAGTAAGAAGAGAAAATACTTTTTTGAGAAAGAACTTTAAATCAGATGCACTCTATAGAATGACTTTATATAGATATACGATACTCAGAGTAATCACCTCAGTGGTACATAAAAAATTTAAACTATGATTACTGTTGTTTTTTAGTTGCAGGACTTTGTTTGACATACATGATCAATTTAAAAAATAATTTCTTTATTTTTTTTATTTAATATTCCACACCTTTGGTTGCCTTTCTGTAATATTGCCACAAACCGAGGAACCTCATCATAATTTCCTACTTGCTAGTTTCAATAAAGATTTTTAATGTGAATCCATAAAGCTGGTAATAGAAGCCCAATAAAAAACACTTTATAAAAAATATAAATATTTATCCTTAGCGCATCATGTGTAAATAATAATCTCACATTTAGTGACTACAATGTGAACAGATAATGATGCCTAATGCATACAAAGTGAGACTCACCTTGAGCTATCACATCCTCAACTGATTTGCCATTGAGCTCTGACACGACCTGTTGCAATAAATAATTATAGTAAAATTACTTGATGTTGACTGACAACACAAAGCAGGCAACCATGGAAGACAAGGCTTGAACTTATGAACTCATCTCTGATGTTTTAAAGAATTGGTAAGAAACGTCTCAAAGAGACGGTAAAAGTCAATTCAATTTATAAAACCTCTCATTAAGAAACAAGTACTAAGCTTAGTGTTTTACACACAAGCAACGCACATACCTTACCATAGATAATTTTTCCATATATCTGCATAGTCTAGAGGTGTTCTGATTACACCACAGAAATGTGCCAACAATTACAACACTTAATTTATTTATTGACATTAGGGTGTAACAATTCCTCTAGTAATTATATTACAAAAAATGATCAAGGAAAATTATTTTGCCCCGATGCTTAATTTAGTCCATTTAACTACACACAATGTGTTTCCCAAGAACCATAATTACTGAGGCACCACCTGCTAAACTCTGTAGCGTTCTGGACAGCGAACACAGAAGACGCTGCAGAATGAAAAATGGAGGTATGTGGATAAAACAGTGAGGGGCTAGGAGAAGATTCGTATGGAATCCCGTTTCCGCCACATTAAATAAAAAAGTTTGCCTGATTCCGAGTAATTCTGACTTTATTTCCACCATCCAACCAGATTCAAGTCATAGAAAGAAACAAAGTTTCCAAAGTTTGGGATAATTTTAAACCCAAACATAACGAAAAAACAGTGCATTTTTCCTTTTTTTGGAGCAGTCTACTTTTTTCTGATCTGGGAAACTTTGCTAAGCAATGTGACACTGGAGGCTTCCAGTTAAAATGTTAAACAAATGTCTTCTAATAAAATACAAACACCCACATCAATATAAATTCTATAAATTATTTGGCCTTATAATCTGTTACTATAAAAACAAGAACGTTTTATAATAAGCACATAAACCAGTTGCCACAGTCGTACTGTTATACAGAAATAATGTACACATCCTGACCCATCAGATTTGGTGCAAAGACTCTCTTCAAAAAGATTGAAGGGTGATTTTTGTGTCCTTATCCCACCTTTTTCATGCGGGTCTCGTCAGCTTCAATGCCCACGCTCTCCAGGATCTTCTTGATGTCAGTGCCACTGGGGTTCTCTTTGCCCCCCAGAGCAGCCAGCAGGTAAGCAGCTACGTAACGCATCCTTAAATAGAGGGGGGAAGTCAAGCTAGTCACATGGAAAAGCACATCAATAGAAACCATCCAAATACTAAATTTAAATACTAACTATATAACTTCTACAATTTTAGAATATATTATTTAATAAATATATATTGTTGGATCATCAATTATAAATATATATCTATATTTTAAACATACACCTTGAAACAAGACTACAGCAGCAACAGAAGCCTGTATGCAGATTAGCTTGGAGCTAACACTAACACAAGTAACTGCTCATGTTACTTCAGCTCGAATTAATCATATTGTACACTTGCAGAAAACATACAGTAAATATATGTACACAAAATAATTTTTATTTCATCCTTTTGAAAGCAATAGTCATATTTAAACACGCACTTCTCCGAGAGTACAGGGGTAACGCGTATTCACCACAGAGCGCGTGCAGGCGGAAAGGAAGTGGACGGGGACAGGAAACCGGACGTAACGTCGGCAAGCGTGGTCACGTGTTCAGACTAACCGTCTATTGGTGAAAAGTCCCCCCTCCTCTCTCTCTCTCTCTCTCTAAACGAAAGAAACATAGAAAGAGACTGAAAAAAGTAATGAACAGTGGTGGAAAACTCTCAACTTCTGCAGTAAAACTACTATTACTTAATTTTACTATTACTGAGTAGCTCAACTAAATATATCGCATAAAACTGAAAACTTTTTGTATTAGATAATAATAATAAAAAAAATTCCTGTAAGAAAAATTTCCCGGAAGAAAAAAAGAATAGTAAATAAATAATAATATATAAATAATTATTAATAATTATTATTATTTAATAATGATTTAACAAGTATTATTATTATTTAATAATTATTATTATTATTAGGGTGGATGATGCTTTTCAACCACCACTGAAAAAAATCACATTATATTTTGTATGCTACTGGTTCACGTTCTGCGCATGCGTTTAAAAAAATTGGGGGCTTAAGAGTCATCGGGCCCATTCGTAGTGGGGAGTTGGCGTCACTTAAATGCAATTTATGGCTGCTGTGGCTGATTCATAAATTGGAACATCAATACAAATTGAACTGCATGATGTCATTTTAATTGAAAATATCACCTTCATGGTGTTGGACTTTGGATCAGAAGGTTGTGAACTGTTAATCCTGGGCCCCTGATTAATTTCCTTAACCCTTAACTTGTATAAAACCGAGATAATCGTAAGATGCTCTGGATAAGGGCATCTGCCACATAACATAATTGTTGATGTTTGTAAATTAGTTCAAACTAATAGTAAATTAGTACACCTTATAGCAAATATGAAAAGTAAGGGATATATATATATATATATATATATATATATATATATATATATATATATATATATATATATATATATATGTATATATATATATATATACACACACACACACATATATATATATATATATATATATATATATATATATATATATATATATATATATACAGTGAGGAAAATAAGTATTTGAACACCCTGCTAATTTGCAAGTTCTCCCACTTAGAAATCATGGAGGGGTCTGAAATTGTCATCGTAGGTGCATGTCCACTGTGAGAGACATAATCTAAAAAGAAAAATCCAGAAATCACAATGTATGATTTTTAAACTATTTATTTGTATGATACAGCTGCAAATAAGTATTTGAACACCTGTCTATCAGCTAGAATTCTGACCCTCAAAGACCTGTTAGTCTGCCTTTAAAATGTCCACCTCCACTACATTTATTATCCTAAATTAGATGCACCTGTCTGAGGTCGTTAGCTGCATAAAGACACCTGTCCACCCCATAAAATCAGTAAGAATCTAACTACTTACATGGCCAAGACCAAAGAGCTGTCCAAAGACACTAGAGACAAAATTGTACACCTCCACAAGGCTGGAAAGGACTACGGGGAAATTGCCAAGCAGCTTGGTGAAAAAAGGTCCACTGTTGGAGCAATCATTAGAAAATGGAAAAAGCTAAACATGACTGTCAATCTCCCTCGGACTGGGGCTCCATGCAAGATCTCACCTCGTGGGGTCTCAATGATCCTAAGGAAGGTGAGAAATCAGCACAGAACTACACGGGAGGAGCTGGTCAATGACCTGAAAAGAGCTGGGACCACCATTTCCAAGGTTACTGTTGGTAATACACTAAGACGTCATGGCTTGAAATCATGCATGGCACGAAAGGTTCCCCTGCTTAAACCAGCACATGTCCAGGCACGTTTTAAGTTTGCCAATCAAAACGTGCGAAGGATCCGCTGTGGCGACCCCTAACGGGAGAAGCCGAAAGAAGATATATATATATATATATATATATATATATATATATATATATATATATATATATATATATATATATATATATATATATATCCCATGTTATTAATCATAAATGTGTTGTTGATAAGTGACATGTGATATGTTGATGTGAATTACTGTACATTATGTCAGTTTTCAGGATACAGGCTTAGGTGCAACTTGTTTTAAAAATGTCTCTCTATATGTATTCTCTATTATATGAAAAATATATGTATGTATAACTAAAATAATTGTTTAAGTAGAAAAGAAAACGCAAAAATGCATTTAGAAATGCATTTGCGTTCCCAGTTCATCTCACCTACTCTACACACTCGAGTCAAATATGATTAAAATATGACTTATCTAGTTACGTTAGCTTGTTTACAATAGCTTGTAGCATAGTGCACTGACACTAACACACCAAAGCCGTTTCCCATGCAGTGTTTTATTTGGGACGACTTGGCATAATGTTAATTTAAGAGAAATTTTTAATTTATTGTCCCTCTCTACTGTTAAATGAAATTTACACCCATGTTCCTAGAGTTCAACTTTGGCAGAATATGATGGTCTGCACCACTGGTGTCTGATTGTCCATCTCCAGTTATCTTGTGGTTGTAGTGCAGTAGTTTCCAGAACGATATTTTTATCCTTGCATTTTGTTATTTCAATTTGTTTTGTTATTAACGGATTTCATTTAAAATGTTGCAAAGTACAAAACTCCTAACAAAATGTAATTAAGGAAAAAAATATTTAAAAACTACTTTAAAAAGTACAAGTACACAAATAAGTACTCAATTAAATGAGCAATTGTAATTTGTTACTTTACACCTCTGATAAGTATTAGAAAAAAGGAAGGCAGTAGGAGTTCACACTTTTATTATGCATGAGACTTTCTGGGACTTAAAAACAATCAGCACAATTTAATACCATAACATTTTAGCTGCTTCTACATTGTTCAGATTGTTTAGCTTCAGGGGTTCACTGTAGTTCCTGTAGTGTAGGAAGTGATGTCATACTCAGTGATGTGAGCTTACATTGTGGTTATTTTTGTGAAAAATAGGTAAAATATGTTGTACATTCTGTACATAAAAAAAAAAAAAAAAGAATTCTGGCACTAAAACCCTCTCAGTAGTTGTGCATTAAATTAAAGAAATGTATTTATTTAATAAATTCAAACTGAGCTTTTACATGCTGTTTACATGCTGTCTTTTGCACCCCTTGAGTGCTGCTGTTTCTTGCACTGCATTGTGTCTGTTTATATTTACTACCAGTTATAGTTTTTACAGTTCTCCTTGCACAGTACTGTATAATCAAAGTATACAGTAGGTTTACTGGTCGGCACTATCTTGGGTTTTGTGTCTTGTCTTGTGTTGTCTTCTGTTGTCTGTCTGTACTGTCTGTCTGTACTGTTTTTCATCTCCACTGTTCGCACTAGGTTGCGCTCAATGCACTTTACGTAGCTTGTGTTGTGTGGTAGCTCTATGTTGTTGTTAATGTAGCACCAGGGTTCCGTAAGAGCGTTGTCTTGTTTTGACTGTGTACTGTGTACCACTGTGTATAGTAGAAATGACAATAAAAGCCTCTTGACTTGACTTATGCTTGAAGACACATAAAAAGGATGACAAGGAAAACGTGTCTTGTACAGAATCACGCTCCTACATAAGTAAACATATATGAACAGACATAGGCACATAGACATATAAACCTATAACATATAGAACTCAACTTATACCTATATAAAATATATAATACCTATAAAATCTTATAACCTATATAAGCTTCTATATACATATGCAACCTATATAGACCTACAATAGCTAGCCTATTGAAAAAAAAAAATCTGACCTCAGATAAATACTTTACATAAAATAGAGACATTCAGGCAAATAAAATGTCCTTGTTTGTTCAAAACAGTGTCAAGTGCACAGGAAGAGAGACAAAAGTATGACTAAGATGGATGGTTCACCAAGCCCACTCATTCACCATCTACTCTAAAGTTTACTCTCTCTTTAATTAATCTCTCTCTCTCATTAATACATCTATGCATATGAATAAATGTGTTATAATTTGTCTTGCCAGAAGGCAGGCATAAACATAATCTAGAAACGCCACAATCCGAGGCTCATTTAAAATGTCCTAAGGCAAAGTAGAAAACTGTTCTGTGGTTAGACAAATAAATATGGTAATTTATTTTTAGAAACGGTACCACGTCCTCTGGAATAGGTTTTAGTGCAACGAGTGATTCCATCCAGAAAAGTATTTTTAAAGGAAAAGCTTGCATAGTTGAGAAAGACAATGCTAACTGCATACTGCAACTATTTAAATAGCTTGACTTCATAGTAGAAGAGTCTGGGTGCTGAACTGGCCTGCCTGCAGTGTAGACATTTCACAGTTTGAAAACATTTGGCACATCATCAAACAAAAAAATAAAACAAAGGATGCCCAGAACAGTTAAGCACACATATGGGACAACATTCTTCTTCCAAAACTGGCCTTTTTAGTTCTGACATGAATACGGACAGAAGACGTGATGCTACACAGTGGTAAACATGGCCCTGTTTAAATTTTTTTTAGAGCTTTTGCACCATCAACATTTTCCTTAACATTATATATATTATCAATTTAAACATTTGAAATGTTTTTGTTTTATTGTGAATAGAATATGAATATTTGAGATTTGCAAATCATTGCATTCAGGTTTTATTTACATTTTGCACAAACTGTCCAAAATTTTTGGAATTCGAAAAATGCCACTAGTAAAGTTTGTTTACTGTTGCTTTAGCTCTGCAAAACATTCTGCTGGAGAATATTTACACATTTATTTACTATTCTTTACTACTGCGTCACATTGTGTTTAATCCCACTTTATCTTTTACTATGATGACAAAACTGTATAAGAGACAAGAAAAGAAGACTGAGTAACAACAAGAAGTGGAAAGGGACAGAATAAAGGTGGCGACACAAGATCTAAATAGTAATAAGTGCAATTCATAAATACAGGGTTTTAATTGATCATGATATAAAAGTTATCTATTAATCATTATATACAATTTAAATTATTGATAATATAAAATTTATAAATAGATAGAAAACATTTCAATTGTCATGAATATGATTACATACAAAAATTACATACTTGTACATCTCTCTCTCTCAGTGAAAATAAAATGTATGACCTCCTGCATGACAATGCACAACATGTTCTTTCTTTCATTGCTCACTGTTGCTGGCAGCATCAGGATAATGCATGCAATAATGAATTTTCTTCCTCTATATTCCCCTATGGATCTCCAGTGCACTGTGTGGATTCTCCAGTCCAGCAGAGAGCTGCTTCACTCCTGCATCATGAAGTTCAAGTCAAGAAGCTTTTATTTCATTTAAATAATTTATAGCTGACGCAGTACACAATGAAATGAGACAACGTTTCCTCCAGAACCCCGGTGCTGCATAAAACATAAAGCGACATTACGCAACATAAAGCTATATAAAAGAACACAGAGCTAAGTAAGTTAGAGACTAAAGTAAGTTGTCGTTGCCACATGAAGTGCATCGTGTGCAACCTAGAGCAAACAGTGCAAGACAAAAACAAGCAAACAACACAAGACACAATGTGCAAAAGAGAGACCTATAAACAAGAGTGTACTTCTAAACATGAATACAATGTTGTGCAAATCATATAAATTGAAATATATGATTGATATGATATGGGTGGTGCTGAAGACATGGATGTATACAAAGTGAAGTGAAATGAGTATTGAGTATGTGTTGAGTTAAGGTTGTAACAGTTCAGTAACACACAGTGAGTGAGTGTGTGAGTTTTTTTACAGGCAGTTCTTTGTGTTGAGGAGCCTGATGGCTTGAAGTAAAAAATTGTTACACAGACTGGATGTTACCTGATGGAAGAAGAGTGAAGAGTGTGTGTGAGGGGTGTGTGGGGTCATCCACAATGTTGTTGACTTTGCGGATGAAGCGTGTGGTGTAAATGTCCCTGATAGAGGGGAAAGAGACTCCAATGATCTTCTCATCAGTCCTCACAATCCTCTGTAGGGTCTCACGATCCGAGACGGTGCATTTTCTCTTTACCAGGCAGCGATGCAGCTGCTCAGGATGCTCTCGATGGTTCCTCTGTAGAATATGGTTAGGATGGGGAAGGAAGCTCGGCCTTACTCGGCCTTCTCAAAAAGTAGATACGCTGCTGTGCTTGCTTGGTGATGAAGCTGGTATTGAGTGACCAGGTGAAGTTCTCTGCCAGATGAACACCAAGGAATTTGGTGCATTAGACAATCCCCATGGAGGATCTATTGATTGTCATTGGAGAATGGCCGCTCTATGCTCTTCTAAAGTCAACCATCTTTAGTTTTGTCAACGTTCAGAGACAGGTTGTTTGCTCTACACCAGGCTATTAACTGTTGCACCTCCTCTCTGCATGCTGACTCATCTTTCTAGCTGATAAGACACACCACGGTCGTATCATTGGGGAACTTAATGATGTGATTCGAGCTGTGCATTGTTACACAGTCAAGAGTCAGCAGAGTGAACAGCAGTTGGCTGAGCAAACAGCCCTGAGGGGCCCCAGTGCTCAGTGTGGTAGTGCTGGAGATGCTGTTCCTGATCCTGACTGACTGAGGTTTTCCAGTCAGGAAGTCCAGGATCCAGATGCAGAGGGAGGTGTTCAGGCCCAGTAGGCTCAGCTTCTCAATCAGCTGCTTAGGGATGATTGTATTGAATTTTTAAACTGAAGTCTATGAACAGCATTCATACGTATGTGTCCTTATTGTCCAGGTGGGTGAGGGCCAGATGTAGGGGTGGTAGATGTGCCTCATTACCAGCCTCTTGAAGCACTTCATTACGATGGGTATCATTCATTTTTTGAGTGTCCTTAGTTCACACAGCAGTATTTTTTAACTGAGAACTAAAAATAGAACTCTACAGCTTTCTTCTTTCAGAATACACCCTCACATCATGAAATATGGCCTGCTGATAAATGAAGAAAATGAGAGAAAAAGAGAGCACGAGAGAGAGCAAGAGAAAGAGAGAGAGAGAGAGAGAGAGAGAGAGAGAGAGAGAGAGAGAGAGAGAAAGTTGGATGATGTAGAAAAAGTGAAGAAGGAAGTGGGAGCAGCTAATAAGAGGATGTTGAGTTGAAAGTGGGTTGGCCAAGATAATATACCAGTTAAAGCATTGAGATCTCCACATGATATGGCAGTGGAGATTTTAACTGGATTGTTTAAAAAAAACTATCGAGTACTGGTGCTGCTACTAAATTTGAAGAATTAGAGACTGGTGGATGCTAGGCTAAAAAGACAGGTGCCCATCTGTGAGTAACAGTATGGTTTCATGCCAGGAATGAGCTCTACAGATACAATATTTGTTTGAAGAATGTTGATGGAGAAGTATAGTATAGGTCAAACAGTTGCATTGAATGTTTGTGGATCTAGCGAAAGCATATGACAAGGTACTGGAAGAGGAGTTGTGGTATTGTTTGAGGAAGTCAGGTGTGGCAGAGTAGTATGTCAGGGTGGTGCAGGACATGTATGAGGACAGTGTGATAAATGTGAAGTGTGCAGAAGAAATTAACCATTTCCTGTTTGGAGTTTGCATATGTACTATGATGTTCATGGATGATATTGTGATTTGTGGCAAAAGTAGGAAGCAGGTTAAGACAAGCCTGGAGAGGTTGAGCTATGTGCTGGAGGAAGGGGAATGAAGTCAATTGAAGCTAGACAGAGTACATGTGTGTGAATGAAAGAGAGAGCAGTGGAGTGGTGTGGTTGCAAAGAGTAGAAGTGGTGAAGGTAAATGAGTTGAAATACCTGTTGTCAACTGTGCAAAGTAATGGAGGGTGTGTTAGAGAAGTGAAAAGAAGAGTGCAGGCAGGGTGGAGTGTGCGGAGAAAAATGGCAGGAGTGATTTGTGATTGAAGGGTATTTGCAAGAGTAAAAGGGAAAGTTTAGAAGACTGTGGTAAGAATATGTTGTATGGTTTAGAGACAAAAAGCCAGGATTCAGAGTTGGAGGTGCTAAAGTTGAAGAGGCTGTCATTGAGAGTGACGAGGATAGACAGGACTAGAAATAAGTTAATTAGAGGGACCATGCAACTAGGACGTTTTGGAGACAAAGTGAGAGAGTTGCGATTGAGATGATTTGGTCATGTGAGAAGAGGAGGGACATGGGTTATATTGGTTTAAGAATGCTGAGGATGGAGGCACCAGGCAGGAGGAAATAATAAAAAAAAAAAACAAGGAAAAGGTTTATGGATGTGGTGAGGGAAGACTTGCAGGTGGTTAGATTGAACGAGGCAGATGTAGAGGACAATGATATGGAGACAAATTATCCACTGTGGTGATCTCTAATGAGAGCAATCAAAATAAAAAGAAGAAGAAGAAGAAGAAGAAAAGTACTATTTGATAACAATACAATAGAACAATAGAACAATACAATACAATATATTGATACAATAGAACAATAGAAACAGGTCTCCATGAGTACAGACATCAGAGAAATTGTCTTGTTGACCACTGTAAAGTTTGACTTGATTGACATGTTAATAAAGAAAGTGTTTTTAATGTAAGTAAAACAAAAAGTCTTATTTATTACAGTGAATACAAATTAATTTATTAATAAACAAGTGTAGAGGTACAAACCCGATTCCAAAAAAGTTGGTACACTGTACAAATTGTGAATAAAACAAAAATTTACAAATCTCATAAACTTTTATTTTATTTACAAAAGAATATAGATAACATATCAAATGTTGAAAGTGAGACATTTTGAAATGTCATGCCAAATATTGGCTCATTTTGGATTTCATGAGAGCTACACATTCCAAAAAAGTTGGGACAGGTAGCAATAAGAGGCCGGAAAAGTTAAATGTACATATAGGGAACAGCTGAAGGACCAATTTGCAACTAATTAGGTCAATTGGCAACATGATTGGTTATAAAAGGAGCCTGTCAGAGTGGTAGTGTCTCTCAGAATTCAAGATGGGCAAAGGATCACCAATTTCCCCAATGCTGCGGCAAAAAAAGTTTCTCAGCGAAAAATTGCAGAGATTGAAGTTATCATCATCTACAGTACATAATATCATCCAAAGAATCAGAGAATCTGGAACAATCTCAGTGCGTTCCATACTGGATTCCCATGATCTTTGGGCCCTTAGACTAGGCACTGCATCACATACAGGAATGCTACAGTAATGGAAATCACAACATGGGCTCAGGAATACTTCCAAAAACATTGTCGGTGAACACAATACAATGTGCAATTCGCCGTTGCTGGCTAAAACTCTATAAGTCTAAAAAGAAGCCATATCTAAACGTGATCCAGAAGCGCAGACATTTTCTCTGGGCCAAGGCTCATTTAAAATTAACTGTGGCAATGTTCACAATGTGTGAAAACTGTTCTGTTTAATCATTTGATATGTTATCTATGTTGTGTTCTGAATAAACTATTGAAATTTGAAACTTCCACATCATTTCATTCTGGTTTTATTCACAATTTGTACAGTGTCCCAACTTTTTTGGAATCGGGTTTGTATTTATTCAGCAAATATTTAATTTATAAATTATAAATGTAATGATGAGTTGTCAGATCAGGATCAAATGGACTTGGCCACCCAGCACCCAAGAGGGCACTTAATGTCTGTGCATAGCTGCTTTATTTGCTCTTTTAAACCCCATGCTTTTCCACCAACACCTCAGTGTTATCCACTTTAACATTAATCAAAGTCTTATCAAGGGCTGGACTGAGATGGAATGTCATCAAGACTGTACAACACTGTCAGAGATTTTGAGCCAAAAGTAACTCTGTGAAGAAGTTAGGTGAACTTGTAGGGGGACCTGGGGGCTGTCCAAGGCAGGCACTTGGTTGTGCTTAGAGCCACCAAGGAAACGGCTAAGGCTGTAGGCTGGTCCATGTCAGCCCTAGTAGCCACAGAAAGGCATCTGTGCTTAAGGCCCAAGCCCAGGAGCCGGCCAACCTGAGGGTAGTCCTCTCCAACAAGCGGGCCGCAGCTCACAGGCCCTGACTCTCATAGATCCGTAACCTTAGGAGGGCGGTGTACACCTCATTGCACGGTGCCCATCCCTCCTCAGCACCATCAGGAGGTCAGGCTGTTAACTCTGCCACAGAACGTGCAGTGTGGCTTGATTGGACACTCGTTCCCAAAGCGTTGTGATGCAGCTCGAGTTCCCGAAATGGAATGTCTCTAGGTTGTGTATGTAACCTTAGTTCCCTGGGGGAACGAGACGGTTACGTATGTAAGCCACACTCCAAGCCACACTCCCTGCATCCCTGCCGTGCTTCACTTCTCATGTTTCAGAAGCTAGTGTTGGCTCCACTGCATGTGCATTTTTTAGCTTCCTAATCATGACGTCACCCAGCCTTGTCGTTGGCCGGATTTCACACGTGATTCAGAGTGTGAGCAACGCAGAAGCATTCCCAAAGCATTGTGACGCACCGTCTCGTTCCCTCAGGGAACTAAGGTTACATACGTAACCTACATACGTAACATACATAACCTTGTCCATCACCACTGCAAACAGGAAAGGGCTCAAAGCTTGATGCATTCCTAACTCCACCGTAAACCAGTCTGTCATTCCTGCTGCACACTTCACTGCTGTCATATTGTCCTCATTCATGTTCTGCACCAACCTCACCCACATCTGACTTCCTCATTGTTAGATTTTTATCATGCCCAAACGAAACTTGGAGAGATTTTCCATACGAACTGTGATGCTCCGTAGTGCCTTTCTGAATTCAGGGAAGAAGAAATACACAGCACACAGAATGTAGCAATGTTTCCTCTCTTCAGTTTATTGCAGGTGGCAGACACGTATTTATACACACAGGATGATACAGTCCACGCACACACACACGAACACGCACACACACATTGGGTAGAAAGCTGACCTAAAGTCGTTTTCCTGTTTAGACTAGAGGATATACCAGTCAGAGATTTGTGAGCCTAGATAAGACTCTCTGTTTACCTTACAGACTAACATCGTAAAAATCCTATAGACACTGAACGGACAAAGGAATGTGTGTGAGATAGTGTGAAAACAGTTTTAACAATAACAATGGCCACTTTAAATCATTTATGATTTAGCATCACACACCAAAACATAGGCTGTTCATCCTGGGAACAGAACCTGTGACATAAACTGCGAATTGAAAGATATTCCATTTCATTCTTTCCCTACATGCAAATAATCCAAAGACTTTGTACAGCAGTTGTTTCACGTTCTCCAAGACATCATGAGACCATTGTTTCTCATTGTTTGTTCAGTATGTCTATAATCAGTGATATAAGGTATAAATAACAGTTTCTTCTCTGAATAATGTATTCAAAGAGAATTAAAAAAGTTTGGAGTCTAGTTACATCTATGCACATATAGCAGGTATCAGGGTACGCTAAACAGTCAAGTGAGTTTGATCTTCACCCCGGAGGTGGCCCCCTTTCTACTAAAAAGAAAAGATCTTTCCGTGGGCTCTCAACTGTTTCAGCCCTGAACACTCACTTAGGCTGGCTTCTTAGGCCAACAGACCAATTAATGCATAGATTAAATAGGTGCGGTTTTGATCCTGCTTGCGCGTATCCACTGTGGCTGATAATCAGTCAGAACTCCAGTTCTGGTTACAGCTAGGACAGTCGCTGGACCCAGATACTTCGGTTCACCGACCTTGATGGGCTTCAGACTTCTTATCAGGACCTGCTGATTAGGCACAAAAGGGTGTGTGGGCTTATCTGTGGGCAGAGGAAGAGTTAGTGAAACATCAGCACTGATAGAATTCAATTTCTCAACCAGGGCAGAAACGTAGTCGTCCACCATCACTTCCAGGTTACCTAAGAAAGAAATGCCAGTGCGTCTCCTGACCCATGGGGTCATGAAAGGTTAGAACATAAAACTTTCAAAGGATTAGTTTTGTTAGAGATAGGGTTAGTTTTGTTAAAGAAAGGTTTTTTTTTTCATTTCTGTGAGTACTACCGGGAGAACAACAGTCCAATTTTTGGCCTGTTTCAATGCAGGCTTTAGTAATGCGCTTAATGGTTCTGTTCGTTCTCTCTACCACTCCAGCTGACTGAGGGTGATAGGGAATATTAAAATAACAATCAATTGCTAAACTTTTAGCCAAAAGTTGTCTTACCTTTAAAGCAAAAGGTGTGCCGTTATCAATTTCAATCACGCTAGGAATACCAAACCTAGAGATGATCTCTTTTGTTAATATTTTGACAACAGTTTTAGCATTCTCTGTCGCACATGCAAATGCTTCTGGCCACTTACTGAATCTGTATAACTATAACCAACAGGTATGTCAAATTTCCTACAGGTGGCATATGTGTAAAATCTATGGCCACTTTGGCAGGGAGTTGAACAGCTTTTAATAAGTTGCCTATGAGATTAAAATGTGCTATGGGCTTTCCATCAGCTGTTTTAAAATCTCTTTGCTTCCATGTTTCAGCAAAATCATGCACCATAAGCATACTTAGAATCAGTGTATATAATCACTAAGTGTGACCAATTCTGCAGCTTGTGCCGATGTGTATGGTAATGATTTAGCTTCAACTATTACATCAGGTAATCTTACAACCGCATATCCACATAAATACACACTAGAAGGTTCTAAACATGAACATCTACTTATAGACAATCCCCCTCTTCCAGGGCCGTATCTAAAAGATCGGGCCTACAAGAGGTCTCACATTCAATTTGTCTAAGGCAATCATGTGCATCATCAAAACCATCTAAGTCAATATCGTCTAGCAGATCACGCAGAGCTTCTACAGCTGAATGCGGCTGAAAAGAAGGCTTAATAGTTAAGTTTTCCGTTACCAAGAGTGTAGTTTCATAACCAGATCTACGTTGTGCTGTCATATGTTGTTTGTTGAGGTTGTATAAATTAGCTGTTACCTGATTTGAGGTGTACAGTATCAAAGGATGTGACAGCACCGTTTTCTCAGCATCCCGGACCATCAGAGCCGCAGCAGTCACTGCACGCAAGCACGAAGGCAACCCTTGTGCTATGTTGTCTAAAAATTTGGAAAGATACGCAACAGGGCGATATCCGTCACCGTGTTCCTGGGCTAGGATCCCCGCAGCCGTACCACCACGTTCGTGCACATAAAGGTGAAAAGGCTTAGCATAACTCGGAAGACCTAGAGCTGGAGCAGACTGTATAGCCTTCTTTAGGGCATCAAAACTGTCAGTCATTTTATGAGACCACAGAATGAGATGTGATGGAGGAGCTCTGTGATCAATAGCACTACGCAAACTTTATCATGCTGTGCGCAGTCAGGGATCCATGCTCGGCAGTAGTTCACCAGTCCCAAGAAGCTCTGTATCTGTTTCACAGTCAGAGGTCTTGAAAACCTAGTCACGAGCTGTACTCGGTCCTGTGACAAGGATGTCATCTGCGTATTGAAGAATGCAGGTTGTTTCCGGCAGGTGTATATCAGCCAAAGTTCAGTGCACTACAGCGGAGAATACGGCTGGCGAGTCAACAAAGCCTTGAGGACGACGTGTCCAGGTGAATTGACATCTCCTATAGGTAAAAGCGAAAAGCGGCTGTGTCTCTGAGGCCAAAGGGACACTGAAAAAAGCAGAACAAAGATCAATCACAGTAAAAAATCCATGAGTCGCTGGTATAGAGTTAACAATGGTAGCTACATCGGGCACCAAAGGAGCTAACAGAATAACTAATTTATTAATCTCACGTAAAGCTTGTGTTAGCCTCCAGCATTTTTTATCTGCCTTTAAGACAGGATTAATCGGTGTGTTATACGGTGAATGTGTCTCGATCAAAACATCTTGTGACACTAATATATTATCAATAACTGGAGCAATGCCAACATTCTTCTCTATCGACAATGGATATTGTTTAACAAAAATCGGATGGTGTGTTTTAATGAGTGGATGATACGGTTTAACCTGGATTAAACCTGCCTCGTCCTTGTGAGAGGCCCATAATTTAGGGTTAACTTCACCTAAACTTGGTTCATCAGGCACGACTTCTGTACTACCCTGAAAGAAATCTTCCGGATGTGGCCGTGGCTCGGTTGAGAGCATGAGGACAGAAGGAAAAACAGTGAGACATTGGTTTAAAAAAAAACAGAATTTCCATTCCCATTTTGTGCATCATATCTCTTCCTAAAATGTTTAAAGGCGAGTTTGGAATTATTGTAAAGCTATGATATAAATTTGTACCAGTCGGCGTCACAGGCAAAAGGTGAGTTACAGGACATGAAATTGGAACTCTATCTATTCCCTAATAGATGAACTTCCCTTTTTTCCTAGGACCTCCTCCTTGAGTTTAGTGCTGAGGCTGGAATGCACCACTTCCTGTTGCAGTGCAAAGCATAAAGGGTTAACTTAACCTGAAGCATAGCAGAAACCTCTAGCAGCATGTAAATCTCTATGAAAAAGTATCTAGATGTGACACAATTTTACTCCATAATGCCAAATGATCTAAATAAGGATTAGTCCAAAAACCAGCACAGGGATTTTCTTCCGGCAGTAAGCGAGAAATGTTATGACCCATCATCTTTACACAGAACAAAGAACAGACACACAACACTTAATACACAGACAATACACAAAACACATAACACTCAGACAATACAGCTGCGCAGGCACCAGGGAGATCACAGTCTTCAAACAAAAAGGTAATCCAGTCTCTCCAATTGGATCACAAATTTTGTAAATTAGGAGAAAAAATAGACTTTAAAGCCAAAACAAGATTGAAGTCTTTTGAAAAATTTTAAAGTCTTTTCAAAATGTCAGTTTTTCTTTAGTTCCTTTTCTCTTTTCTCACCTTTTATTTTTATTTTTTTTTATTCTTAAAACAATTGATTTTTCATTTATCTATTTTTTTCTAATCTTCACTCTCCCTGCTGTGTCTGTAGATGTCTTCTCCTCCTTTGGACAACAACAGCCTAATTTCCACCAATGGCTAACAATACATGTGGCAGTTTTTGGTAACTGGTGCCTCGACTGATCCGGTATGGAGTTCAGGTTTGTGATCTGCATATTTGATTTGCCACAGGTTGTACACTGGGTGCCTTTGCTAATGCAACCCTCCCATTTATCTGGGCTTGGCAGTAAGAGTCCACTCGCTTGTGCAACCCTAATGGCTGGGTTTAAAAAAACAAATAATAATAATAATAAAATTCTAATTATTATCTATTTCAGAGACCTCATTGGTGTTACATCATTCCAAATTTTAGCATTTTTGTGGTAAAACATTTTTTCTATTAAACTTAACTCCACTCATGCAATTTATTTGTAAAAGGCTTTTTTTGGGAGTTTTGGGAGTGACATTATTCCCACATTTTTGATTCTAGTTAGGGACAATCTTTTAAATCACATGCGTCAAACTCAAGGCCCGCGGGGCAAATGTGGCCCGCCACGTCATTTTATGTGAGCTGAAAAGGTCTGATTATCTTATAATAAATAAGTCAAAAGGGTGCATTGATCATAAAATACATTTCCCATAATGCATGCCGATCATGTTACCCGTTAAGTGACGGCATCCCACCTCTAGATTGCAGTGTTTCCACATCAGTGCCATTTTACGAATTAAGAAATACAATAATCCCAAAATGTCCGGGAAGAGAAAAATTTATGCAGATGGAAGGCTGTTTTAAGAAGGACGGGAAGGCGAATATTTGTTTGTGCTTTAAGGAGAAAAAACGGTATGCCCTTTGTTTTATGAGGTAGTGGCGGTTGTCAAAGAGTAAAATCTACGTCTGCATTTTGACACCAAACACTGAGCAAAGTATGCCAAAGTGAACCTTTAAGAAAAACAAAAAATAGTACAAGAATTAAAAGGCAAATTGCGATTCAAGAGAGCCACAACCAAAAACCATGCGGCAGTATAAGCTAGCTTTATTATGGCTGAAGAAATTGCCCATACTGCAAAGTCTTTTTCAGAGGGTGCATTTTTGAAGCATTGCATGGTGAAGGTCTGTGAGCAGGTGTGTCCTGACCAGATACAGACTTTTAAAAATGTCAGTTTATCAAGAAACACCATTGTGGACCGAGTTAAGGAACTAGCAGGAAACCTGGCAACACAGCTGGCCGAAGAGACACGCAGCTACATAGCTTTTTCATTAGCTCTTGATAAAAGCACAGACAACATGGATACAGCGCATCTATCCATTTCTATTAAAGGTGTCATGTCGGACCAGACACAGTTTGGTAAACAACAGCATTCTGGTAAATACGAAACATTCTTTCCAACAACTACAAAAAATATGTGCAAGTGCCTTCAAATATTGCAATTACAAATTTTATTTACAAAAAAATGAAACAAAATGAAAAGTAAGACAGCATGGCACAAAATGCTGCAGCATTCAATTTTGACCATTTAAGATGTTTAGAGCCATTGGTAAAGTAAACATTAATGCTGCCATCAACTTTTCACATATTAATTTTGTAAACAACTGCAAACAGAATCTTCACAGTTCCTGAAAACAGTAAAACAACATGTTTAAATTTTGGTGACAACAATCAACAACGTTAATATTAAAACAGGCCTCTAATTTTTAAAACCACAGGTCTTGGAAATAGGACCGATTTAATCAACAAGTGTGGTGTTGAGAATCTGTATTTTGTGTGAAAGATTGTCAGGGGCGTAGCCATTATTTCAAAAGTGGGGGGACGAAATGTCTAGTGTTACCTGTTTTTTTTTTTCCCCAGTTAACCCTTGTGTAATTGACAGGTTTTATTTGTAATCATATTTTTTTGCTTTATATGCTTTATGATTATATATGATTATAAAACAGAAAGAAAGAAAGAAATACAACAGCTTGGCACTGGGACAGTACCCATAAAAGGACATCTTTGTACCTTATTTACCCCAAAAATGTATAGTTGTACATTAGGGTACACATTGGTACTCTAAGGTAGTAATGTGTATCTTTTTAAATATAAAGTACAAAAAGTCCTTAAAATGGTATTAAGAGTATATTTTTACATATTTCCAATTATTTTGTGTGCAACACTGTTTAGACAGGACTGTGTCAATAGTGACATACAGAAGAAAATAACAAATTAAGTACACTGCTGGACATTAATCAATAGTTTGTATCCTAAATTGTTTTTAAACACTTTAGTATGGGGAACACATATTTACTATTAACTTTGACAAGTTTAGGTATTAGGTAGGATTATGGGATGCAGAATATGGTCATAAAGAATAAGGAATTAATATGTGCTTTCTAAGTAGCCTACTAATAAATAAACCAATGTGCAGTTGTTCATCATACTAATGTGTTAAATATTTTTTTCTATATTTTACTAATTAATTTTTTTATGATTGGTCCATATATAACACTTGTGTATAAATACTTGTGTACAAACACTTGTGTATAAATAGATTATACATTATAAAATAAATAAATAAAAAAACTGCAATAGCAGCCAGGTGTTAAAAGCCACATCTGTTCTCACCAGATGTTCTTACACATGTTTCTTGTGTGACATACTGAATCTGCCCTGATAAAAACCTAGGCTGTCTGTTTCTTGCTCATTTTTGACAACACATAAAAACGTAAAATTTGTGCAATAATGAAAGAGCACCCCATAAAATAAAGATCGTTCCTATCAGCATACTGTAACGTTTCCCCTGTGATCTACCCTCATTCACCGGACTACATCACCCACCATCCTTTGCACCTTGTCATCCACCATGTTTGTTTCCCGTCTTCACCTATCTGTTCACCTGGACTCTATTTATACTCATCACCACTGTCTTCACTCATTGTCGGTTATCGTCTTTACTACGTTGTATGTGTGTGTGATTTACCTGCTCCTTATTATTCAAATCACATCTTTAATGTTACTATTCGTCGTCCTCGTCTCTCCGTACATACTGTGGCACATACATGATATTATGTAGAATTGGCAGAGTTTAACATGCTGTAAAATCTCACTTCAACATTATCTTTATTCTTATTTGAAGGGTTTTGATAACACACTTGTTAAAACAAAAGACGTTATAAAAGAGTTTAAGGAAAATACACAGGAAAAAGTGTTTGTCTAAGCAGCTATTTTTCCTTATAATCATTTAAATCCTTTAAAACTTGCTAATTATTCAACAAGAGCAACACAATTCGGATACCAAATGCCAACTTACACTGCTTGACTTTTTTGTAAAAAATGAGTGAAGCTTTTTTTTTTTTCCGCTTTGAGCTCATCAGAACCGAATGTTGGACTACGGATGCGACTCGAGCTACGGTAATAGTGTGCGTGATGACGTGACAAGTGAGTGACTGATTGCCATGGATACGTGAATGTCATGTATAGACTATCTTTTCTCTTGAATTTTAAATCACTCTGCATTTATATACATTGCTCCATGAATTTACTTTTTTATAAAAAGTGCGGGGGACATGTCCCCCGTGTCCCCCGCGTAATCTACGCCCCTGGATTCTGTGCATCAAGTCCCAGCAACACTTTCTGAAAGAACTCCAAGGTGTACTTTGTCTGATGGATAGCTGAGATTCAGACTGTATATGACTCCCAAAAGAGCAGAAGCCTTGGTGCCACTTTCAAGATTGTGAAGAACTTTCACTCCCTCAACAATGACGCCAACATCCGAAGGTGGGTCAGAGATGTCTGCATCTTTACTTTTGATGATGTAAGTTCCAATGACTGTACTGGCCATGTTTTTCTTGGCATTCCCAAAGTCTGCATCCTACAAAATACAAAACAGAAATACTGTTTAGTCATTTGAATTGCATCAAAAATGCTGGTAGCAAATTAAGGTAATTTAAATAAAAATTAAAAAAAATTAAACCTTAGTATTTTTTTAGTTTATATATTCACAAAAACAGAAGAGATACTTACAACATATTATTTCATGAGGTTTTCGTAGTCTTCATTGAGATACACAGAAAGGGCTCTGAGAACGCAAGCTCTCCGCATTGAGATGGTATCATTCTGTAGAAGAAAAGAGACATTAAGTTATGTCAAATCATCATGCTAAAGTGGAAATAATTCACAAGCATAATGAAAAAAAACAAAAACAGATAACAGACCTGGTCAATGGCAGCCATTAATCTGAAGATTTTAAGTCTTGCAACTCCTCCTATTCTTTGATAAATGCTGGTCAACTTGCTTGTGTAACAATCCAGTTTGGACATAAATATCTGAATTAGTGGGATAGTGGTGATTCGAGTAAATTTGGCAGCAATCTACAGATTCAAGAGACACAAGAGTAGCGTTAAGATGGTGTTCTAAAAATACAATCAAGGTTATTTAATGAATGTGAATTTAGACCAATTCTGTATTGACACATAACTAAAGCACAATTTCACATAAAGGTAAATAAATTACCATGTTTCAACACAAAACTATTAAAGAAATGGTTAAGATGATAAAGCATTAAAACCATACAACCTCCTCTGAACATGTCCAAACCACCTCAATCTCGTCCCCCTCGCTTTGTCTCCAAAACGTCCTACATGTGCTGTCCCGCTAATAAACTTGTTTCTAATCCTGTCCATCTTTGTCACTCCCAAGGCAAACCTCAACATCTTTATCTTCATCTTCTACCTCCAGCGCCACTTCCTGTCTTCTACTCAATGCCAACCATACAACATAACAGGTCTCACCACAATCCTATAAACTTTCCCTTCACTCTTGCAGATAACTTTCTATCACAAATCACTCCTGCCACTCTTCTCCACCCACTCCATCCTGCCTGCACTCTTTTCTTCACTTTTCTAACACACTCTCTATTACTTTGCACTTTTGGTACCTGAACTCCTCCACCTTCTCCACCTCTTCTCCCTGCAACTGCACCACTCCACTGCTCTCCCTCTCATTCACACACATGTACTCTGTTTTACTCCTACTGACTTTCATTCCCCTTCTCTCCAGCGCGTACCTCTACCTCTCCAGGCTCTTCTCAACCTGCTCCTTACTCTCACCACAAATAACAATATCATCCGCAAACATCATAGTCCATGGAGACCCCTGTTTAACCTCATCCGTCAACCTGTCCATCACCACTGCAAACAGGAAAGGGCTCAGAGCCGATCTTTGATGCAGTCCAACCTCGACCTTGAACCAGTCTGTCGTTCCTACTGCACACTTCACTGATGTCACACTGTCCTCATACATGTCCCGCACCACCCTCACATACTTCTCTGACACACCTGACTTCCTCAAACAATACCACAACTCCTCTCTTGGCACCCTGTCGTACACTTCTCTAAATCCACAAACACACAATGCAACTCCTTCTGACCTTCTCTATACTTCTCCATCAACATTCTCAAAGCAAAAAATGCATCTGTGGTGCTCTTCCTCAGCATAAAACCATACTGTTGCTCACAGATGGTCACCTCTTCTCTCAGCATGGCTTCCACTATTCTTTCCCATAACTTCTTGGTGTGAATGATCAACTTAATTCCCCTGAAGTTACAGAGTGTTTGCACATCTCTCTTGTTCTTAAAGATTGTTTCGGAACGCAGAACCCGTCTCTGAGCAGACACATCATGGGTGGATTTTTTGTTTTAGTTAATTCCCAGTGTAGCACTCTTAACTTAATAAAATAAAATGAAATAGACCTCAAAAGCCAATAAAAATTCTTTAGTCTTGGATGAGAAAAGCCTCTTTATTCCAGGCACGTTCTGATGAGCCCATAGAAGGTGGTCACTTCATCACATCAAAAATGATCACACGTACACACACTTTGCACACACTCATTCTTATACCCTGGTGTTACATGACACCTTTTACTTTTTTTTTCTATTTTCTTCACCCTAGTAAATTCCCCTTCCTGTGATTCCATATTAGGGTTTTCCTGTTCCCCTCCATTACCCTTATTTATGGCCTTTTCTCTATGTCACTTAAGAAAAGAATGTGTATACAATCCTTTACCCCCTCTGGTACAGCCAGGCACCGCTTCCTCCTGCTCTCAGGTTTTTATGTGTGCACATAGCTCACAGGACCTCAGGAATTTGTCCACCATACTGGCCAGGTATGGCGACCACAAATTCCTTCGGATTGTGTCCATGGTCTCCCTACGATTACAGTGATCTATCCCAATGCTTCATTAATGAGCATTGACAAAAGAGCTATAGGTGCCACCCATACCACATCAATGCTTCTCCATAACCCTGTGTTGGAATCTTGTACTGCACCTCGTTTTTTCCACATCTCCTTCTCCTCCCCACTTGCTACATACTGGTATTTCCCAAGATTTTCCTCTGTCACCTGTCCCCATTCTTCCTCCTCTTCATCAGAATTCTCAAAAAGCACTCTGTTTGTTTGTCCTGTTCTTTCCTTTTTTCTCATGTTGTCTGAGGCTGGAAGTTCCAGCCTACCTTTAATCCGTCCTCCTGTTATGTCTAATTGTATGTCATGATATTATTCTCTGTATTTTCTGATCTCTTTTTCCGCTCCTTTGTGTTTTAGAATTATCACATCCACAGGTGTGATCGTGGATTTTTCAGCACTCATGATGCACCCTTGTCTCGCTCTGCTCGCTTCTCTATGGTGCCCTGAATATCTATTTTCGTCTGACCACTTCACGATAAAACGATAAAACACAGCAAACTACAACTTACATTATTTCTACTCTATGGACACCTACAGTATTTTCCTGACAGTATTTATTACCATTCTGCATGTTAATGAATTAAAACTGTCACATGCTTTTCTTGAGAAACACGATTTGGTATTAAATGTCTAAAATAAACCCTAAAATGCAATCGATTACTAAACAGACAGATACATTAAAGTAATTAAACTCTGCGGACACATACATCATCACATTTTCCTGAAATTATTTATCAGGATATTAAAAAGTAATAAGATATTAATACCTATTAATACAATTTTGTATTTTTTGTAATTTTGTAATACCTATTAATACAATTTTGTCCTCATCATCTCATCTTCTCCCGCTTATCCGTAATTCGGGTCGCAGGGGCAGCAGTCTAAGCAGATTCCCCAGACACTTCTCCGTGTCCAGGGATCGGGCTGTCAAGGCCCCGGCCTTCGACTGCTGCCCAATCCTCTCAGCACCGGTCCCTTACGGTCCCTCCCGCAGGTGGTGAGCCCACGGGAAGGCGGCCCCACGTCGCTCCATCGTCACGGCCCTTGGTTTATTTTTCTTGTAAGGGTCCCCTGGAGCATAGAGGGTTAAGGGCCTTGCTCAAGGGCCCAAGAGTGGCAGCTTGGCGATACCGGGGCTTGAATCCCCGACCTTCCGATCGGTAACCCAGCGCCTTAACCGCTGGAGCCACCACTCCCCCCATTTTGTCCTCCTCAACAGGTTTTGCGCATTTCTTCAAATCCATTGCTCCCCCTTCCGTGATCAGCTATGGTAGCAGCAAAGGTCCAGTCAAAAGGACCTTTTGCGTTTGACTTAATAATGTTAAGTTGACCAATCAAACATTTGTCAAGTAAAGCCGAAAATTGCTAGATTTCAGTTTAAATAACACAGTAAACTTACATTAATGTAGTTACTTGGATTCTTTGTGTACTGTTAACAAGGATGAGTTTAATAAAACTAACAAAAGTGATAGATCATTTTTTAAATGTATAAAACCAAATCTCCAAGTCAGTCGATGACAAGTGTATATGGCAGTCAGCTAATCCATGTTGTCCACTCCTCCTTTGTTTGTATTACAGTCCAGGATAAGCATGGGCTTTTTCTCACTTCCTGATGACACAACTGCATCTTTGTGAAAAGTGGATATAAGTAACACATTTCGTTTTTTTTTGTTTTTGTTTTTTTTTTGGACAATTTGAAACAACGTTGTTGTTGTTGTCTGTAAAAGCAAATTTTAAAGAAAGTGGAACCCTGTCCTTCACCTGCATAATTTGACAGTTTGATTTCAGTTTTGCCACTAATGATTGTTTTAAAATGTTATATTATAACTGGGTCAAAACCGACCCTAACAACACAAAGGTCATAATTTTCACCAGAGCATTTTATAATTTAGTGAAATAGATTTTTTTTTTTAGATGTTTTTATTTTGTTTAAATAGTAAGATTAAAAGTAAGGTTAAAACATTAGGAAGGTTAAAAATGTTAAAAAAAATTTAATTAAGAAGTTTAAAAATGTTAAATAACTTTTTGAATTAGGTTACATAAATATAACTATTTAATGGAATATATTCAAAATATTTACTAAGTTTATTTATGTATATTAAGTTTAGTAGTAAGTTATATTTTTTTGATAATTGCAATTGAACTGTATTTTATATTTCAGCAGTAAATATAGTAAAGTAAAATAAAATTTTATCAGATTTTTATCTAAATGTATTCTTTTCAATGTGTAATATAAAAACACATGGGATGATGTTCAAAGACTTGAATGTCTTTCATGTGGAGCAAAACTGCCATTTTGTTTATATGTTCATTAAGTCTTTCATCACAACAATTATTAAATGATTCATTTGATGTTTTATCCCAGGTTTTCTCAAATTCTTTTTTATAGAACTCGCAAACATATGATTTATTTGAGTGGGTATTCATCACATCACCCATTTTCTCATTTAGTTGTTTTGCTATTACTTTTCCAATCTGTTCCCATTTCTTAAGGGTCTGTGGAGCATCCAGAAATGTAAATACAGTTTCCCTTAATATTTTACTGCCTGCACGTAAAATTTCAAAACGTTTATTTGTTGGAATATTTTCTTTAACTTGATTGAATACTTGACTCATGAATGTATCAAACGCTTTTTTTGGTAAATGAAATTGCAGATCAGAAACATTGACAATTCTCATTTAAGCAATTTGGAGTTCTTTGCCAAGTTTACTATTTTTATCATTTTTATGTCGTTTTATAACTTCAGTAATTGGTCCTGTACATCCATAAAATTCTGAAAATCCAATGTGCACTTTAATCCCATAGCAATGGCCCAGTATAAATGACAAATGGTCTAATGCAAGCATGCAGGGTACCTTATGTTTTTTTGCATGAATCTTTTTAATGCATATTTTATTTTTTCTACAGCTTTTTTTAATGATTTCTGTTTTCTAATAAAGATTTTCTTTAGAAGGCTCAGCCTTATAGGCAATTCTTTATAAAGAATTTCCTTTCCTTCTCTGGCCAAACAAGGGCTATATTTTGAATAAACTAACAATTCATAATAATCTTTCATTTTGTTTTGTCGCAATTTAAATTCAATTTGTTTGATAATTTGCTGTTCACTGTGAATCACCCTTCTTTTCCTCCTTTTTGGATAATATGGTCCAAATGTTTCAACTGATCCATCCTTCTTCTTAAGAACTGCAATTGCAAATTGTTTATTTTTTGAAAGGTATTTAAATACATTATCTTTTATATGGTCGGGTATTAAAACCTTTTGTGCGGGGTAAAGTTTTAAGTTTAAATTTTCATTGTTACTTCTAGTTACAACTATTTCAGTTGATTTTGTTTTGTTACAGAGATTCTGATAGAATATTTTATTCTTTCGCAGAAAAAAAAACTTTTTTTGTGTTCTCCGTCTTGTACATTTTTCCTGATTGAACCTGAAAAAGAAATAATAATCTGTATAAACATCCAACCAGAACAGAGTCATAGAATGAAAGCACAAGGTAGAAATACATTTATAGGGAATAATTTAGGAATTTAAAGCTTTTATTCATAATTTATTTTTGTTAAGCCATTTTGGGACAATGACCATTATCAAAGCTATGCAATTAGGCTATATAAATATAATTTGATTTAATTTAATTAAAGGTGTGTGTGTGTGTGTGTGTGTGTGTGTGTGTGTGTGTGTGTGTGTGTGTGTGTGTGTGTGTGTGTGTGTGTGTCAGTTCCTGAATATCATCTTATCAACTTCTGTTTAATAACAGTTATGTAAGGAATCTGGTTTCACCCTGGTGAAGCTGGTTTCTCTTTTCAGTTTGGTTTCTCTCAAGGTTCATTCTTAAAATTGTATCAGGGAGTTGCTGAAACTTGTTTAGGATATGGTTTCTTTATTACTTTATTCTTGTTACTTTTGTATTAGTTATTACTGTTTGTACTTGGTAAATAAATGGCAGCAATTACAACCCCCTGTCTTAGAGTATTAAATGATGTTCAACATTTCAACAACATTAAAAACTAAATTTTATAAGATCTTATAATATCCTTTGATAGAAATTCCAAATAATTTTTGGAGGGTTGATAAAGGTTAACCACATCAACAGTTTGAAAATTTGTATCAAATAATATACATTTATAATATACTGCTATATGTGAAATAACACTAAAATCATCAAGCAGAGGACATTCACAGCAAAGAGTTATATCAGTAATCTCCTAGAGTATTCATCTAAGATTGTATCACTGTCTAACAATGCAGAATTTGACCGGGAAACTAAATGCTTACAGTCAACTTTCTGCTACACTCTAGAGGTAGTGCCTATTAAAAAATAATTAGTAGGTAAAAAATCTGTACTGTCGTATATCAATGCATTTTCAACAGGTTACTCCTAAATCAGATTGTAAACTAAATTGGTAATATTTCAAGGGCATTGAAGGAGAGCCTTCTGAGCTACAGAAAAACATTTTTTGGCTTATCTGTCTTACTACTCTAATAGAAAATTAACTAGAACGTTTCGTAATTGATTCTTTACCTACATGTTTCTTTAAAGAGATAATTCCAGAAGCAATCAAACCTCTTCTAAGAATAATAAGTTATTTCCTTAGCACGGGATATGTACCTAAATCATTTAAGCTATACTGCACTTGTGCTACACATGAAGTTATACAAAGTTAACTACAGTAGAGAGTTAACTTTTATTTCCTCTTTTAACTAATAATCATTTACATATCCATTTTCATGAGATGGTGTGTAATTACTGATGGTTAATATTAAAGCAACTTACCTCTTATCTTTCTTTAGATTCTGTTTTTTAAAGACACTCATGTTAGTGGTCAAACTTTATTTAAAATTCACCCAGATTGTTTTTACGTGTAAGTTTCCTATGGCGTCTAAGTGATTCTGGGTAACTTTCACTACGTAAAAAGTAGGGAAGGGCATGTTGTCATAGCTAATACAAAACACTTTTAAACACATGCACACATGCACGTGCACACACACACTCACACCCTAGGAATCTAGCCATATAATGTCATGATATTACCACACCTAACAGATAATTCAGCTGTATGAACATTACAAAATAAAGCACTAGAAAAGTTTCAGCTATATATTACACCCTAATAGCCCACTGTTTCTGTCCCTTGTTTGCATTTGCCATATGCCATATATGTAGAATGAATTTAAATAAATTCATCATCATTATAACGTTTCATAAGCTGCTGTCTGTGCCTTTCTGATACATGTTTTTGTTGCTTTATTCTTTGTCATTATTATGTCTTTGTTCATTTTAACTTTCTTAACTGGCTAGAAAGGTTATACAAATAATAAAAAAAATAATGCTCAACATACTTTATGCTTACTTACCATACTTTTTCAAAAATAAAATAAAGAATGAGGGCGCCACTGCTCTCCAGAATCCAGTGGAGGGTGACGGCGTGCTCCAGAGTCTTGCTTACGGCGCCGACGGTGCTCCAGACTCCCGCAGGAGCCGCCCCTGGAGTAGGAGTAAATGTCAGAGAACCACCAGCCATGCCTCCCTCCAAGGCTCACATTCTCACTCAGCCTCTCCCTGCTTTAATCACCTACACCTGTTCCCCATTTACCTATCCCCTTTATAAGGTCCTGATTACCCCTCACTCACTGTCGGATCTACTAGTTGCTATAATAGATCACCTGGACTTCCTACCACTTGTGTTCCTTATGCTTCCATGCTCCTGGTTCCACTTAGGATGAAGCACTCAAACTTAAGTTTAATTCAGTTTAATTAATTTTTATTTGTATAGCGCTTTTAACAATGAACATTGTCTCAAAGCAGTTTTACACAGATAATGTGGTGATTAAAAGTGAATATGTTCTTTATAAGTAAGTTTGTCCCTGATGAGCAAGCCGGTGGCGACTGTGGCAAAGAAATGGCATAAGGAAGAAACCTTGAGAGGAACCAGACTCAAGAGGGAACCCATCCTCATCTGGGTTGCACCGAATGTCCATTTATAGCATATATACTATGTTGCGGGGTACAGTGATGATGATCAGAAGCAAAAAGTAGTCCTGAGTCAGTGTAGGAGACTGTTGACATTAACTACAGTTCAATCCATCCTTAAAGCGCCCATTCTTACTCCGGAATTTCATGGAACCACCCATGGTGTTGATGAGAAACCGTCCCGAGCTGCACAGAGTGGCCTCCAGTCGAAGAGAACACGGAGGGGAGAGGGGCAGAAACAGTGGTCAATTGAGCCTCAGGAGCATGTTTAACTCAACAGAGAGAGAGAGAGAGAGAGAGAGAGAGAGGTTGACAGGAAGAAAAGGATATGGATTATTAAGTGTCCTTATTGTTGTATGAAAGTTAATATCACTGTGCAGTTTGGACTCCGGCAAGACCCGCTATGGCAGCATAACTAAAAGGGAGAACATGAGGGGACCACAGCATACAAATATTCCAGTTCACCAAACACTCTATATCCATGTTCCCTCCAGATCTGCGCCTTTACCTGAGAAAAAAATCTACTTATCAAAGGCTTTAATAAATAAATGTTTTCAACCTCGACTTGAACACTGTCCCGAACACTGATTGGAAGGCTGTTTCAAAATTGTGGGGCTTTATAAGAGAAAGATATGCCCCCTGTTGTAGTCTTCATTATTTGAGGAACCAACAGATAGCCTGTACCTTTTGATCTAAGTAGGTGTGGTGCGAGACCGTTAAGTGCTTTATACGTCAGTAGTAGTATTTTATAATCAATGTGAGATTTGATTGGGAGCCAGTGTAGACTGATTAAAATAGGAGTGATGTGGTCATATTTCCTAGGGTCTAGTGAGGACTCTTGCTGCTGCATTCTGAACTTACTGAAGCTTATTTATGCAATTACTTAAACACCCAGACAGTAAAGCATTACAGTAGTCTAATCTAGAAGTAACAAAAGCATGAACTAGTTTTTCTGCATCCTGTAACGACATCATATTTCTAATTTTAGCAATATTTCCGAGGTGAAAGAAGGCGATCCTGGTAATATTTATTCACGTGAGCCTCAAAGAAAAGACCAGGTCAATAATAACACCAAGGTCTTTGTTAGCCATACATGCTGAAACAGAAACACTATCCAGAGATGCTACGGAATCATAAATTTTGCTTCTAGCTGCATGTGGTCCTAGTAAAAGTACTTACGTCTTATCTGAGTTGAGCAGATGAAAGTTATCAAGCATCCACTGTCTAATGTCCATTACACACTCCTCAAAATTGTTAAGATGATCTCTCTCATCTGGCTTTGCTGAAATATACAACTCTGTATCATCAGCATAGCAATGGAAGCGAATACCATGTTTATGTATAATTTCACCAAGAGGCAGCATATATAAAGAAAAAAGCAGTGGGCCTAAGACAGGTCCTTAAAGAACACCAAACTTTACCTCAGAGAGTGCGGAGAATTTAACATTTACATCAACAAACTGATAGCGATCAGTCAAATAAGACCTGAGCCAAGAGATAGCTGTTCCCTTTATTCCAACAACGTTCTCAAGTCTAGCAAGCAGTATAGTGTAATCAATAATGTCAAAAACTGCACTAAGGTCGAGCAAAACAAGTAAAGACACAAAACCCTGATCAGAGGCCAATAAAAGGTAATTTACCACCTTAACTAGCACCGTCTCTGTGCTATGATGAGACCTAAATCCTGACTGATACATTTTAAATATATAACTGCTGTGCTACAACCTTTTCTAAAATTTTGGATATAAAGGGGAGATTTGATATTGGCCTGTGATTGGACAGCTGACATGGGTCAAGGTCAGGTTTTTTAATTAGGGGGTGGATAACTGCCAGTTTAAAGGATTTAGGTACATAACCATTGCTGGTGAAAAAGTTTATTATTTTTAAAACAGGTTCAATTACCTCTGGAATTATCTGTTTGAGGAAACTTGTAGGCAAGGGATCGAGAATGCAGGTTGATGACTTTGTAATTGATTGTCTGTTGTAATTACACTCCACTAAGGACAGATTCATAAATAACCTGCCTGATTTATCTCAATTTCACCCTAAACCCATAACTGATAATAATCTTGATGAAATAACTAACAACATAAACCTTATCCTCACTAGCACATTAGACACTGTTGCCCCCATCCGGTTAAAAAAGGTTAGAGAACAAGCACCTGCACCTTGGTATAATAGTCATACGCATGCCCTCAAGAGAACAACACGTAATCTGGAGAGAAAATGGAGGAAAACTAAATTGGAGGTATTTAGAATTGCGTATAAAGACAGTATGCTCAATCACAGACAGGCGCTAAAAGCTGCTAGAACTGAACACCTGAGCAAACTCATAGAAAATAACAAAAACAATCCCAGGTTCCTTTTCAGTACTGTAGTTAAAATAACTACAAATCAGGGCTCTGAAAATTGTGTTCCAAGAGAACAATACCTTTGAAGAATTTCAGTCAGGTTTTAAGCCCCATCATAGCACAGAAACTGCTCTAGTTAAAATCACTAATGACCTGTTTTTAGCTTCAGACCAAGGTTTCATCTCGTTGTTGGTTCTACTAGATCTTAGTGCTGCATTCGACACTATAGACCATGATTTCCTCCTAGATCGCTTACAAAATTACATCGCCATTCAGAGACAGGCATTAAGCTGGTTTAAATCCTACCTGTCCGATCGTTACCATTTCGTAGATTTAAATGGAGAGCTATCCAGGCTAATGCAAGTAAATTATGGCGTGCCGCAAGGTTCAGTTCTAGGACCCCTGCTCTTCACAATATACATGCTTCCGTTAGGAAATATTATTAGAAGGCATGGAATTAGCTTCCATTGTTATGCTGATGATACTCAGCTATATATCTCATCTAAACCAGGCGATACAGCTCAATTAACTCGGATAACTGAGTGTGTTAAGGAAATAAGAGATTGGATGAGCCACAACTTTCTACTTTTAAATTCTGATAAGACTGAGATTTTGCTCATCGGCCCAAAAACTAGTATACAGAAGCTCCAGCATCTCAACTTGCATTTAGACGGATGTTCTGTAACCACTAGTTCAACGGTAAAAGACCTGGGAGTTATTCTAGACAGCAACTTGTCTTTCAAATATCATATCAACCAAGTTACAAAAACAGCCTTCTTTCACCTTAGAAACATTTCTAAGTTAAGAAACATGTTGTCTATATCCGATGCAGAGAAGCTCGTCCATGCGTTTATGACCTCCAGAATAGACTACTGTAATGCATTACTAGGTGGATGTCCTGCATCATTAAAAAACAAGCTTCAGTTAGTCCAGAATGCAGCAGCCAGAGTTCTCACAAGGTCAAGAAAATATGATCACATAACCCCAATCCTATTGTCCCTACATTGGCTTCCGGTTAAGTTTCGAATAGACTACAAACTATTACTTCTCACTTATAAAGCACTAAATGGTTTGGCTCCTATGTATCTATCCAGTCTTTTAACACGCTACAATCCGCCACGCTCCCTGAGGTCTCAAAACTCTGGGCTTCTAGTAGTTCCTAGAATAGCAAAGTCCACTAAAGGTGGAAAAGCATTTTCACATTTAGCTCCTAAACTCTGGAATAGTCTTCCTGACAGGGTTCGGGGCTCAGACACACTCACCCAGTTTAAGTGCAGATTAAAAACATATCTTTTTAGCAAAGCCTACACATAACACACATCACATATCATAACTTTGTGCTCCAGAACATCTGATCACATGCACATTATCAACTTGTGCTGTTAATATCATGAACAGCAGCTACGCTAATTTCTCTCCACTGCTTCTCTTTCTCTCCCCATCCCGAGACACCCTGAGGTTTGGCCAGCTCCAGTCACCTCCCATCTCGGGATGATTATGGACCTTTGAAGAAGTAGATGCCGAACTCGCAAACATCCCGAACCATCTAGAGACGTACCAGTGCCATTTGGATCCCGCTACATGTGTGGAGTTTGACATTGGACCTCCTGGAGTGTTTAAAGGCTCTGGCATGGAGAAGCTGATGCTGGATCTGTGATGATCACAAATGCTGAGCTTATAAAACAAGGAGCTACTAACCATATAGACTGTATAAGACTGTAGAAAGAACATCACTTATAATCTTATACTCCAGTAATCATGTTAGTTCTCACTCTCCAGTGTTCTGTATTGTTGAAAGATTTATGATCAAACTCTTGATGTCACCCAAATGAGGATGGGTTCCCCTTTTGAGTCCGGTTCCTCTCAAGGTTTCTTCCTCATAACATCTAAGGGAGTTTTTACTTGCCACAGTCGCCACGGCTTGCTCATCAGGGACAAATTCACACCATTCACCTTAACTGTTGATTTGTGTAAAGCTGCTTTGAGACAATGTCTGTTGTGAAAAGCGCTATACAAATAAACTTGACTTGACTTGACTTGACTGCTGTCTACAGGGTTACTTGTAAAATAATTTGGATTTATATTAACCGTCTGGATTTCTTGCCTAATGTTTTCAACTTTATTATTAAAAAGGGTTATGATATCATTACTACCTAATGATGGTGTGCATGTTAGTGCAGTGCTTTTATTTCCTGTTAATTTTGCTACCATGCTGAATAAAAATCTAGGTGCTTTATGCTTGTTATTTTCTATGAGGATGGAGAAATATGCTGATCTAGCAGCACTAAGAGATTATCTATAATTTAGGAGGCTCTCCTTCCATGCTATTTGAAATACCTTTAATTTTCTTTGACCCCATTTACGTTCTAATTTCCGAGTGGTCTGTTTTAAGGTGCGCTTATGATCATTATACCACTGTAGTCCGTGTTTACATGTTTAGAATCAACAAAGACATTGTGTTGTACTCCCGGTTCCGACGCCTGGTCTATCCGTGACAATAGATAGACAGCAACAAAGTTCATTAAAAACACAATTTCCCTTACAAAATACATCTGTGTAAGGTAAAACAGACATAAGTATTACATTCATGGAGGGACTTGCTCAGTGCTAGAGATATACTCAGCAAATGTTATTTTATGCCCATGAGCCAAGAGACACTGGGGACATGTATGCTAATTCCTCATTTTTGCTGTGATCTGCTATCTCACACATAAAATCCAAAATAATAATTTCTAAAAATTAGACACAGGGTAAAAGTCAGGCTTTTTAAAGGAGTATAAAATCTGTTTTTTGTTGCTGTGACTATGCTCAGCAGCGTATCTTTATCCTCCTCCAAACAAGCATCCATTTAGGTCTTTGGACAGTGACATAATTTTTAAGACTAAAATATGTGAAACGTTTAGGATTTGCTACTTTTTTTTATAAACAGTTCCTATATTTTTAGTTGCTAAAATGCAATGGCAACAATAAATGACAACAATGAATTAATATTTATTTATGCCTTTGCAGGCAATACTGTTTCCTACTTTGTAAAACATTGCAAGGTATCTCCAGTTGTTGAGTGTTTGTGGCTCCTTATGAATTCAGGGAGGTAAATGCATGCTCAGTGTATTAGAGATCAGGTTGGAGACCCAGCTATTGCAGAATATTCCACATATTCACCTTTAAAAACTCCAGGGTTGTCAGGGATTTGGGTCTAGGATCCAAGGCAGATGCCGCGACTGTGCCGGGAACAGGGAGGTTTTTAACCTCCTGTAGTTAGGCCGTCTTGTCATTGTTGGAGATCAAGCCCACCACAACAGTGTCATCAGCAAACTTGATGATGGTGGTGGAGTTGGAAGTGGCCACACAGTCATATGTGTACAGTGAGTACAGCAGGTGTCTCAGAACACAACCCTGGTGAGCTCCAGTGCTAACATCTAAGGGAGTTTTTCCTTGCCACAGTCACCATGGCTTGCTCATCAGGTATAAATGCACACCATTCACCTTGACTGTTGATTTCTGTAAAGCTGCTTTGAGACAATGTCTGTAGTGAAAAGCGCTATAGAAATAAACTTGACTTGACTTGACTTGAGAGTGAGGGTGGATGAGGTGTGTTTGCCCACCAGTACGGCTTGTGGTCTGTCTGTCAGGAAGTTAGAGATCCATTGACACAGTAGAGTCCCAGGACCTTCAACTTAGATGTTAGTGTGGAGGGAATTATCGTGTTGAATGCTGAACTGTAGTCCACAAACAGCATCTTTGCATAATTCCTTTTTCTGTAGTCCAGGTGCTCTCTGGGCAGTCCCTCTCATGACACGTTTTCTTAATGGCACCCAAAGGCTAAGCACCCCAGTGTGACTTAGAGTGCCTGGTTGGGACCTCTCCATCGTGTTGGGGGCTCTGTCTGAGGCATCTTGGAGGCACCTCTCCATCGAAGACCGTGTTCTTGTTGGCCATTTGCTCTCTCAAGAAATTTGGAGATCTGCAGGCCCTTCCTGTTGCCCGCTCCTTCTGGAGGCTCTCCAAGTATACTTTTTTGTACCCTAGAACAGGTTACGTCCCCAAGGTACAGACCCTGAGCAGATGGCTCATTGATGCCATCGCATCCTCTTATGAGTCCTCTGGTCTCCCAGCTCCATTTGGGGTCAGAGCTCACTCGACCCGAGTGTGGCAGATTCTAAGGCTTGGTCCTCTGGAGTACTCCTCCAAGACATCTGCAACGCTGCGGGCTGGTCCACCCCGCTGACCTTTGTCCGGTTTTACAACATAGACCACAGTGCCACTTCTGGCCCCTCTGTCCTTCGACCTAGCTGTGCTCATACACACTAGTCAGGGTCTGGTCAGTCTGGCATGATTGGACACTCATTCCCAAAGCGTTCCCGACGCAGCTTGAGTTCCTAAAAAGTAACATCTCTAGGTTATGTATGCAACCCTAGTTCCCTGAGGAAATGAGATGCTGCGTCTCTAGGCCACACTGCCGGCGTCCCTGCAAAGCTTGCTTCTCTTTTACAGAAACTGGCGCCAGCATCACTCCATGTGCGTTTTCTTACTTCCTGGTTATGAAATCACCCCACTTGTGATGGCCCACGTCTAATTTTGACTGATTACACACATTATACATACACGCAGCATCTTGTTCCCTCGGGGAACTAGGGTTACATACATAACCTAGAGACGTTACATACTTTAATGTCTCTTGTTTTCTCTCTTTTTTTTACTTAGATATGTGAGTTTTGAGAGTGAAATTATTTACTTCAGTTTGGGACAATCACTCAAATGAAGTGTTTCAAGTTCCAGATCAGGAGAAAGTGCAAGTGCATCTTAATGTTACTTTGAAAATCTGAAATTAATGTTGCAATGTTACAGTTTTGTTAGATTATGTTCAATGCTAGATTTGGTTCCTTGTTGATCCCTGTTTCTTGTTGGCACACAGGTTTTGAACAATTGCTTTAATTTAATTGCTGTTAAATTAAATGCCCTGCACTTTATGCCCTATGCTTGCTCGTTTTTTTTTTTACTCTGGAAGTAATTGTTAACCAACAATAAATGTTTGAATATGCAACATGTTTTGACCATTTATTTAATAAAATTAAGCAAATTTAAGGTAGATATATAAAGTAAGCAATAAGATAAAAGATGAAAAGAGTACATTTCATGTATTACATAAGCACAAAGTGCATTATATATAGTACAAAGATAAACATCCTTTACCCATATTTTAAATGTATTCTATATGCACGAATGTGTCATATATATGTTTATTTATTGTAGTATTTAATGTAAATTTGTTACATATATAAAAATAGCAATTTTTGAAATTTTTTTTAATATATGTGGCATATATGTACAATAAATGTATGTGTGAAATCCAAACAAGAACATATATGCAAAATATGTGCTTTGCATATATTGCTATATATCAGATTTTCATATGGGGTGCTATAGCGTTGCTAACAGAAGGCCAGTGTTTAATGCATGCAGCAGTATAGATGTGAGAAATGTGCTTACTGGGGTGTAAAATTGCAAAATACAATTATACATTTATCAATTCATCAAAGCCATGTTTTGGGTCATTGTCCATCTGTACTGTGAAGCAACTTCCAAACAACTTTGCTTCGTTTGACCAGACAGTGTATCCTTATACACTTTCGAATTCATCTATTTTTTTCTGTCTTTTGTCACATTATTAATAAACACCAGTGGTGTTTTTCTGCATCCTAATATTACAGAATATTTATTTTAACAATATTTCTGAGATAAAAGAAAGGCTATCCTGTTTGTCCACATGTGCCTCAAAGGAAAGACTGGAGTTAATAATCACACTTTCTTACTGCTGCACATGATGAGACAGAAAGACCATCCAGAGATAATATACAATCAGAAAGCTTACTATAAGCTAAATGTGGTCCTAGTTAAAGTACTTCTGTCTATCAGTTAACAAGCATCCACTGTCTAGTGTCCTCAACATTATTAAGCTGATGACTCTCATCTCGCTTTGCTGAGACAAATTTCTCTTCTTGTCATTTTGATTAAGATTGATCTTACTTTTTTCTCTGTCCAAAGACTTCTTTTCCAGAGATGGTCTGTTTATTTTTTTTGTTTTTAAGATATTTTTGGCAATGTCATATCTGGCCTATTCTTAAGGTTTTTGAAGGTTTTGCACCTTGTGGTGAACCCTGTGTTTTTGCTTTCATGATGTCTTTTTTTAAATTTGTGGATTAGATGACAATGACTTGCCTACCTTCTGGAAAAGATTCTTCACTTTGGATGTTGTAAAATATTGTATTTTTTTTTTATTTTTTATTTTTTTTTAACCATAGAGAGGATGCTGTGATCTTCCACCACTGTTGTCTTCAATGGACATCCAGGGCTTTCTTTACTTGAAATGTAGTAAACTATTGTTTTGGCCACTCTTAATGTTCATGCTTTCTCTCTGATTTATTTGTTTTGTTTTTAAAGCCTAATGATGGCCTGCGTCAATTACGTTCAGAGTTCCTTTGACTGCATGAGTTCACAGCATCAGCTTACAAATGTGAATGCCACACTTCAACCCCAAATATTTTACTTGCTTCATCGGTAAAGAACCAAACAAAAAGATTGTGCACACTTGTCTATGAAACAGCATTTGAGGTAATTGTCCGATCACCTTTGGCCCCTTTGCTCCTGTGTATCACATTAATTACACTCAACTTTACTAAAATGTCTGTTTAATGCATCCCAGTGTTTGCATAAAACAATTTTAAAATATTGACAATATGATTTCATTCTACAATCAACTGTACTTGTACACATGCTCTCCCATACTGAATATGAAGCACATGCCTCCTGTTAAATGGATAGAATTGTAATAACTCTTTGTTTACTTAATAAACATTCAAACAATAAAATTAATCTTGTCTTTCTATTTAGTTGTCTTTATATTGAACTTGCAATAGTGTGGAACGTCCACCAGAGAGCGGTACAACACTGTTGACAGGCCAGTGTTTCATGCATGCAGCAGTATAGATGTGACAAATATGCTTACTGGGGTGTAGAAAATAATATTATACATTTATCCATTCAGTCAAAGCCAATTAAATTTTGGTTTAAAAGATTTAAAGGCCAACAATTCACAATCATTTTGTTACATATATTTATACATATATTTGGTACCATACATCTGAATATTAACCAATGTTTAATCATGAACAAATAACATAATCATTTATTTGATTATGATGCCATACTATAATCAGGAAATCAAAAATATTGGTATGCATAGGTATTGTGAGTGTCTGAAATTCATGAATCCCAGTATGACCCATGATTATAGAACTACACTGATCTTCTTTTTGCTTTGTAAGTAACCAATTGTGATCATACTGTAGTAAGAATAAATTCAAGATATAACCTTAAGTGATTAAATATTCTTAACACCTACACAGAAAACACAGATAAATCTACTTTTAATTCCTCTCCTCAGTGGAGTTTAATGTGTGATACCTGGCTTGCAGGTGAGACGTGGCTTTAAATAGCAGAAATCGTGCTGTGTGAACATTCTGACCTCTACACCATCTGTCTCTGTGGAAATGCTGTGTCACATGCTTATGTCTATTTTTTCCCTCTCACTAAGCCACTTGCGTGAAAGTGCACTTAGACTGCTCCCTCCCAACTTCTTTTGGATATTTATTCTTTTAAATATTTATAATCACAAGCCAATATTATATCAGTGACACATTTATTTAAAATAAAAGGCACGAATCTTGTCAGAAATATTACAGAATTGCTTTCAGCGCAATGTATGTACAAGTAATGTAACTAAGCAGCAAGCCAAGTAGTTAAGCTAGCATTAGGGGGATGAACAAAACAGTAAAAGCAGATTTTACAGTTTTAATTATATTTCTTTAATTCATAGTTGCAGACTGAAGAGGATTATTGGGCTGCTGATACAGCAGTCATCAGCTTTATTTTATCTCATGTCTAACGTCAAAAAAAATCCCTACTTCCAATTTGTTGTTCCAAAAGCTTTCAGGTGTGTATATCTTGATAACAATGATGCTGTGACAAACTTTCACATGCCTTCAGCTGTGATTACAGGATGCGCTACTTATTCTCAATCCCTGCTACACCACCCACCTCTGCATCACACATGTAGAAAGTATTTTATTCTGTTAATTTATTAGGTCACATAGAATGAAAAACAATTGAAAAAACGAACAAAATCCAAAACATTTCTTATTCCAGAGTTACAATATGACCTTCTTTTGGACTATTCTCCAGTACCAAGCTCTTCTAATTTTAGTTTAATCTTAAAATTTTAATATTGGATAAATTATTATTATCATCTATAAGGATTGTTTGGTTTGAAGATGCTACATAGAACTGGTCAGAGTACTGCTATGGTGACTGGGTAGCAGTTTAGTCTTCTTGTTTTTTAGTATCAGTTTGCACATTTGGGAAGTGTAGATTTTTGTGTAATCAAATGCTAGTTAGAGCACTTTCTATTAATTACCTTCCTAAAGCAGAAGTGTATTAATTCTATTTTTCTATTATAAGGGTTATTCCCATTGAGATATTGTACAGAGGGAACTGCAGGCTCCACCCCTAAACCTTACTGATAATGTCGCTCCGGCCCAGAGCTATGCTGATGACGCCGCTCCGACTCAGACCTCCACAGAGGGCATCGCCAAGCCCCCTGTTCCCGCTGACAACGTCACAGAGAGTAATCTCTGAGGAGCACATCTCTTTGCCTCAGACCTCTGCTGACGCCATCACTCCGCCCCATAGCTTTACTGGGGATGGCGTTCCACCCCCAAGATTTGCTGACAATGTTGTTTTACCTCAGATCTCCGCAAAGGTTTTCACTCCGCCTCCGAGCTCCGTAGAGGGTGATCCCCACAGAGGCCGTCATGCTGCCTCAGATCTCCGCTGACTACGACACCGCTGCCAAAGATCAAAATGTGTTGTTCCGCCTCAGACCCCCACTGATGACGTCGCCCTGTCCCCAAGCCCTGCTGATGATGTTTCACTTCAGATCTCCACAGAGGCCGTTACTCCGCCTCAGATTTTCACAGAGGGCTTTGTTCACCTCCGAGCTCTGCAGAGGGAGATCTTCACAGAGGGTGTTGCTCCACCTCAGATCTCCACTGAGGAGTAGTTCTGCTTCAGACATGCACTATTAATGTAGCTCCACCCCAAAACCAGCTGACGATGTCACTCCGCCCCAAGCCCCCACATTGTGTCCCTCTCCCCCAATTCTCTGCAGTGGGTGTTGCTCCACCCTGGTTTGCAAAGTGCATCGTTCTGCCTCGGACCTCCACTGATGTCACTCTGCCCCCTAACTACACTGACAATGCTGTTCCACCCCTGAGCTTTGCTGACAACATCACTTGGCCTCAGACCTCTGATGACAATTTTGCTCCGCCTTTAAGCTCCACAGAGGGGGATCCTCCCAGAGGATCCATGAAGAGATGCCGCTTCACCTCAAATCTCTGCTGATGATGTTGTCCTGCCTCTGAGTCCAGCTGATGATGTCGCTCCACCTCAGATCTCCACAGAGGTCATTGTTCCACCTCCAAGCAACGCAGAGGTAATCTTTGCAGAGGCCTTCGCTCTCCCTTAGATCTCTGCTGACTATGCCATTCTGCCCTTGAGATTTGCTAATGTTGTCGCTACATCCACAAGCTCTTGTGTTGCTTGACCTTAGTGCAGCTTTTGACACTACCGATCATAATATTCTTCTTGTTAGACTAGATGTTGTCGTTGGAAATAAGGACACAGCTCTCTCCTGGCTCAGTGCTTATTTGACTTTTTGTTATCAGTTTTTTTATGTAAATAGTAAGATCTCTACATGCACCGAGGTATAGTTTGGTTTCTTTATATATGCTTCCTCTGAGTGAAGCTTTACATAAACATGGTATTAGCTTCTATTGTCACATTGCTGTGTATGCTAACAATACACAGTTGTATGTCTCAGCAAAGCTAGATGAGAGACTGAAGCTTGACAATATTGAGGAACGTTTGAAGAACATAAGACCTGTAAACTTCCTTTTACTTAATTCTGATAACAGAAGTATTTTTACTAGGACCACATTGGACCCCTTGGTGTGGTGATTGACTCTAGATTTCCTTTAAGGCTTATGTGGGTAACATTACCTGAATAGACTTCTTTCATCTTACGAATACTGCTAAAATAAGAAATATGATGTCATGGGAAGCAGAAAAAATAGTTCATGCTTCTAGATTACATTCTAGTAGGTGCAAAAGTAAGTTTCAGTTAGTCCAGAATGCAGCAGCAAGAGACGTTACCAGAACTAGAAATATGACCACATCGAAACACTCCCAATTAAATCTTGCATTGATTGCAAAATACTACTACTGACATATGAAGCATTAAATGGCCTTGTGCCACAATATCTGCATTAACTTTTGTTTCATTATGATCCACATTGCCTACTTCGATCAAAAGATGCAGCCTATTTTTTAAAACCCTGAATAATGAATTTAGTTTTAGTTTTAGAATTTAGAAACAATTAGTGTTTGGGACTCAAAATCTGTTGTCACCCCCCCCTCTCACATGTTTACTCAAGTTTTTTAATAGTGGAGTGATGGGCCATCTCTTATTTCAAAGATCCCTCATGTCTTTATTACTTTTTGGTTTTCCCTTTTATTTATGCTGCCATATTTATTCTTGCTGGAGTCCCTACTTACACCATGATCACACTGTACAGTGTCTTTAAATATTTATGTACAAATAGGAATACTTAACAATCCTTATTTCTCTCTCCTTGTCACCCATTTACTCTCCTTCTCTCTCTCTCGCGTTCTCTCACTGTTGAGTTAAACAATGCTCCTGAGGTACCAGTGACCAGTGTTTCTGTCCCTTTCTTCTCTTCAGATCTTCACGAGTTGTCCCGACACCCTACCTCTGGATGGAGTTCTCTTCAATTGGAGGCCTCTCTGTGCAGCTGTGGATGGTTTCACATGAAGAGCCTAAAGATCCAGGAAGTTGCTAAGTGACCCAAGAACTATGAGGATGGATTTGGACTGTAGTTAATATAACCAGTCTACTATAACAGCTTAGGACCACAGTTTGAACAGTTCAGCATTCAAGTGCCTGTCAGGAACTATCATAAATGGACATTAGGTACCAGATAAAAATGGGTTCCATTTTAAGTATGATTTGCTAGTGTGTCACTTTAAGGGGACCTGATTTAATTTGTGTCAAAATCTACACAAAACAAACTGCGTCAAGATTCTGAGACCTTTTTTTTATTCCCTCTTGCCTTAAACACACGCAAACACACACAATAAAAATGAAAAGACAAGAGGCCTTTTGTTTGTTTCATCTTTTTATATACACATTTATATGTATGTACACTGTACATTTATGCCAAAATAAATCAACATGTGAAATTATATTGTGCACATTACACTGTACTTGTAATCAGGAAAAGTATTAGAGGGTGGGATTCATTATCCAAACACACATTAACACTACTTAATCTGTACACACACACACACACACACACACACACACACACACACACACACACACACACACACACACACACACACACACACACACACACACACACACACACAACACAGGCACACACATACATTCTGCATCATGGCCAATGCCATGTCCATCAGTATTATAGTTATTATTTATAATCCTCCTGTTAAATTTCTCTGAAATGTGACACACAGACACCTGTTGAAATGCTGGCTGAGTTAATTCTCAGAAAGGTCACAACATAAATTTTTTAACTTTTAATTTAAAAATTCAAAGTTAAAACTCTTTAATACAAATAAGTCAAATAAATAACTAAATAACTAAATAACTAAATAAATAAATAAATTAATTAATTAATTAATTAATAAATAAATAAATAAATAAGCCTAACAAACTAATCTGAGCTCACGTTAGCTGCCTCACCATTTTGAGTATTAGATTGAGAACATAAGAGAACATATGAATTGCACTTTCTTTACTCCAGACTTCACGATTTGGTTGTATATATATATATATATATATATCTCATAGGAATCATTTTACATTTTATTCATGGAATACCCTCATCTTTGGCTGTTAGGTTTCTTGGCAATGAAAGCTGCTTTCTGTTACTTTGTGAGGCAGCGCAATTTCCCTAAATAATATTAATTATTAATTTAACTATTTATTAAACAAGATTCTTTTCAGCATTGTTGTATAAATTGGAGTTACATTCAATATGATCTGATTGTTTTTCTAAAACAATTCTGTTTTCTGTTTCTGTTCTGATTTCATTTGTAACAAATGTCCTTTTGTGGATAATTGTTAGAACAATATTACAACCATCATCTTTTGACTAGATCAGTAATTGTTGTATAAATATGAGACTTAATTATAAGGTTTGTATTTATAGTAAGTAAAATTGTTTATAATGAGGTTTCAAACAATCATATTTCAGATTGTTCACAATGGCATATTCTAAAGCAAACAGCCTTGTGTATTATTTTGTAAAGAAATGCAACACAAACATGAGGACTGGCTCATATTTAACAATCCAAACTTGTCAATTATGGAAAGTTATGTTAAAGATGCTTCATAATATGATAGTTACAAGCCACTAAATTTGTACAGTATTCAAAATACTCCATGAAGCATGAAGTCTATGGCTAACAGTGTATAGCCAAACACTTCACTGAGGACACACCAAGGTGTTGGATATGGATAGTTGAGGAGTACGACAAAATAATTAATAACCTGAAGTATTATGCTTTTGTAACATATTTATCCATTCTTAATTCCCTAAATGTTTATGTGTTATGAACTCCCAGTGTACAGTTGGTATCTGTTAAATAATGCATTACTTTAGAGTGACACCTGCCACACTTTTTATCAGACCCCTAAAAGAGTGCTGTCTATAAAGAGTGACCATTTTTAAATAATACAGTTCTGTCCAACAGGTTTCCAGCTTTTTAACTAAAAACATATGGACCTTCAGAAGTCCAGTTCTGCCTTAAGGGCAACATATACACTTATATTATATACATTATATTAACATGGCCTGAATGACTGTTGCCTAACAAACAATTTCCAAATCCAAGACTACTTTTTGGCTGAAAGAATCAGTGCTATGTACAGAGAAAAAAGGTTGAGAGTTTTAAAGTAAAGATGATATCCTAACTGTGAATGATGAGGGTGGCAACATTATATTGTAATGATGTGTTGTTGTCAACTGGTACGAAAAAAAACAAACAAAAAAAAAAAACCCAGATGTCCTCATAAAATGCTAAAACAACACCTCAAGATATCAGCTAGAGTGTTAAAATTGGTCACAGCTGGGTCTTCCAGCCAACAAAAAAGCTTAAAAGTGAAATATGTAAAGTATTGGTGTATTGGACCATCTCAAAGCCCTGACCCAAATCCCAGAGAACATCTGTGGACTGAATTGACAAAGAATTTCTTAGCAGGATTCGGAGCAGCTTGTGGGAGGATGTGACAAGATGTGATTCAGGTTCTAGCAATTAAATGTATAGACACCAAACAGTAACAAAGTCTATTTGGACTTCTGACCCACTGCAAATCTGATGTAGTAAATAAAATCTGCACTAACACTTATTTAAGGTTATCAAAAAATTTTCTAAGAAACTTGAATTGAAATGATGATACCCTAACCTAACACAGAAAATGTGAGATAAGTATGTGAACTTGCATGGAGTTGTAAAACATCGAGCCTATCTGCTCATCAACTTTTGGCCTCAATTTACTTCAAAATATTTTTTAACTTCAAATCTTAGTGACTGCTCTTCCTTACCATGCCATTACTTTGACTTCAGTCTGGATTTGTCCTTAACACGCTTATCCCTCACTCCATGCACGCCAAAGGTCGTGCTTGTCACAGCTCGTTATGCACAAGGATAAAAAGCAAGAGATTTCTGCCAGAGATTCTCACGCCTGATGTCTCTCACCCTTCCTGCCTGACAATTCTAGTCAGAATATGGAGGACAAAATGTTACTGCAATGTTACAGATACTCCATACACACTGAGTGTGTGTTTACAGCTGTACACCGGTGTGAATGGGTTACCTCGTTCTTATTTACTTTACAGGATTCACAACCTTTTCTTGCTTAAATTGCTTATATGAAATGGCCCACTGCCACAAAATAAAAATAAATAAAAATAATACAGCCAAACATTTGTTCACGTCAAAGTGGAAACTTTCCAAACACCAAATGTAGTAGAGCAGCCAAGTATGAGCTAAAGGCTAATTCAGCTAATAAAAAATACACATCTTCTACTTTGTACTAAGCTTCATTGCAATATAACTGCTATCTACACATAAATTCCACAATGTAGCTGAATGCTACAAATTACAGTGGAAACCAAAATCACCTTTTCCCCCTTTTGGAACCAGTACCATTGTTTACCAGTAAACAATATAATTAACTTATCATTAAAATTAAGTTTACTAAAAATGTATTGTATAGTTTTCTTAAACGTAATATTTAATTTTAAACAAAAAACACTGAATATAAAAGATGTCTTAGCTGTTGAACGGTACTAGGAGTGAGAATTTCTTAACTATTCCTTTTAAACCCATCCCCTAGTACCTACAATGTCTTTAAAAAAATGTTTATTTCTATAGCTGAAGTTTACCAGTAGGCTAATGGCAGTAGGTTTTCAAAGAGCTAGGCTGCCTACAGCAAGTATTGCTTCCAATTTGAAATCTGTCCCATTAAGGTTCAGGACTGCACAAAAGTTACATGATAAAACATGCAATATAGATTAGAACAGCACCGGCAACCTTAGAAGTTTGGGGATTATTATAATAATAAAAAAAAAAAAGAAAAAAGAAAAGAAAAAAAAAAAAAAAGAAAAGAAATGAAAAAAACACTTTTTCACTAAGCTTATATTTGTCTATTTAAAAAAAAGCCAATATATACTGTACTTTATGGATGATAAATCTCTGTCGTGCTAGTGTCTCTCTCGAATGTCATGCACTTCCCACAATATAAACCTCCCTATAAATAGAACGTTTGTCCAATCACGGCATCATATTGAATATTAATAGCACACCTCTGAGGTTTTTGATTCTAAATTACCACCATGCAAACGATGGTGACTGGTTTGATATTTATCATTCCTTCGGTTACGACATACAGATACATGATACCAGGAACAGAAACATGTCATGTATTTGGCACTATCTTTATTTTGTTACATGTAGCAGTGCATTTTTTTCAGTAAAGTGCTCAGTTATTTCATTTAGCACCATTGCCCAACAGAGTGCTAGCAAACTGTTTCTCAGGAATGTCATGATTTCCATCGAGGTTATACAATCCAGAAAATACAGTACACTCTATCGAAGTGTAAAATAAGGTTCCTAAATGTGTGCTAATAAAAATACAAAATCAAAGAAATCATGAAAAAAAAAAATGATAATAATAATTTGATTTAAGTTGTGTAAATTAGCTGAGTTCCACCTGAATCGCTTTGTCTCTTTTACAAATATACACACAATAGGACAAAGACTGAAAAAACAACAACATTTACACACAAAATACACCAGATTTTCTGCTGCTGCTTCCCTTCAAGCTTATTCTTTGCCCAGCAGGTGTGATATTTTTTCCTTTTTTTTTCTTGAAAGTACTACTTTGGCTCTTAAAAAATAAACTCTACTAAGAAGTTTGTTGAACACTGGCAGTGATCTGGTTAGGAAAATAATGCGGGTAATGCAGCACACTGCATCAGCTTTTGTATTAATAGTGCATTTCTACTTGTCTAATGTCTCAAACACACACACACACACACACACACACACACACACACACACACACACACACACACACACACACACACACACACACACACTGTTGCCATCAACCTTATAACCTTTCGCATTTAAACTGAAATCCAAAGAACAATGAAAAGTCCTCATATCCTGCCCTGTTTCATATATTACTGAGATGTTTAACATTATCATTTAGAATGGCATTTCACACCTTTTTCATTTGTTTCTTCTGCTAATTTTAGCTGCAGATGTTCCCTCCGTTCTGTTGGTTGGAGCAAGTAAAAGCGCATTAGTAGGAGTCACGGTTCTGGTGCGGTTCGACTTAAGCAAGAAAGCATTTTGATACACAAAGTTATGGCGCTGTTAGTTTCAGTTGTGTCCGCTCGGTTATTTTACTCTGCCAATGCTAAGCAACTTGAACTGTCTGTTTCCTTATATAAGACAGGTTTCTTTGTACCAGGATCAACAGACTTTTTCACCATCAAATGTCATTCCCCCAGTTCCTGAGTCATCTGAAGATTTCCTCCAGACCCACTAATTGGCTTTCAGAGAGGAAAAATGCTATACAGCTCGCTATTTTGGATGAGACTGTTATTACATTTGTGTGTGCAGCAAAATAATGCACCACGGACCACAAGTGTATATTTAAGTAAATCATTTTAAAAGGTGCATAATCAATATTGTCAATATTTTCAAATGTTTATATTTTTTTATATTAAACAAACAATGGCACAATGACTCATGCGTTCTGGAGGACATTTTTAACCACAATCAAAGGTGGTGGAAAGACCACGCCATGTTAATCCAGGAACAAGGAATATTAATTTAGGAACATATCCAACTCACACTCAAGTGTGGTAAGAACTCTCTTCCAGTGCTACATAAAAAAAAACAAATTTTGGATTAGTGTAATTCATCGTACAAGAGAGGCGAATCGGCAATTAATTTCCTGTAACCATAAATAAAAAAATAAATATATTTCAGCACTCTTCATTTTCCATATTGAGTTATGATAAAATCATGGCAAAACTGTTACCACTGTATTGATTTAAACCAAAACTGAAATGAATTAAGTCTGTAAACCTACAAGCCATTGATCATCCAAAAAAAAGTATTTTTCCTAACAAAATTATTATTATTTTTTTACATCACGGCACCCACGGTACAAACAAATTACAAGGAATTCCAGCAAAAATGGGTTTCTACACTTGGTGCCAGGAAAACCGGCAAGAGATGGTTAAGAGATTCAAATAAAGAGTTAATTTCTCCATCCATCGGGTATTGCACTGAGAAGCGATCCTTACGGATCTTTACAGGGAAATGATGAATGAAGGAAGGAATACAAAAACATGGCGGTAAAAGGGTAGGGTTTCTCTCTTTTCCAGCTGGCTGGACTTCAGGGTGCTCCCCAGACAACTAAACAGTCAAAATAAATAAACTGAAGGAAGACAAGCCTGCTTTCCATTTCTTAGTACAGGTCTTTTACAATCTTTACAATCTTCTTGGCAGTGCTTAGACTTTTTATTTTGGTAGAAAGGGAAAGAAGGAATCTTAGCAGGTGCAAATCAGGAAAAACAAATGAGAAGATAAAGAACAGTTAAGGAAAGAGCCCATCTGTGGACACATAGAAAAAAAGGACAGAAAAAGGAGCAAATGTTAGATGGCTTTTGGTACCCGTGTTCAAGCTTGTGCATATTAACAGGGGCTTGTGGTGTGGGTTTATTCTGGGTCGGTGCTAGTGGGTGGTTCCATTAAGCTTTGAGGGCATGCCACTGGGCAACAGCAGTGCGAGGATGGCCCATCATATCTTTCCAATGTTTCACCTCTGCAGGGCCACTCTTCCATGACAGATAGATCTGAATAAATTAAAGAGATGTAGAGAAAGAGAATGTAGCATTATCTCAGAAAATACAGTAAATAAGACACAATGCCATTACCCCTGTCTGTACCTTTGTAGATTATGTTGCCCCCTGTGCTTAATTTTCTACTTATGTTTATCCAAACCAGAATTAACTTTCCAAAATCAAGCAAACAAATGTCATTTACACTACATTTGACAACTAGAATAATCTATTTATCGAATGATACACGTCACTTTTTGGTATTTTTTTATATTGAAGAAAACAGAAAACACCCTAGAAAAATTGTGACAAACTTTTAGAATTTACTCCAAAGCCTGGCCATACTCCCTGATCTACTACAACTAATAAAAGAATACTGAAAGTTACACTTCCACAGAATCATCACAACTGTGAATCACAAAAAGTTCATCAGACCACCATTAAAAGTTCTTTTTTTTTTTTATTTCTGATTTAAATAATAATTAATGGCCTTAACACAAACCACTATGTTTGATAAAAACCCAACATTGCTCATCACCCTAAGAACACAACACCATTCTTACAGTGAAGCATGGCAGCAGTAGCATTGTGCTATCCGGATGCTTTTGTTATTATTAATGCAACCTACAAATATCTGCTCTCCTCATTTTAATCGAAACTTTTATTTTACAGTAGGAAAAAGTATTTAATACACTCAAATGCTTTTGTTCTTCGGGACTATGTGTGTGAAAAAGCATGGGCTGTGAACTGTACCTTGCCTATGACATCATTTCGACTGAGTCTGTCCTTATCCATAACTGTGATGACGATGGTGGTCTCTCTCAGCACATGAGCAGGAACATCGAAGGGAAAGGACTCATTGAAAACAGGGTTCAGACATCTCTTCATTACCACCGTCTTCTTCTTTTCCACCCGTTTGTCTTTGTGCATCAGCCACACTTTCACATATGGGTCTAAAGTGCATGCAATATACACACATTATATGATAAAATGATATGATTGGATAATAAAAGTGGGCTGGGTCAATACTAGAAATCTATCTATTAAAATGCCCTTTAATCCTTAGGAGAAAATATATTCCATGTATTCCATGCTGCTTGCAATGCAATCACATAAAGAATCTTTATATAACATTGAATTTTATTGTGCCTTAAACCGTCACTGGCGCTGAGTGGTTTAAACTTTACAGGCCTACCTGAGGTACCCCCAATGTCCATGGCTTTTAGATTGCGTGCTTTTATGATGTTCACAGTGATGGTGTTAGCCGTGGGGTTGTAACACAATGACACCAACAGGTCACCTCGACTCCCCTACTCACCCACACACACACACACACACACACACACACACAAACACACACACACACACACACACACACACACACACACACACACACACACACACACAAACACACACACACACATCAGTCTTTGCACACATATCCCCTGCTCTCAGGACCAACGCAGCATTAAATTAGCTACATTTAATCATGGAAATACTTTTTAATACACGATATAACTACATTAGGTAAAAATAATGGTGTTCTAATCTTTATTGGAAAGCTGGTGAGCCACTGCATGTTAAAAAGAATTCCTAACTGTAGGACTAAATGGAATCGGAGAGATATCTGTAGAAAATATTAAACACAATTTTGTAATATCATTGGACTAGGCTAAACTGTTTTGCTTTTTAATGGTAGAGGAATACGACACATGCTAACATTAACCTCAGTTCTTCCCAGCCCTGAATGAGGCCTGCTAATTCAGACTGGCTAATTGCTTGCTTGTATGTTTTGTAAAGGTTAGATTGTTGACAGTGTGCAGCGTGAAGCCTACTACCTGAGGAACGTAGAGCACCACAATCTACTGCGAGCCAAAACACGATTAAGCAATTATCTTTCATTTCCCGCTAGCACTGTCAATCATATTCTGTCTAAATTTCTTAACCTCAAATGCATAAATAGAATTGGCGGTCAATGACATTCACACGCAGAAATGCTGGCTTGTTGACTCACGCTGCCATCGCTGCATGGTTTGAGCTCTTTCCAAAATGTCTCCATGTGCGCAAGATTGATCTTGTTGAGAGGAATGGACACTTCACCTATGGGGTCATTCCTGCTAAATCGGTCATAATCCAGCACCTGCAGGTAAAGAGTGCGCTGGACCACCTTCTCATATGGGAAACCTGAAAGATATTTATATGTTAGTTCAGAAATAGATATGTCTGTATATAATTAACTGGGTTATGTTACAGTTTTAGAGTAAAACCTTCTGTGCTATGTGGAATAGCTCAGTAAGCATATGTCAACAGCAAAATATTAACTAACTCTTGTCATAGCTCGGTGTCTGCATGGATGTAGTTTGGCTACAATTTGTAAACTTCTGCCACTAAAACTTATTTTGTTGAGAGAGAGTAGCTTTATAGCGTTTGCAATCTCCCACATAAATGAGATAACAGATGCTCAGCGATGGGGTAGTATCAATCTGTTTTACATGCTATGCCCCTTCCCAACCCAGAAAGCACAGGCACTTTGTACTATTCTACTGTCTTGAACTGCTGGCCATGGCAAGGAAGTCAAGAGGGAACACTTTCTAATTACAAGGTCTTGACTTCTGCATTGATTAACACCTACTTGCTGAACCTTCATTAACAGGGAAATCAGGAATGATTATGGTAATAATAACAGTGTAATCGAACTATCCAATAATGAATTTAATTAAATTGGATGTGAAGAAGAGAGAGAGAGAGAGAGAGAGAGAGAGAGAGAGAGAGAGAGCGAGAGAGAGAAAAAGAGAGAAAGAGAGAGAGAGAAAAAGAGAAAAAGACTCTACCTTCGAACAGGAAAGTTTCATTCCAGTGAGGATTCAGGTTCTTTCTCTTCACCTTGGTCTCCAGTTTGTGCTTCTTGTCTGGCAGCAGATAGATTTTAACAAATGGGTCTGAGGTTCCAGAGAAATCTTTTGCCGGGAGATCCTGGCCTTTAAGGATCTTCACGGTAAGCGTGGAGTCCTGGAAACTGTACCCCACACTGAACTGTATTCGACCGAGTTTCTCGCACACTGGACCTTCATGTTCTTCCTCTTCTGAGCCAGGAGACAACTGCCGGAGAGAGACATTAAGCTATTTTTAACCCTTTTAGGTTATGCTTATCATTGGTAATACATCAAATACTGTAATAATAATAATAATAATAATAATAATAATAATAATAATAAGAAGAAGAAGAAGAAGAAGAATTATGATGATAATAATAATAATAATAAATAATAATAATAATAATAATTATTATTATTATTATTATGATAGAATAATAGAATAATAATAATAATAATAATAATAATAATAATAATTAGCAAATTTTAAATGTCAAACTGGTCCCTTATTAGTCAGAATAAAATTTGAAATAATATATATTTGATAAAAATTTACGTATATGGGACCAAGCTTGAGCAATTGAAAGAAGCACAAATAAACCAGATATAATGACAAAGAAACATAGCCAGAGAAACTGGAAGCTCCTAACACCATCCTACGGGATTCCCTGACACAAAATCAGGCAGTGGTGGGCCGTGCATTTGGTACTTGGGCCTTCAGTGGGGACTTACCCAACTTAATCCACCTCTTAATACCACCACTATCACCACCATCAATACTATACAAAAACGCAATTTAACAACACGTGGCATTACAGGTCCAAACGTCTACACTACAACCACAACCACAACCACAACTGTGCCACCTACATAATCTGGAGCAGTTCTGGTCTGGAAGTGGCAAACAAACCATTTTCCTGGGAGTCCAGCTAACTAGCTTCAGGGTTGGCCAACCTCTCCTCACGATGTCTAGTTTTTCTTGACAATTGATTTTTAAGAATGTCCGAGACCAAATCAATTTCCCTTCCTCTGTCAGCCATTGAGGGCGTAAAAAAAGTCTAACTCTGATGTATTAATGTGCAGAGTGCTACAGATGTGTTTTGCAAGTCTAACTTGGCTGTAACAGTTTCCCTCTGACCAACCAATCAGAGGACGGAAAAATTCTGATCCAGCTAGCTGGCCCTGTGAGGCGATTTTGAAATCTGATTGGGTAAAGAAACAGACCCATTGCTAACATAGACTAAGGTACATCGGCCAGCACTACTGATTGTGAGGGCCCTGGGCATATTACATTGACATAGCAGCACATAGAGGCTGAAATCTGACTGGACAAAAAATTGAACATCCACTTACACATGCTGGAAGCAGTACAGCCAAGAGAAATGCTACGAAAGGAAGGGAATAGACTGTTGGGAATAAATTAATACAATTTCATTGAACAAATATTAGAATTTAGGTTGTAAACGTAGGTCAGTGCTTCTGATCATGTTTAGGCCACCACTGAAGTCAGGAAACACTGAGACTGAGTGTTCAAGAGTTTCCTCCAATGAACAAATTATTAAAGTAAGAAAGAGAGACTGTTAAATTATCCAAGGCTAGAATCAAAGTCTAGGGAAAATTTACTGTTGCATGTGGAAACACCATCATTAGGCATGATGGTGAAAAAGAAAAAAAAAAACACTATGCAACCCACATAATGCCAAGCCGACCTGGTAAAGATGTTTCCTGACTGCCCTATGGTTCTATGCTCTTATTTTAATTACCAGGCTCTCCCTTGAAAACGTGTGTGTTTGTGTGAGTGATTGGAGTGGGAGAGAGAACACCACTTACACCCATTACTTAGCACATCATGTGGTTAAAAGTTACATACAACTGAAAACCATGCCATGCTGGGTAAGGCTGGACAGATGGAGTAGCTGTTTTACAAAAGACACAAATGTTCGCATTCGTTGCCTTACCATGAGCATGTCACTGGTGACCGAGTTGGCGAGATCTGAAACAGAGGAGTTAGGATCCGTGCGGCGGTTACTCTCATCTGGGGTCTGGCCTTTAGGGCTGCTGTTGGCTTTGTTAGCAATGGCTCTGCAAACAAATGTGAAGAGTCAGTGTACTATATATTATTTTATTGATAATAATAAGCTATTTTGTTCAATAATCATTGTTCTAAGACAAAAAAAAATAGCTATGAATGAGTGATTGCTATTGGCTCTTTGTCAATTGAAAGATTGTAAATAGTTTCAATTCGTGAGCCAATGGGAATAAATCAGGCTCCAGACAAAAGGCTACACTTCAGACACAGAATGCTTATTCAGCTAGAACAGCATCTGAGACAATAGAGACAGACAAGCATCCCTGAAACAATTTATCAGCTACATTCAGCTTCAGTTTATATATGACACACAATATATGAGCCAATCCCGGCGGTGCTATCAGCAATTCCCAGCACTGAGAAATGTACAGGTAAGCCTTTAGCTAGCTGAGTGAGCTGGACAAGCTAGTCTGTATAAAAGCTCGAGATTAAACTAAAGATTTTCTTCATACACAGTTGATAATAGAAGCAAGATTCATCAGTGTCAGATGTAATCATTTAAAAAGTAATAATTGAAATTGTAAATAATTTGTATAATTATTTAAAAATTATTA